>NC_060080.1:61113125-61430000 GCF_922984935.1 Meles meles
CTCCTCTGCTCACATCCTTCAATGTTCCTGTTGGCTATGGCCTGAGCTCTTGGTTAGGGCTCTTGACTTACCTTTTTCACCTTGTTTCCCGCCCTCTTCTGGGTTCCATATACCCTGTTCCCCACCGCCACTCAGACTACCTCTCTCTGAGCACATAATGCCTGTTCTGCTTGAGTCTAAAAAAACCCTCCTGCCCTTGAGAGGAGTGTGGTATGCCTTTGGAGCTAACAGATTTGGGATTGAATACCAGCTCTGCTACTTATAAGCTGTGTGACTGCAGACAGGTCACCTAACTCTTCTGAGCCTCAGTTTCCTTGAGATGACACTACCTACTAATTGCATTGTCATGAGGTGACATGATGAGTGTTCTAGCACTGTGCCTCAGATTTCTTTGTTTTTCACCACTTCCTTGATTTGGCACATTCCTCACCCATCCTTATGTCTCCAGTCTGGCTCATCTCTCTAAATTCTGCCTCCTCTTTTTCCCTGGTTAGAATTAGCCATCCTTTCTGAGTTCTCATGGTGTCTTATATCATGACATACACGGTCACTTATCTGTCTCCCTGTTCAGCTGGGAGCAGCTTGTGGTCAGGAGTTCTGTCTTATTCAAAGTCTACTATTGATTTATTTACATGTCCTCTGCTAAACTAGCTGGAAGCTTCTGGAAAGTAGAGTTTTTATCTGATTTGTATCTTTCAGGAGCCAGCTGAATGCTGGATGTCTCTAAATATTTAATGGATGAGGAAGTTAACAAAGTTCTTATCCCCACAGCTGAGAAAGTAATGGTGAGGAACACATACAGAAACAACAGAAGAATCAGAAAAAATTTTTATTTGAGTTGTAGGACATATATAAAGCAATTCTCTGAGTCACAAATTTGTTGGTAATAAATTTCTGCATACGAGTTCTTTTGAGAAAAACTTGTTTTTCTTCATTTGCTTTCTTTAAGTTACCCCAAGTGGTGCAACACTTGCCTCTTGTATACTCTTTTTAGTCTGTTAAAAAACAAAAACACCACACCTGTAAGTATTTGTATACAGTTGGTGTTCTGAGTTTTCCTATTAAGAGAAGCTTCTCAGTTTTATTTTCTAGAGTGTTACCAGATTGTTATATATTTATAATTTTCTATGGCAAATAAGCTTTTCTCATTTTGAGTCTATTTCAGGCAGTAGATTATATTTAAAACCATGATCAGCAGCCTTTTATATGCACCCCATCATAAATAAACTGTTTCTCAACTGAGAAACTATTAAGATTTTTTTATTTATGGAGAAAATGGGATTTTACCTCCTTAGTTGTTTCAGTTAAAGAACTCTGAAAGGAGGGCACGTGGGCGGCTCACATGGTTAAGTGTCTGCCTTTGGCTTAGGTTGTGATCTCCAGGTCCTGGGATTGAGCCCCACATTGGGCTCCCAGCTTACCAGGGAGTCTGCTTCTCCTTCTGCCTCTGCCTCTCCCTCTGCTGTCTCTCGCTCTCTCTATAATGAATAAATAAAATCTTAAATTAAAAAAAAAAAAACTTTGAAAGGTATGTGGAAGGAGTGAGGGAGGTATAGGCATGGTCTGTCTATAACATAGCTGTACTGTGTGCAGTCTCTGTACTGTACTGCTCTTGTTCTCTTGTCGTCCTCAAAGTTTCTGTCACCCAAGGGAGCTCTTGGCTCTTGTTGCCACAGAAGTGGCTTTTCTGATGGTCCCTCCTACCCTCTCCCACACCCTCCTATTCCCTCCTGAGGCATCAAGGAGGCCTTCTCCCTGACCCCTTGGTGACCCAGTGAGAAATTTGTTCCCCCTATTCCCCTGTCCCCATTCTCCCATTTCCCTGACTTCTCTCTTTCCCTGTCTTTTCTCCAGTGGCACACCTTTGGGGCCCACACTTCAGGACCCCAGCTAGGGGTCGGTATTGGGCTGTGTTTGGCCAGTTTGCAGCAGGAAGAACTGTTTTTCTTCATCTCAGTTAAAACTTACAACTCAGAAGGAGGTTCTTTATAAAGGGTGGTTTGGGTCTATCCTGTTATGGTGTATGAACTGGGAATTTAACCATCCTTTATAAAATGAATTAAATAGCATTTATTTTCTGGCAATTTGGTGTCTGTCTGTCTCCCTCTTTCTTTCTTTCTTTTTTTAATAATATTTATTCACTTGTTATAGAGAAAGGGGGGAGGGGCAGAGGGAGAGAGAATCTCCAGCAGACTCCCTGCTGGGCAGAAAGCCTGACTCAGGGCCGATCCCACAACCCCAAGATCATGACTGGAACCAAAAATCAAGAGTCAGACACTCAACTGACTGAGCTACCCAGGCTCCCCATCTCTCATTCTTAATAAAATATCATTGGGGGATAGTCCACAAGTAACTTATAATCCATTATGTGTATGTAGCCTACAAGTAACGTATAACCTAATTAAGTGTATGCTTTAAGAAGCAACATTGGGAATCAGTGTCAGTTTAATTCATCTTTCAGTTCTAAACACCATATAACAGGTTTTTTACTTCCTACCAGGCTGATTTTAACAGCAACATTTCTGAGGTGGACGAACAAACACATACAAGCAAGGAGGACTTTGTGGACTTTTCTGATATATACCACTTGAATGAAGAGTATTTTAGGAAGCTAGAAGAACTGAAAGCTGCCCACTTGGAAACTATGGCAAAGTTAGAGAAGATGTTCCAGAATAAATTAAATTTAAAAGAAGTTCAGCCAGTGATCATCAGGGAAGAAGCTTCTAGTGTCTCTTCCAGGTAAGTCTGTACATAACGTTATTTGTGGGCTGTAAAATGTATACTTAAAAGTGCAGAACCAAACTATTCAGAATATTTTCTCTCAACTCTCCCTTTGTACTTTTAATGATATACAGAGGTTGGACTGTATTCAAAATGTGTAATGGCTTATCCACCAATAGCTTCTTGTTTTGAGAGTCATTTAGTCTTTTCTCGCTGACCTGCCACTCAAAGAACTATAGATATGTATCAAAATATTTAGTCTTGGCCATTTTAATTTTTATTTATTGTTATTTTTTAAAAGATTTTTAAGTATTCTCTACACCTAATATGGGACTTAAACTTACAACCCGACATCAAGAGTTTCATGCTGTACCAGCTGAGCCAGCCAGGCTCCCCTAGTCTGGGCCATTTTTAAATGATAAATATTAAAATTTCATTTTAAGAATCCTTTATATTATGTGGATTAACATGAGCTCAGCAGCACTTGGGTGGCTCAGTAGGTTAAGCATCCTACCCTTGATTTCAACTCAGGTCTTGATCTCAGGATTGTGAGTTCAAGCCCCATGTTGGAACTCCATGCCTTTGGGCTCCATGCCTAGCATGGAGCCTGCTTATAAAAAACAACACAAAAAACACAAGTCATTAAACATATAAAGTATAGGAACAGCTCTCTCTCTTGAGTGCTCCCCTTCTTATATCTCAAGAGTGTACTTTTCGTTTTCTCTTTTTTATTTTTTTTTAAGATTTTACTTATTTATATGACCGAGAGAGAAAGATCACAAGTAGACAGAGAGGCAGGTAGAGGGACAGAGGGAGAGGGGGAAGCAGGCTCCCTGCTGAGCAGAGAGCCCGATGCGGGCCTCAATCCCAGTACCCTGAGATCATAACCTGAGCCAAAGACAGATATTTAACCCACTGAGCCACCCAGGCGCCCTGTACTTTTCATTTTGATAAACTTTCCTGCTTCTGTTACTTGAAAAGATAATTAAGTAAAAAAATAAATTACACACACACACTCCCACACACAAACAGTTCAGGACTAAGACATAAATCTGATTCAGGTTTCAAAATAGTCTGTAATTTCTGGACCCATTTCTCCTATGAACTCTCTTGTTTTTGAAACTAGAGGCAGGTCTCTTAACTCATCCAGTTGGTCAGTGCTAATTATGCATCTCCTGTGTGCCAGAACTTGCCTGGACACTGAGGAGTCAAAAATCAAGTTGCCCTTGAGCTCAAAAACTAACTGAGAACCAAAAATTGTGATAGAACCTATGTAACAGTGTTATGGAGACCGAAGAAGCAACTGATCATGTCATGGTGTTGGTAGAGGGATGCAAGCAGGAATTTCTATGGAACTGTCATATCCAAGTTCAGTATTAAAGGAGAAGTAGCTATAGCAGATGCAGGAGGTAAGGAATGGGCTTCTAAGCCACAGAAACCATGTGTGCAGTGGCATGGCAGTATGAGACTTCATGGTGTATACGAGGAACTTCATATAGTTGGATATGACTCAAGATTGGTAACTGAAGGTAGAGAGAGGCAAGAGGTGAAACAGGAAAGGTAAAAGGGGACTAGTCTTTTTTTTTTTTTAAGACTTTATTTATTTATTTATTTATCTAAGAGAGAGAGAGAGAGAGAGAAAATGAGAGAGAGAGAGAAAGCATAAGTGGGAGAGGACAGAGGGAGGGAGAAGCAGACTCCCCACCGAGCAGGGAGCCTGATGCAGGGCTTGATCTCAGGACGCTGGATCCTGACCTGAGCTGAAGGCAGATGCTTAACCACCTGAGCCACCTAGGCACCCCATATTTTTTTTTTAAGATTTTATGTATTTATTTGAGAAAGGGAGTCCATAAGTGGGGGAGTGGCAGAGAGAGAAGGAGAAGCAGACTCCCCACTGAGCAGGGAGCCTGACACAGGGCTTGATTTCAGGACCCTGGGATCCTGACCTGAGCCAAAGATAGACTTTAACCAACTGAGCCACCAAGGTGACCCAGACAGGGGCGAGTCTTGAAGGACTTTATAATCTAAACTTTGTTACAATGGCAAATCATAGAAAAGTTTCAAGAAGGGGAGTGACATGATATATGTTTTAAGATGGTGACTCTGGAAAACATGTGGAGAATTTAATAGAGGTTAGCCACAAGGAGCCTCTGCTGCCTCAGGTTCCCCTGTAAAATGAGAGAGTTGAATTAGATAATTTATAGGCATCTCTTAGCTCTGTTCTAAATAAAAGTGATAATTATAAGGCCTGTCTATCCAGCACCTATCTTCTGAGTATACCTTGATCTTTTAGTTCTTAATTTTTATATCTGGTCACAGGCAACTGAGAGTGTAACTTTGTTATTCTTCTCATACAGGTCTGATTCAGAAAAGAACTCCTATCACACTATCTCGTTAATAACATCATTTTCAGAGCCTGATTTAGGGCAGGCTTCCTCCTTGATTATGTCTTCCTCTGAAGATGAGTTGCCGAACTCAGAAAAAGAGTATCCTGAGAAGAAGAGGGTGATGAGCTATGCTAAAGAACTCATTAACAACATGTGGACAAATTTTTCTGTTGAAGATTATATTCGGTATAAAGACGCTGATTTCCCGGCAGTTGAAAAAACAAAGAAGAAACCAAGAGAATGGGTGCCAAGGATTACAGTACCTGAGCCTTTTCAAATGATGATTAGGGAACAGAGGAAAAAAGAAGAGAACATGAAATCGAAATCAGATATTGAAATGGCACACCAAGTGCTCAGAGAACAGGAAGAAGAATCAGAGTGTAAGAAACAATTCCGAGCCAATCCAGTTCCTGCATTTGTCTTCCTCCCCCTTTATCATGACATAGTCAAGCAAAATGAAGAACGCAGGAGGCGTTTGAAGGAAAAAAACAAAGAAGCTCTTTTGGCCTCCCAAAAACCGTTTAAGTTTATTGCAAGGGAGGAACAGAAACAAGCAATCCGGGAGAAGCAGCTGAGAGACTTATGTAAGTCTAAAAAGAAAACAAATCAATTTAAGGCCAGACCTATACCTCGATCTACTTATGGCTCAACCTCTAATGAAAAGTTAAAAGAAGAGCAGCTCTATAGAGAGATTATGACGCAGCTGAGGGCCCAAGAGCTTTTACAGTCTTCATCTCCTCTGCCTTGTAGGTCAGGTCACAGAAGCTGTGCTCCGAGGAAGCTCAAGTGTCCTGAACAGGTTGAAAAGTTGAAGTGTAAACACGAGTTGAGATGCCAGACTGCCAGTTTGGAAGACCTTCCTGAGAGATACCGGAAACACCTCTCAGAACAGAAGTGTTCAAAACTCCTAACCGTTGGCCGTAAACCGTCTGGTCTTCATGCGGCCTCTAACGCATCCGCTAAAAGAGAGAAAATTCTGGCAGACATTGCAGCAGATGAAGAACATTTAAAAGAAACACGGCCTAATGTCTCTCCAAGGCACAGACTGACAGTAAGAAGTGCAAGTGCAAAGCCTGTGCCTTGTCACTGCGACCCTCCCATGCCCACAGTGTCTTCCAGAGGAAGAGAGCAAGCCACGAGGTAAATGACTAGGATATAGCGCCAGCCGACTCACGGCTGCTAAAAGAGTGTTGTAGCTCTATTGATTTTTGTGTTGGTCAGTCGGAAAATAGGAAGAAATAGACTTGGTAATATATTTTACTATATGAAGCAGAGCATTTTGCCAGAGAGTGTCCTTCTAAGAAATGAGTATCTTTTCCATTTTATGAATCTCCGGGGATAGAAAAGATAGTCAGCCTGTTGATTTCCAGTTGCACACGTCAGAGCCTTTTTTCAGTGTTTAAGTTTCCCCATGTTAAATCTTTGCTAAATCACATTCTCATCGGCTTAAAGTGAATTAAGCCTTAGTTTGTTGCCCTCAGGAGATCACTTGAGGAAAAGAAAATGTTGGAAGAAGAGAGAAATCGGATCCTAACTAAGCAGAAGCAAAGAATGAAAGAATTGCAGAAACTCCTGACAATCCGGGCTAAGGCTTATGACTCACATCAAAGTTTAGCTCAAATGTCTAAATCCAGAGTCAAATCTCTCAGGTATCATAAAAAAATCCTGAACCTCCAGATCATTGGTTTTCAAACTTTCCTTCTTAATCAGCGGATACAGTATATGAACAGATTAATTAGTATTTTAGTTTCTGGATTCAAGTTGCTATCAGTTACACTCAACACACAGACACATACACATTCACAGTCACTCACTCACCTCACCTCATGGTGAGGACTATAATGCCATGTTGATGAACTGAAACGTTTTATATCATGGCCATAGTTAATAGTTGTAACTGTATGTCAGTATCTAATCTTTTCTTTTACTTTATACTACCTTTTTTTTTTAAGTAGGCTTCGTGCCCAATGTGGGGGCTCAATATGACCCGACCTGAGACTAAGAGTTCTATGCTCCACCAATTGAGTCAGCCAGGGGCCCCTTCTTTATACTATTTTTGATAGCCCAGTACAATATTGAGAAAAAAAATCTTTTTTCTTTTTAGTGTTGTTTTTTTTTTAAGATTTTATTTATTTATTTGACAGAGAGACAAGCAGGGGGAGTGAGAGAGGGAGAAGCAGACTTCCCACTGATCAGGGAGCCCGATGTGGGGCTCAATCCCAGGACCCTGGGACCATGACCTGAGCCAAAGGCAGACACCCAATGACTGAGCCACCCAGGCGCCCCTTAAGTTTTTTTCTTGTAATTCCAGTATAGTTAACAGAAAAATCTTGATTCATACAGATAAAGGTCTTTTTTAATAGCTTGCCATGTAATCTCAGAATATTCTTCAATAAATTGATCTGTCAGAGAGCTTTGTTCTAAGGTCTGCATGAAATCTGATAACACAAATGAACACGATGTCAATTAACATCAGTTATGTGATGTGTCAGTTAACACGTGTGTGTGTTCAGCATGTGTGTTGCATTTCATTGTAGTTTTAATATAAAGAAATATAAATAAATAAAAATATTTGCAGAACCCTTTCACAGAGCACTGGAATTCTGCTTTACAAAGTTTGAAAACCAGTGTTCCAGAGGAACATTTTTCTGTAAAAATGTTCATGTTTAAATAGGAAAATATCTCCCCCCAAAGCTGGGTAAGTAATATGATTTATTTTTAATCTGATTTATAAGTACCACCCAGATCTATATTTGCTTTTAATTATGAGTTATTCCTTTTAAAATATGTAGTGTTTATAATAATAATTATATTCCTTTATAATATATATTATGTTTATATTCCTTATAATGTATATCAGTGTAATTCGTGATAGAGGGAGAAATTTGATGAACTTGAGCAAAAATTTTTTAGAAATATACTCTTCACCCTAAGAAAGTAAACTGGATTTTTCATAATACCAATTTTGTGTTTAATTAAGCATAATTATCATTCTGTAGTACAATTATCTTTTCTAATCCATGAAATCTTATTATCTTAGTAGAGTTAGTATGTTTTACATAGAGGAAAAAGCGTTTTTTTTTCACTATAGGATCTTCTGCAAATAGTAAGTACATTTACAGTGAATTTATGTGTTTTGGTTCCTTTTCCTCCCTATGTCCTATTCCCTTATTCTCTATTTTCCCCTGACCTGCTCGAATTTAATTAACTTTGCCACCAACTTATAGGAGATCTTTAGACTAAATTTTCTTGGTTTTCTGCACTTAAAATTGAGTTAAGAGGGCATTTATTCATCTCTTCAAGCCAATTTAATACATTATATTTTGAAAATTTCAGAAAATCAGAGTGTCCAGACAGTTCCCAGGATGTAAAACGTGTGCTCTCACAACCTAGGGTTTTTATTCTGCATTCCATAAAAATTTACCAGTCTAGGAAAGGAATTGTGGTAAACTGTAAGCCATGCTTGTAATCAGTAATTTCTGATTTGTCATCTAAGCTAAATGTTCTATATGTAAGCTGTTATTTCTTTTAAAATTCCATTCCTTTTATTTGATTTTAGAAAGAGTGAAAAGGAAAGGATGAGAGAATACCAACGAGAACTAGAAGAAAGAGAAGAAAAATTAAAACACAGGCCGCTACTGTTTGAAAGAGTTGCTCAGGTTGTGTTTGTTGGAATTTAAGAGCTTCAGTCAACCTTTTTTTTTTTTAAACATCTCTAGCTCCTAACTTACAGTCCGTTTTTCTTACATGTTATATAATTTATTGAGACATCTTATTGTTTCTGTGACAGGTTCATCAAATCAGTCAAGTAAGTTTGTGCTTAAATCTGAACATCAAAGCTAGTCAAGGAGGCATGTCAGCTTGATACAGAATGTGCTGCTGAGCAGTCATAGTCAAAATAATAGTTTCATAACCTGTTTTTCATGGCTGGTCTTTTCTTTTTTTTTAGTACCAACTTAGTCATATATTAAGGTGAGTCTTTGCTATATGATTTGGAAGTCCTTGAAGAATTAAAAAAATGAAACAAAATGTTAATGGAATCAGATTTCTTTCTGCCAGTTTTTTTTTTCGGTTTCATTGAGATATAACTGACCTAGAGCACCATGTACAGTTAAGATGTACAGCATGTGACTTGACATACATATATGGCAAAATGATTACAACCATAAGTTTAGTTAAAAATCCACACCTCGGGCGCCTGGGTGGCTCAGTGGGTTAAGCCTCTGCCTTCGGCTCAGGTCATGATCTCAGGGTCCTGGGATCGAGTCCCGCATTGGGCTCTCTGCTTGGCAGGGAGCCTGCTTCCTCCTCTCTCTGCCTACTTGTGATCTCTCTCTGTCAAATAAATAAATAAAATCTTAAAAAAAAATAATTCAGATATCTTACTGATAGTATTTCACTGAACCATATCTGAAAAATAAATATTTTTTTAGAAAGGGGGGGGGGGGCGCCTGGGTGGCTCAGTGGGTTAGGCCTCTGACTTCAGCTCGGGTCGTGGTCTCGGGGTCCTGGGATCGAGCCCCATATCGGGCTCTCTGCTCGGCGGGGAGCCTGCTTCTCCCTCTCTCTCTATGCCTGCCTCTCTGCCTACTTGTGATCTCTGTCTGTCAGATAAATACATAAAATCTTAAAAAAAAAAAAAAAAACCCACACCTCATATAATACCGAAATTTTAGGATTTACTAAAATCTGAACTTTTGGGATTTACTCTCTCAGCAGCTTTCAGATACACCATACAGTGGTATTAACTACAGTCATCATGTTGTACATTACATTCCCAGTACTTATTTATCTTATAATTAGAGGCTTATACCTTTGACCGCCTTCATCCAATTCCCCTGGTAACCACAAATCTGATCTGTTTTTCTACAAGTTTGTTTTTGTTTTTAGATTCCACATATAAGTGAGATCTGTAGCCCTTGTCTTCCTCTGTCTGACTTATTGAACTTAGCATAAAGTCCTCAAAGTCTATCCATATCATTGCATAGGGCAGAACTTCCTTTTTAATGGCCAAATAGTATTCCTTGCACATACACCACATTTTCTTTAGCCATTCGTCTTTTGATGGATACTTACGTTGTTTCCCTCTCTTGGCTATTGTAACTAATGCTTCTGTGAATGTGGGGTGCAGATATCTCTTCAACGTAGTGATTTTGTTTCCTTCAGTTAAATACCCAGAAGTTGGATATCACTGGATTGTATCATATTTATGTTTTTAACTTTTTGAGGAACCTCTGTACTGTTTTCCATAGTGGCTGTTCTATTTTACATTCCTACCAACAGTGCACAAGGGTGCCCTTTTCTCCACATCCTCATGAGCATGGCATTTGTTATCTCTTCTTTTTGATACTAGCCATTCTAACAGGTGTGAGGTGATACCTCATTGTGGTTTTGATTTGCATTTCCCTGACGATTAGTGACGTTGAGCACCTGTTGGCCATTTGACCTTCTTTGGAAAAATGTCTATTCAGATCCTTTGCCCATTTTAAGTTGGATTATTTCATTTTTTGCTATTGACTTCTATGACTTTTTTATATATTTTGGATATTAACCCACTTTTCAGATATATCATTTGCAGATATTTTCTCCATTCAGTAGGTTGCCTTTTCATTTTGCTGATCGGTTTTTTTTTTAAGCGAGCCTATAATTTTCATTCTTATCTACAATTACTGAAAGGAGTTCCTTTTCATTGGGAAAATAATTTGGTCCTATGGACAGTGAGTCCTGATTTTACTAAATTTATAGTTGGTTTTACGATCTTCCTCTAAGAGATATCTGTGCATTTCGCATCATCTTCTCCTTTGTACTCAGAAGGTAGGTGTTCTTTTGGGTAACATAGCTTAACAATAGACAGGATCCCTGGAGGTTACAGGTGCTGTGTTGTGATTTTCAAGCTGTTGCATTTGGAGCTTCCTGCCAGCATTGCAGGACCACCCTTCTCAATGCACCGAGGACAGGGACGAGGCTTTACATATTCAGGTGAACTTACATATTCAGTCTCTCAAAGTTTTGGGAACCCTTTACCTACAAATTTGGATATAATTTTCGTGCTCGCTTCGGCAGCACATATACTAAAATTTGGATATAATTTTATGTAACACTTTTCATTTTAAGGGTGGGGTTTTTTTTTTTAATATCTCAGTTTCAACTTTGGAGGGAAAAATACAGAAAAATTCTGTATTACCTAGTGGAAAGTGATTGACTTTAAGCTCAAAGTAGTTCTTTCCAGCTCCCAGCTGCAGGTTGTTTTGTCTGTCTGTCTGTCTGTCTGGTGGTTATATCTACAGATTTCCCACAGACATCTACATTTATCTTGCCTTAAACTAGATCTTCCTCTTTGATTTCCTGTTTTTGTTGGGCCACAATTTTGGTGGCTGGGAACCACTTTTCCTCCCTCTTTCAATTGCCGCTGAGAGACCTGACAAGTTTTCTTCCTAAATAATTTTTGAATCTGCCTATCTCCCATTCCTGAAGGTGAAATGCTTTGTAAAGCCTCTATTGTCTTCTCTCTGAGTTTTTGTAATTGTTTGACTGGTTTTCCAGCCTTGCTCTTTGCAAAGCCACCCATTATATTTTCTCTTTACCATTCCCATTCCCTTGCCAAAATGTTAACCCTGAGTAGGTAGTAAATAACCTTTGGAAATGGTGACAATTGTGCATTTTCATTGATTGTACTCGTTCTCATTTTCAATGAATGGGATCAAGAGGTCTTGTCACTGACTTCTTCAAACAATACTACAAAGTGGGTATCCCTGTACTACAGAGGAAAAAACTGAAGTTCAAAGAAGGTAAGTAACTAATAAGGTTTATAGGTAGTCAGTAATGGAACTAGGATTGGACCCAAGTCCATCTGCTTCCAAACAGTTAAGACTAAGCTGTCCTGCCTTCTCCCAGAAGATACCTCCACGAGTCTCAGTGTAGTGAGTAGACCCCTCTACACTCTGATCCCTGTTAACCTTTAATCGAGTAGATTCTAAATTCTAAACCAAATACATCAGCCATAGCACTGCCCCCGCCCCCTCACCATGGACACCCTTTACTTTCAGACCATACCAGACCACTAGTTTCAAACTTGCAATCTTTATTCATGCTGTTTCTGAACACTCTTAGAGCCTCTTCCTGTTTTTCCTCCTGATCTTTCAAGTCTTCGTATAAAAGTCTTCAAGTCTTCGTGGGATTGGGTGCCCTTTCCTGTGTTTCCTGTGTTTTTCATTACCCTTTGCATACTTCTGTCTTCACTCCTGCCGCCCTGTGTGGGAATTACCTGTTTCAGGATCTCTCTTCCCTTCTAGATAGTTCCTTTTAAAAGTTGTGTTCAAATCTTTGTATTCCCAGCACCTAGCATCCAGGATAACGTCTGGCACGAGGAGATGTTAATAAACATTTATTGAACCAAAACTGAACTGTCAGGATCAAATTAGCCAGACTGTGACGTCTTGCTTTTTTTCTGGGATTAGTGGTAGGGAGTGGGGGGGGGGGGGGTTGGGGGGGTGAGAGCTCCCCCGTCTTAGTGATGAGTTTCAGCAGGAGTGAGCATTTGTGCCATGCTGTGAATCCTGCTGCTTCTAAGCACCAGAGAAAATGAGGCTGAATATGTAGCGTGTGTGAAATTAAACACAGAGAGAAATTTTAAATGTTGAAAGCATAGATCAGTATCACAGCTCATTTCTACTTCTGCCACTTCTGGCCCTCACATATACTGGTCCTTTTGTCCAAAAATACTTCTTTCTCCATATATACCCCCCCCACCTCCCATGAGGACTTGTTACAAAAGAAGTATTCAGTAATTAAAGATTTTTTAATTTAATTTATTTATTTGACAGCGATCACAAGTAGGCAGAGAGGCAGGCAGAGAGGTTGGGGGTTGGGGGTAGAAGCAGGCTCCCTGCTGAGCAGAGAGCCCTATTAGGGGCTCAATCCCAGGACCCTGAGATCATGACCTAAGCCCAAGGCAGAGGCTTAACCCACTGAGCCACCCAGATGCCCCAAGAAGTATTCAGTAATTAAATAAGTAAAAGAATTACTACAAATGAAACTTATGGTTATGAAAAGTAAGTATTTTTTCCCCGATTGTAGAAAAACTTTCATCATTGCATGTTATTTTGGTTTCCTGAAGAAGTAACACTAATTTTTTTTTTGCAATCTTTGATAGTAAAATCAAATAATCATACAGTTATTTTAATTGTTCCTTTTATCTCATAGTCTGTGCAATTCTTTGCATGGTGAAATGCAAGGAGGAAATGTATATTTCAGTTAAGTAATTATATACTATTCGCCCTGATAGAAAATATGTAAAAGTAATTAATTCTGTCTATAGAGTGACTGGCAGTGACTCACCATTGCTTTGGTTTTGTTAACACAAATTAGTGCAGCTTTCTCTTGCAGTCTGTTTTGCTGTGACTATTGCTGCTAATTAGCAGCTGTTATTTGATAAATTCACTCACAACTTTGTGCATTATCCATTTATTAGTGTTAATTGTGATCTTGCTGCTGTTGAGTTGTTCTCTAGCAGAGTAAGCCTATGATCTGGGACAGAACAAACCATGTTGTCCTGTTTCTTGGAAATCACAGCGTTTATTAATTGAGTAGATTCTAAATCCTAAACCAAGTTCAAATGAAGACTTATGAGCACCGACTTGGGTATCATTTTAATCTCTTTTATATTTAATTTGCTTACATCAGAATATACTGTTCTTAATGCATTTAGAGTTGGGTCTGGGTTTTCTTTATTCTGCTTTACTGTCTGTCGAGCAGTTCTTATTTTCTCACTTTGCCATGACTTTCAGTTTCTCAAAGCTTGTGTATTGGTGTTCATAGCTTCTGGATGCATTTTTTAAAAGATTTAATTTATTTAGGGGCGCCTGGGTGGCTCAATGTGTTAAGCCTCTGCCTTCAGCTCAGGTCATGATCTCAGGGTCCTGGGATAGAGCCTCACGGGAGGGCTCTCTGCTCAGCGGGGAGTCTGCATTCCACCACCACCCCCCACCTGCCTGTCTCTCTGCCTACTTGTGATCTCTGTCTGTCAAATAAATAAATAACATCTTTTTAAGAAAAGATGTTATTTATTTGAGATCGAGAGAGAACAAGAGCAGGAGGGGAGGGGGAGAGGAAGAGAGAGAAGCAGATTCCCCTCTGAGCAGGGAGCCTGATGTCCCACTTGATCCCAGGACCCTGCCATCATGACCTGAGCTTAACTGACTGAATGAGCCACCCAGGTGCCCCCTGGCTGCATTTTTATTAACTTTTCTGAAAATTGTTGTTATTCATAGTGGGTGCATTTTGCAACAATTTGAGTGTGTTTTCAGTTTTCCAGAGCATCAGGAATCACCGGTGACAGTTTATCCATTGTAATCAATATGTTATTTTGGTTTCTCCTGTGAAACACTAGATGCCATGGCCCCTCATGACGCTGGAGTCCCTAGGTTAGCCAAATAAATATCTGACACCTGCTTTGCTGAAGTCAGGTTTAAGTTACCTTCACACTCCAGGATGAGCACTACTACTTAGAGAAAGCAGGATGGTGCCATGGAAAAGACCCAGGAAATGGTCAAGAGACTTGGTTCTACCACTCACTATCCTTGTGACCTTAAGCAAACTGCTTAACCTTAGTGGGAGTGGAGGGAGTGTTTCGGTTTCCTTATTTGTTAAATTTGGGGGTAAGACGGGGTGCCCTCCCAC
The DNA here is from genome assembly GCF_922984935.1 of Meles meles. Classification (NCBI taxonomy): domain Eukaryota; kingdom Metazoa; phylum Chordata; class Mammalia; order Carnivora; family Mustelidae; genus Meles; species Meles meles. Next base: position 61,127,912 of record NC_060080.1, read on the forward strand.
ACCCTCTCTAATATGGGGTGCCATTGGTGTGCTGGAACTAGCCCATTCCTAGTCACCTTGCTTCAGTTGGAGGACAAGATGGCAATTCTTGGCCCTATACTCATAGGAGGTAAAAGGTGACCAAAGCTGAGACACTGGTGTGAACTCCAGTCCTCCTGTGACCCTGGGAAGCCCGTGGTCTTAGGAACTGTGTTGACTCCTTCCTGTCTTGCTTCAGGTGTGAGAGACTCATCACAGTTTCACAGGTGCCAAAGCCAGGAAACAACATTCTGGAGATTTGAACCAAGTGCTAAATTCTTGTTTGTTTGTTTTTTTCTGTATCCATTGATTCCTCCTGATTAAAGATAACAACAGTGATGAATTTATCATCTTTGAGGGATTAGAGATATAGCATGTAAAGAATAAAAATTACAGTAGGTACATAAATTAAAAGAACCCTCTGACACCTATCACAAACTTATTTTCTTCCTGTTGTTTCTAGATAGTCTTCAATAGTCATAATGGTGTATTTTTTTTAAAGTATATAAAACAGGTAGAGTGCAAAGAATAACTATAGACCAAAACTCATGTGACTACTACCTAGGTTAATAAACAGAACATTGCCAGCACCCCAGAAACCCCTTGTGCCATTCCAGATCAAAACCCTCTCCTACTCTCCCAGAGGTAATCACCATTCTAATTTTTGAGATTAACTCTTCCTTGTTTTTGTTTTTATTGTTGCTTGTGTTTTGCAGTTTTACCCTCCCCACACGGTATAGTTTAGTTTAGTATCTATCCCCACACGGTATAGTTTAGTTTCGCCCATTTGGGAACTTTATGTAAATGAATCATACATACTATATGTATTCTCTTGTGTTTTGCTTCTTTTGCTTAGTAGTATGTTCATGAGATCTGTCCATATGGTCATGTACAACTAGAGTTCATTCATTGTCATTGCTTTATTTTACTCTGTTGTATGAATAGACCACGATTTATCCATCCTCTTGTTGAGAGATGTTTGGGGTTGTTCCAAACAGTGGTGTCCTGTGTATTTTGGTACAGGTCTTCTGGAGCACATATGTAGGCGCTTCTCTGGGTATAGGCCTAGGAGTGGGATTGCTGGTCAGAAGGTCTGCGTATTGTCTGCGTATTGTGATTATTGGGTTTAATTTTCATTGGAGCTTTTAACCCATACGTTTTTAATGGAAATTTAAAGTCTTCTGTTCTCTAAAAAAGTCTTCTGTCTTTCCTGTAGAAAAATGCAAGAATGGCAGCAGAAAAGCATTATTCTAATACCCTAAAAGCACTAGGACTGTCTGATGAGTTTGTTTCAAAGAAAGGCCAAAGTGGAAAAATAATTGAGTACTTCAGCAATCAAGAGATGAAGAGTTTCGCTGAAGATAAAGAAAGGTAACATATATAAGATGTCTAAATGGTTTACCTTTGAAAAAGGTACCTGCCAGAAAGCATAAAATTCTGTCCTATATTTTTAAAAGCTCTTTTAACCTAACAAAATACATGTGAACTGTTTGTAAAACATTGATATTTTAACACTTGGCACATTCAAAATGACATGGTGGTGAAGTATCTTGTTTTTAAAGGAGAATAATTTAACTTTCTGACTGATATGAAAGATGAAAATAATAAGATGTTTTCAAATGAAGTTTAAAGAGTCACTCAAGGTTGGAAATAGATAAGTTCCCAATTGGCCCTTTTATAGAGTTTTCTTGATAAATCAGAGCTCATACTCTTGAGGAAGGAAGACTGCACGATAGCATACGTTGCAAAGGGTTTGTTGACCTTTAAACCAAATCATTTTTCCTTGGAAAGATTAATAAATTTCTTCCTCCAGCTTTGAGGAAGAAGAAAAAGGAGAAGAAAGAGAGAGTGGGGAGGAAAATCATTTTATTGATACGAACAGCCAGGATTCTTACAAGGAAGAAGAGGAAGCTGATGAAGAGAGCGGAGAAGAGAAATCTGTTAAGGAGTAACAGAGTACCTGTGGATCTCCCATCTGTGCCTGCACCGTCGATGGCGACCGTGGGCCTAAGCATCCATGCTTGCGTGAAGAACATCTATGAGAGCCCTCCAATAGGTACGGGGCTCTTGAGCAAAGTCATCTGTAACCTGAAAAGGCCAAGTCCAGCCAAATGGTTGTCGGGTCAGTTAGGGTAAGGCTTGGCTTAGTCAGGTTTTTTAATCGCTCCTGATAGGTTTGCAACTTTGATCTTACTTGTATTTTTTAAAAAAGCATTTGAAAATCATAGTTGTCACAAACCGATTGGTTAGAAAAGTATATGTTACTTCTGTATTTGAGGTGGAAACAAATGGCGTGTCATTGAGAGCAGAAAGAAGTATTGGCTTTTGGTGATTCAAAAATCTTTTTCTGGAAAGTCAATCAATAAATCTTCCAATTATACTATTTGCCCATTCTTTTCCTCTGTGATACATCTCACAAAATGAATCCTCACACTTGTTTTATTGGGTATTTAATGTTTCTTATCTGAGCCATTTCTTAAAAAGTAATAAAATATAGGGGTGCCTGGGTGGTTCAGTGGGTTAAAGCCTCTGCCTTCGGCTCAGGTCATGATCCTAGGGTCCTGGGATCAAGCCCCACATCGGGCTCTCTGCTCAGCAGGGAGCCTGCTTCCCCACCCTCCCACCCACCCCCCTCACCTACCTGTGATTTCTGTCAAATAAATAAATAAAATCTTTTTTAAAAAAAGTAATAAAATATAGAAAAAAAAGGTCCTTACAAATTTGCATTCATTACTGTACTGTTTGCTGTTAAATTATCGACACTATCATAACTTTTTCTTTTTATCCCTAGTTTTATTCCAAATTATTTTTGATATGTAAATTATTAGAGAAGTTTTTATACCAGGTTTTTTTTTTTTAACCTTGTGTATTATGACAGAGGTAATTATAAAAATCTGTGTTAAAATCTTAATTGGGGGTAAATATCCACACTTGTATATATGATGAAATTGTGCATAATAATTTGTCCAAGGCAAATCTCCAAAGTAATTCAGATTTAACTCTTTAATAGTAGACCCAGTTGTGCTCAAATTTTTATACATTATTGTGGATATATCTTGTCTTTCTGTGCATGATGGTAATTTGTATAATCTATCATTTTTCCTCTTTAAGCAAATTTTTGCTTTTAAAAATTTCAAACCAGACATAAAGATGTGATAGGATAAGACATTTTCTTTTCTAAAAACAACCTCCTCTAAAGAGAATGAACTAATTAAGGTGTTTATAATAGCAGTGTTTCCCAGGTGGAAATTTATGCTTTAAATTAAGAAATTGATTTTTTCTCAAGGGCACATGTTTCCTTGTAATTCCTTCCTACAGTTTGTGTTAAAACTACTTGTCACTGTAATTAGATTCTAAACTCTCTGGGAGTTGGATCCATTTTAAAATTCATCTTTGTGTTCCTTTAATATTTTGCCCAGGATTGTGTATGTGGTTGGCACTTAATAAAGGCTTAGATCTGTAAGTAGGTGAATATGGTTTTTAATTATATTTCAGAATGAGTACACATGGGATTAAAATTATCTCCCTTTTAATGTATTGAAAGCCTGTGAAACACAGTTCACAAGTTGTAATATTTAAAATGTGACTTGCTTCCAAGGATTTGCTCCTCATTCTGTCCCTTCTGAGTTTCATGAGAACAGTGTGGGACTTGGTTTCAGGACCAATGTTCAGTTTTCTTTTCTTTAAAAATGGGAGTAGTACCTATTTGGGTGGCTGTAGGAAGGATTGAATGATATCATGTATGGGAAAAAACTTTTTGGAAACTAGGCTATGTGAATGATTAATGTCAGAGGACAGAATATTCCGAAGAAATGTTAACTAACCATACTTGTATTTCAATGAGATACAAAGTGATTTAAATATTGTATTAAAAATAATAATTGGGTGCACTTGGGTTACTCAGTTGGCTCAGGTCATGATCTCAGGGTCGTGGAATGGAGCCCCGAGTTGGGCTCCGTGCTCAACACTAAGTCTGCTTGAGATTCTCTCTCTTCTTCTCCCTCTGCCCCTCCTTATTCCCTACCCCTCACTCCCACATGCTCTCTCCCTGTCTCTCAAATAAATAAATAGATATCTTTGAGAGAAAAAAAAGAAAGAAGGAATGTTTGAACCACTTTTTTAAAAAAAAAGATTTTATTTATTTTTTGACAGAGATCACAAGTAGGCAGAGAGGCAGGCAGAGAGAGAGGGGAAGCAGGCTCTCCCCTGAAGAGAGAGCCGAATGCAAGACTCAGTCCCAGGACCCTGAGATCATGACCTGAGCCGAAGGCAGAGGCTTAACCCACTGAGTCACACAGGCACCCCTTGAACCACTTTTTTAAAAAAGATTTTATGTATTTATTAGAGAGAAAGAGAGAGCGCATGACCAGGGAGAGAGGCAGAGGAAGAGAGAGAAGCAGACTTCCTGTTGAGTTCAGAGCCCCACATGGGCCTCAGTCCCAGGACCCCAAGATCATGACCTGAGCCGAAGTCGGATCCTTAACCAACTGAGCCACCCAGGCACCCCAGGCCACTTTTTTTTTTTTTTTAAAGATTTTATTTATTTATTTGACACAGAGAGAGCACAAGAAGGCAGAGAGGCAGGCAAAGAGAGAGGAAGGGAAGCAGGCTCTCCGCTGAGCAGAGAGCCCGATGTGGGACTCAATCCCAGGACCCTGAGATCATGACCTGAGCTGAAGGCAGCGGCTTAACCCACTGAGCCACCCAGGCGCCCCCCAGGCCACTTTTTTAAAAGACAGTGATCTGGTAAGGAGCGCCAGGGTGGCTCAGTCAGTTAAGAGGCTGCCTTCGGCTCAGGTCATGGTCTTGGGGTCCTGGGATCAAACCCGGCATTGGTTTCCCTGCTCAGCAGGAAGCCTGCCTCTCCTTTTGAAGAGGAACATAAGAGGAAGCCAGTCTTCCTCTCATGTTCCCTCTTTCACTGTCTCTCTCTCTCTGTCAAATAAATAAATAAAATCTTTAAAAAAAATTTTTTTTTTAAAGACAGTGATCTGGTAACTCAGAGCCAAACTTATAAGACACTGGCAGTTTCAAACCTTTCTATGCAAAATCAAAATTTTTCTTTTAGAAGATATCAGATTGGTAACTGAAGCATTTCTTTATCATGTGGCATTACATAGGGATGGGCAGAAGTCAGTCTTAAAGATTAAATCAAATATAGATTTCAGGTGGTCGGTAACTGAGAATGTTGTGCATTAGTATCATCAGAATTTGCTCCATAGGGGCGCCTGGGTGGCTCAGTGGTTTAAGCCGCTGCCTTCGGCTCAGGTCATGATCTCAGGGTCCTGGGATCGAGTCCCGTATCGGGCTCACTGCTCGGCAGGGAACCTGCTTCCTCTCACTCTCTCTGCCTGCCTCTCTGCCTACTTGTGATCTCTCTCTGTCAAATAAATAAATAAAACCTTTAAAAAAAAAAAAGAATTTGCTCCATAATTCTTTTCACTTATGGGATTGTCTGTTATTCAAGATTCGCTTAGCATCAAGAAGAAGGTTATGCTTTTTTCCCCTTAAATAAGAAAATATTACTGGGTTACCTAGTGGCCTCAAACATATATTTCTTCAGAAGAAATCATCTGGATATTGAAGGATTAAGTGATTAAGAGATTAAGTGATTTTATTTATTATATATATATTATATATAATATATACACACACATACATGTACACTTAATATGTATATTCTACATATATATGTATGCATATTCTACATAGATAAATACACTTAATGTAATAACTTTAATATACTTAACTATATATACTAAATTTTTATCTTCATATAATATAGTATATATAAGATATATATTATGTATACTACATAAGCACATACAAGTATATGTATGTATATGATAGAAAATTTTAGAAATTACTTTTTTTTTTTTAAGATTTTATTTATTTATTTGACAGAGAGAGATCACAAGTAGACAGAGAGGCAGGCAGAGAGAGAGAGAGGGAAGCAGGCTCCCTGCTGAGCAGAGAGCCCGATGTGGGACTCGATCCCAGGACCCTGAGATCATGACCTGAGCCGAAGGCAGCGGCTTAACCCACTGAGCCACCCAGGCGCCCCAGAAATTACTTTTTAAGTATGAGTGATTTTTTTTTTTTGAGATTTTATTTATTTATTTGACAGAAAGAGATCACAAGTAGGCAGAGAGGCAGGCAGAGAGAGAGGAGGAAGCAGGTTCCCGGAGGAGCAGAGAGCCTGATGCGGGGCTCGATCCCAGGACCCTGGGATCATGACCTGAGCTGAAGGCAGAGGCTTTAACCCACTGAGCCACCCAGGCGGCCCTAGAAATTACTTTTATCACATTTATTTAGTCTACACAATAAAATTCACATGCCTCAAAGGCATTATTTTCATGGATGATATTTTTAAGTTAATTCTAATAATTTGAGAGTAGCAAAGATTTCAACATTTAGACATAAGCAATAAAAATCATCAGCCTTAATATGCTGCCTTACTGCTTAAAAAAAAAAAATTGTTTTTACCCTTCTCAACCTTCATATGCCTGTGTGTAGATGTGTGTTCTTGGTGGTTGTTATAGAAGGAAACAAGGTTTTGTGAAATGAAGTTTTGGTCAGTAAAGCTTTGTCAATATATTATGGTCTAAAGAAAGTGATTACTTTATCCAAATGCTCTAGGCATTCTCAATTCTTATAGCTTGTAAGTTGTGCTAATGTGGCCTGTGGTTGGCCAATTTATCTGTATCATCCTTTAGAAAAGCTATAGGAATAACTTTTATAGGAATTTTTTTTATTTGTTTCTACAGAGGGAAAAAAAAAAACCAGTATATGGTATGTTTTTTAAATTCTATTTTTAAAAAATCCCAATATTCAGAATCTGTCTAGCAACTAGTAAATGAAAAAACAAAACCATGGTTGGGGCGCATGGAAGCAGGGAGCCTGCTTCCCCCTTTCTCTCTCTGCCTGCCTCTCTGCCTACTTGTGATCTCTGTCTGTCAAATAAATAAATAAAATCTTTAAAACAAACAAACAAACCATGGTTTATGAGCTTTCCTAACTCTGAAAGCAGATATGTTAATATTTAGAATATTTACTCTAGTTATTTTTCCTTATTTCTTTGATTTATTTATTTTTTTAAGCTTTGATTTTTTTTTCAAGATTTGATTTGTTTATTTGACAGAGACAGAGTGAGAGAGAGAGAGAACACAAGCAGGGGGAGTGGCAGGCAGAGGGAGAAGCAGGCTCCCCTCTGAGCAGGGAGCCCAAAGTGGGGCTCAATCCCAGGACCCTGGGATCATGACCTGAGCCACCCAGGTGCCTCTCCTTAATTCTTTTAGGGTTTTTTCCCCCAGTTTTATTGCAATAAAGTTGACATTGAGCGTTGTGTGAGTTTAAAGTATAGAGCATAATGACCCCCATATATTGTGAAATAACTACCACAGTAAATTTAGTTAACACTCATCATCTCGTATGGAAACAAACAAACAAACAAACAAAAATTATTTTTCTTTATGTTGAGAACTTTTAGGATTTACTCTCTTAGCAACTTTCAAATATACCATATAGTAGTGTTAATTATAGTCACCATATACATTATGTCCCCGGTACTTATTTATAAAAGTTTGTACCTTTTACCAGCTTTCCCAATTTTTATCCTTTCTATAACTTTTATCCTTTCTGTAACTACCAAGACTTTGTGCTCTTTAGCAAGTTCTGAATCTCAATAAGAGGGGATAAAAATTTGAGAATAAAAATAGTAAAATCTATTATATAACTGTCAGAAGTCAAGGAATAATATGCATGTTTATATTTAACTCTGAAAAGGTGGTAATACCACAAAATGGTAACAATTTGCCTCTGGGACAGTCTGGGAGAGGGCAGTGGAAGACTTAGTTTTTTTGCTTTTTTGTTTTCCTTTTCAACATATATTAAATATATATATATAAATGAGTCTTGTTGGAAGTTATTTTCTACTCATGGATTTATAGTATCCTGGTAGCAAGAAAAGAGAAAAACACTTTTTTCTTGGTACTAAAGAAAACTGTATTATGAAATATTTTGGACATACACAAAAGCAGAATGAATGATCATGAACCCCATATACCCATCACCCAATGTCAGTAATTATCAAATCACAATTATTTCCTCTATACTTCTATCCACTGCTCCCTAATTGTTTTGAAGCAAATCATAGCCATATTTCATGTGTACGCATTTCAGTATATATCTTGAAAAGGTAAAATTCTCCTGCCTTAACACACACATGAAATGAGTAATTCCTTAATACCAGTTATTTACTAGTGTTCACATTTAACTTGTTGTCTTATACATTTTATACAGTCTATTTGAATCAGGATCCAAACATTGCAATTGGTTAACAAGCCTCTGAAGTCTCTTTTTTTAAAAAGATTTATTTGAGACAGCTAGAGTACACATATGTGCATACACGTATGTGGGGGGAGGGGTAGAGAGAATCTTCCGGCAGACTCCCCACTAAGTATGGAGCACAGCACGGGGCTCAATCTCATGACTCTGAGATCATGACCCGAGTCAAAACCAAGAGTCCAACCTTCAACTGACTGAGACACCCAGGTGCCCATCAGAAGTCTCTTTTTAATATATCTCTTTTCTCTTGCAATTTTATTGTTGAAGAGACCAGGTGCTTTGTCCTGCTCAGTATCCCACTATAAATTCTGTCATTTAATGTGTTCATCTGTTCTTTGTATTTCCTGTAAATTAGTAGTTAGATCTAGGCTTGATCAGATTCGTATTTGATGTTTTTGACAGGGTCGTTTCATAGGTGGTGGTGCGCATTTCTATCAGGAAGTGATGTTTAATGATTTTTCTTTTGGTGACATGATCTGCTATCGCTGAACATTGCTACCACTCTTCCTGCCAGTATCTCTCCACTCACTTTGGTTATCTGAAGCTCCCTTCTCTAAGTAGATTCCTTAGGAAGGGCTCAGGGAGAGAATAGTCCCTGATTCCTTAACAACTTCATAACTGTTTGTCTATGTTCTTTGTATTTGAAAATCAGTTTGGTTGGATATAAAAGCTTTACCTCATGTTAAGTGTCTTAAATATATCTCTATTGTCTTCGGGCGTAAAATATCATATGGTCTGATAGAAACCTTATTTTCTTGCTTTTGTAAGTGACTTGGTGTAGCCAAAGTTTTTCTTTTTTTGAAGGCCAGTACTTTATCAATAGACTGTGTCTCAGTGTTGGCCTCCTGACCCAGTTTCCCCAGGAATACGCTGTGTCTTTTTTTTTTTTTTTAAGCTTTGTGTGTGTGTGTATGTGTGTAATCTCTACACCCAACGTAGGGCTTGAACCCACAATCTCAAGCTCAAGAGTCCCATGCTCTTCTGACTGAGCCAGCCAGCACCCCTTAACACATTATTTTTTGTGTTTTAGTCTCTCCAGTCTTCATTTTTGAAATGATTATTTTCATTTACTTCTGATCTTTCCTGGGGTTTTTTTTTCTTCTCTTTTTAAATCTTTTTCAAATCACTTTACTTCAAATTTTTCTCACAAATTTTCTCTTACAGTTTTTAGCATTTTCTTTTAGCTCATTCTGAAATATGATGGCTATAGTTTTAATTTCTTTTGTGTGTATTTTTTTTCTTCTGTGCCTTCATTGCCCAAAGAGACATTATTCTTCTCTTGTTCTCTTATTAAAAAAAAAATTGGGGGTGCCCTTGTGGCTCAGTTGATTAAGCATCTGCACTCGGCTTGGGTCATGATCCCAGGTCCTGGGATCAAGCCCCGCATCAGGCTTCCTGCTCTGTAGGGAGCCTGCTTCTCCCTTTCCTCTGCCTGCTGCTTTGTCTGCTTATATACTCTCTCTGTCAAATAAATAAATAAAATCTTCTAAAAAAATTTAAAAACAATTTTTTAAAATAGGATTCAATTGTGATCCTTTTACTTTGCTAATGTTTTAGTGAAATGAGTTAGAAGCAGCCCAGGACAGCTTTTCTAGCTTCTGTTCCGAACTGTTCAGGGTCTAGGACTTTACACTTGTCAGTTCCTGAGTTAGCATGCCTCAGTCTCATGGATGTTGGCAGAAAACATGAGACTCCTGTGTCAAAGACAAAGGACTGTTATAGTAAAAGCAATAGCTGACGTGTCAGCATGTTGTCTATTTGAGCTGGTTCCCTTCGTCCCCCGAGTTCCACGGGGGAGATGCGAAGAGACCATCGTGTATGTATGCCTTCACATTGGGGTGGCCTGTGTTGTAAGAGAAGAACTGAGATCGGGGGGAGTTGCAACTTTTCGAGGAGGTGGAAACAAGACTGTAATTTGGAGGTGGAGATGGGAGAGACATTACTTCAGCCCTGAAGCTTGCTTGCTACAAAAAAAACCCTGAGAAAATGACCCCGGGTAAATAGCGGTTAGGACTTTGCATCCTGGTTTATCTAGCAAGAATGTGTTTGGATTCTCTGGGCCTGTGGCAGGTTACCTCCTCTAACCGCTCCCCCCCCCTTTTTAAGTAGGCTCCACACCCAGCATGGGGCCCAACATAGAGCTTGAACTCAGGACCCTGAGATCAGGACCTGGGCTGAGATCAAGAGTCAGACACCTGGGGCGCCTGGGTGGCTCAGTCCGTTGATTGTCTGCCTTCAGCTCAGGTTGTGATCCTGAGTCCTGGGACTGAGTCCCACATCGGGCTCCCTTCTCTGCGAGGACTCTGTTTCTCTTCTGCCTCTTTCTCTCTTTCTCTCGTGAATAAATAAATAAAATCTTGGGGGGAAAAAAGGGTCAGACACTTACCTGACTGAGCCACCCAGGCACCCCTTCTCCATCAGCTTTAAACTTTGCTGTTTGTATGATGTTATTAAAATAAAATAAGGGCTTGAACTTTGAGATTTTTCTACTCTGCTCACCCATGAGCTTTTTTTTTTTTTTTAATATTTTATTTATTTGACAGAGAGAAATCACAACTAGGCAGAGAGGCAGGCAGAGAGAGAGGAGGAAGCAGGCTCCCCCCGGAGCAGAGAGCCCGATGTGGGGCTCGATCCCAGGACCCTGGGATCATGACCTGAGCCGAAGGCAGAGGCTTTAACCCACTGAGCCACCCAGGCGCCCCCATATTGATTATTATTGCTGTTGTCCCTACTCAGAGTAGCTGAGTAGCCAGGAGCTCCTGGCTGGCTCAGTACGTAGAGTATCCAGCTCAGGTTTGTGAGTTCAAGCCCCACATCAGGGGTAGAGCTTACTTAAAAACAAACAAACAAAAAATGTCACCTCAGTGTGGGACTTTTTCCTGGGAGGATGCTTTGGTTCTTTTGGGGCCCCAGACCACTTCAGCATTCTCAGACCTTCCTGTAGACTCTTCCTACTCAACTGTGTATTGGAGATGACGAAGTATGCCCCTGTTTCTGCTACTGTCCTCATCCTCCTCCACTCTTGCCAATTTTAGGGCTTTCGGGTTCTCGGTGCCTCCTAAAGTGCCTTTGACTTTTCCACTTCCTTTCACATTCTCCCTGACACCACGAGGGTCTTATTTTTCCATTTTGATATTTGTGGCTCTATCTTATCCCTTGTAGATGTTAGCTGAGGGTTTTTGGTTTTGTCATTGTCCTTTCCGATAGGTGGCGATGGGACAATTTCAACACTAGGCTGCTGACTCTGCCTCTTCTTCACACAGTTTGCCTGGGTACTTTTGGAACTGTTTGAATTTTTTTTCCTTGTATTACTTAGAAAAAAATAACTTAATTAAAAGAAGATACTGGAGGGGTGCCTGGGTGGCTCAGTCGTTAATTGTCTACCTTCAGCTAGGGTCATGATCCCAGGGTCCTGGGTTCTAGCCCCACATCAGGCTAACTGCTCGGCGGGAAGCATGATTCTCCCTCTCCCACTCCCCCTCTTGCTGTGTCTCTCTCTGTCAATAAATAAAAATCTTAAAAAAAAAGAAGATACTGGACTAGGAGCCAAAGTTTTAGTTCCCTTCCACCACTTAAAGGAAACGAAAAGATGGTGCTGATAAATTCAAGTGCTATAGGAAACAAATGAAGCAGAGAAGGGAGATGGGGGGGGAGCTCATGCTGCAAAAAAATTTTTTTAAGATTTTATTTATTTATTCGTTTATTTGAGAGAGAGCGAGAGAGCGCATGCGAATGAGGGGAAGGGCAGGGAATCCTGAGCAGACTCCACACTGATGGCGGAGCCAGACCCAGGACTCCATCTCACCTGAGACCGCGATCCAAGCTGAAAGTTAAGAGTCGGATGCTTACCTGACTACACCACCAGGGGCCCCTCATGCTTCCGACAAAGGCCTGAAAGGGTGAGGGGTGGCCCCAGTGGCCATCAGTGGGGAACGCGCGGCAGACAAAGAAGAGCCAGTGCCGAGCTCCGAGCGGGTTGTGCCCCGATGTCTAAGGAACGGTGAGGAGGCCGTGGCGGCTGGAGCAGAAGACGAGGAAAAGACAGGAGATACGGTCAGAAAGACATGGGGCGGGTTGTGGGGGCCGGCAGAGAAGGAGGGGATCTTGAAAGCGGCTGCAAGGACTGGGCTTCTGGTGAGATGGGAGAATAATCTGACAGCATTAGGGTCATTCTGCAGCTGGATGAGAAGGGCCTGTAAGGGCAAGAGCGAAAGCAGGAAGGTCACTTAAGAGACTTTTAAAAATAGCCCATAGGGCAGATCCAGGTGTGTCTAATTCCAAAGCCAGTTCTCCGTCCATTACACCTTGTGTACTAAAGCAGTCATAAGGGAGACTATACTTACGATGTATGGGTAGTTATTTTCTCCTCAAAACCACTCTATTGCAAACAAGCCATAAAAATATCCTTTCAAAACAAAACCAAAAATCCTCTCAAGACCCACCAACTACAGTGTTGGGTCTATAATATTTCCATTAGAAACTACTCCCCCCAAACAAGATAACTGACTTGCTTTAGTGATAGCATTGAGAAATTCATACCGGCTCTTACAACTCCTATGTTGCTCTTTATAATTAGAAAATAACCATTAGGTTGTAGACATAATCTTGAGATAGTGATATTTTTCCAGGAAAAGAGTGTAGCAGAAACTGTCAGTTGTTTGGCGAAACTATTTTTCTCTTACTTCCTTATTATTAGTCCCCTACTTTTGCCGGAGGTGGCAATTCGCCCAGGTGAAGACAAAACAACACAAAATTGTACTTCCCAAACTTCCTTACAGCTAGGAGTTCATGTGATACCATCCCGGGCAGAGAGAGGTAAGTGGGTTTTCAGGTAAGGCCTTCAGGAGGGAAAGATTTGGGGGGCTTGGACTTTTGGTCTTTGCCTTTTCTCTTTTCTTCTCCTTCCTTCCTGGAACTTGAATGTGGGGGTTAGAACCAGAGTAGTCATCAGCATGAGGGAAAGCCTGAGGGAAATCTGAGAAACTATGGCCCTCACAACTTTGAGCCACAGAATCGACAAAGCAAAGGCTAACATCCAAACTCTTGTGTTAAATCTGTTTGAGCTTTCCTGTTTCTTGTTTAAGCCTCAGTCACTTACTCACATGTGCCAGAACACAGTTCTCAATTCAACAGCGGCACCCAGCCCATCATGAAACATGCTTCGGAAAGAAGTAACATTTCTGAATTTCCACAAGCTACAAGTGCCTGTGATGTTAAACATGTACACTGAGGCCTGTATTTTACTTCTTGAAAAACGCTCACTTTTTTCCAAAAAGAAAAACATCCCCTGCATTTGTCTATTAGGGAAGAAATGCAAAATGGGGAATCAACATTATAAAGAAAAACAATGGAGCCCTTCTCAAATACTTTTGTTCATCCTAATTTTTTTTCTTTTTTTTTAAGTAATCTCTATGCCCAGTGTGGGGCTTGAACTCAAGGTCAAGAGTCGTGTGCCTTACCAACAGAGCCAGTCAGGGACCCTGTTCATCCTGAATTACTAACAAAAAGAAGCATGGTATACTTTATTATGAAAATAAGCTACCCTGTGGCACTCAGATGGGCTGAGTAAACTACAGTGTCCTTTTGCCAACCCTAAACGTTATATTCTTGAAAACTATGCCAAAAGAAAGTGTGGCTGAGGGACTGAAATACTTCATGAGAAAGATGGAGACAGGAACCAAAATAGGCCAAGAGGAAGCCAAACAAAGTACACTTCTAAAAATGTTCACCATTATAAAACAGCCCACTAAATAAGGGTTGTATCGATGGCATTATGGATATATATATGTAATGAATAATGAGTACCATACTATTCATTCTGTTATTTTCCTTGCTCATCAAGAAATTTTCAGACGTTCTTTCTCCTATATTTTTGATAGGATCTTGTAAGTTTGATTTGCTCTCTAGGGAGTAGAGAGAAATTGTATTTTGCCTCAGCATTTCTTTCTTTCACAAGGAGACCGTGAACTAGCATCTCCAGATCAGATGGGCAAGTGCACTAGACAAGAAGACTCTCCAGGGCCTATCATCACTTCTGGAATCACTTGGGAAGTACATGTGTGATAAAAAGAGGAAAGGAGGAAAGTTTAAAAACAGCAAATAATAAGAATCTTTTGTTTGTGTAACACTGTAGTTTTCAATGTATTACATATCGTATCATTGGGGATTCCCATCCAACCTGTGAGGGCAGGTAGAGTATCCTTTCCATTTTGCAAAGGAAGGAATTAAATATCCCAGGCAAAGGCTATACTGTTAAAAAAAAAAAAAAAAAGCTATATTGTGCAACTATTTAATGATAAAAGCAGGCTCAGAGTCCTCTGCTGGTTCAACTGCTCCCAACTCCCCCTACAATTTACAGAATGTTACCTTCGAGACATAATCAGTTTATGTTCTAAGTAGACTCAGAAACCAAACAGTAGTTTCTTTCAAGGAAAGCACAGGATTTTTTTGGTCCTTAGAATAGATCCTACTCAGGATATTTGACTGGCCTAGTTGGAAGAGCATGAGACTCTTGATCTCAAGGTTGTGAGTTGGAGCCCCATGTTGGGTGTAGAGATTACTTTTAAAAATAAAATTAAGGGGACAGATGCTGGCAAGGATGCGGAGAAAGGGGAACCCTCCTATACTTTGGGAATGCAAGCTGGTGCAAACACTCTGGAAAACAACATGGAGGTTCCTCAAAAAGTTGAAAAGAGAGCTACCTTATGACCCAGCAATTGCACTACTGGGTATTTACCCTAAAGATACAAACGTAGTGATCCGAAGGGGCACGTGCACCCAAATGTCCAAATGTTTATAGCAGCAATATCCACAATAGCCAAACAATGGAAAGAACCTAGATGTCCATCAACGGATGGATAAAGAAGATGTTGTGTGTGTGTGTATATATATATATATATATATATATATATATATATATGTATATGTATATATGTATATGTATATATATATGTATATATATGTATATGTATATACGTATATATATATACACACACACACAATGGAATACTATGCAGCCATCAAAAGAAATGAAATCTTGCCATTTGCACTGCACAATCTGCAGGGTTCCTGACTCAGGCCAACCTCTTTCCTGACCAGGAATGCCTCCTGGCCCAGGCCTCTACCCACCACCTCTTCTTCTCCCCCAGATTTTATATTTAGTGATTCCGTTTCGCTGTGATTATTGACATCTGGGGCATGTCTTGCCCTCTACTGACTGTTGGACTTTGCCTGTGGCTTCCTTCAGCTGCCACGCTCCCTCTCCGTCCCGTCTTTACAGCCTCCTGAGGTGGGATACTGCCACTTTTATGCAGTTATCCACGACTCGGACTCTCAAGGAATATGTTGGGCCTGGGGATAGAACCCTAGCCAGGGATAGGGACACAGGCTTTAAAATTACTTGATATTTGACTATAAATTAAGTATTCTGATTAGTAAGGGCAGACTGCGGGGGTGGGGGGGAGCCAGGTGCTCCCAGTGGTGACAATAAAGTGTTGTCTTTAAAAAAAAAAAAAAAAAAAAAACGTGGATGGAACTAGAGGGTATTATGCTTAGCGAAATAAGTCAATCGGAAAAAGACAATATCATATGATCTCCCTGATATGAGGAAGTGGAGATGCAACGTAGGGGGTTTGGGGGGTAGGAAAAGAATAAGTGAAACAAGATGGGATCAGGAGGGAGACAAACCATAAGAGACTCCTAATCTCACAAAACAAACTGAGGGTTGCTGGGGGGGGGGAGGGAGAGGGTGGTGGGGTTATGGACATTGGGGAGGGTATGTGCTATGGTGAGTGCTGTGAAGTGTGTAAACCTGGCGATTCACAGAACTGTACTCCTGGAGCTAATAACAAATTATATGTTTATAAAAGATAAAAATTAAAAGAGAAAAAAATAAATAAAATAATAAAGTAAAAATAAATAAATAAATAAAATTAAGGGGGTCCTGGATGGTTCAGTCATTAAGCATCCGCCTTTGGTTCAGGTCATGATCCCAGAGTCCTGGGATCGAGTCCCGCATCTTGCTCCCTGCTCCACGGGAAGCCTGCTTCTCCCTCTCTCACTCCCTCTGCTGTGGTCCCTCTCTCGTTGTGTCTCTCTCTGTCAAATAAATAAATGAAATCTAAATTTAAAAAAAAAAGAATAGGGATGCGTGGGTGGCTCAGTTGGTTAAGTATCTACCTTTGGCTCAGGTCCTGATCCCAGGGTCCTAAGATGGAGCCCACATCGGGCTCTCTGCTCAGCAGGGAGCCTGCTTCCTCCTCTCTCTCTGCCTGCCTCTCTGCCTACTTGTGATCTCTGTCTGTCAAATAAATAAATCTTAAAAAAAAAAAAAGAATGTGGTTGCGAAGCAAGTGGGACAGAGAATGAAGAGCCACGTGTTCTAAGTCAAGGTGGCTGCACATATTGTCAAACCTGTTGTTAAACCCACTTTACAACTGGGCAGCATAGAGGCAGAGTAAACCAGAGCTCTGAGCTCCGTCCACCCCTGCTCCTGCCCCTCAGAGATTTGGGCAAAGAGTGAAGGGATGCTTTTGCTGTCATGGTGTCATTCCAGGTCATCGTGCTTTAATGTGACCCAGGCAGGGGGGAGGGCAGATATAAGGTAATGAGGTGAGAGAATGTGTGAATAGGAGTAAGATTCTTTGTGTAGAAGACATGCAGGGCTTCCGAAGAACATGCTTCCTTCGCTGTGGAGGTGTGTTTGGTTTTATGCTCTGGAAGGAAGCCAGCATGGAGTGGAGGTCTCACTGGCCCCCTAGGATCCAGAGCTTATCACTCCTCAAGAGGTGGGGTGGGAGAAGCAAGCAAAGCTTCAGCTTCCCTTTCCTTTTTGCAGAGCCAGCAGAACTGGGATTAAGGGCTCAGGAGAAGATGCTGATTTTCAGTAGAAGCCCAAGGATGCAACATTTGCAAGACAGAAGAAAGAAGGGGGTAAGGGTTGCATTATTTTTGTTGGGAGTATTGGTTACCCCTGGTAGTGGTAACGGAAGGTGTAGTAGGGAAGAAGGGACAGAAAATAGGGAGAGGTTAAAGGAGGGACTTTGGGAAATAAGGGAGAGGAGAACTGAAGGAGAACCAGCATTTATGGATCCAAAAGAGTAGAGTTTAAGGCCTAATTTTCCATTGCCCGCTCTCCTTTACTTGGGAAAGAACCTCTTAAACATTGTCAGGGGCTCTCTCTGTGTGTTTTCCCAGTAAGGAGGTAAACTATAGACACTTGCCAGAATTCCTCAGGTAAGCCTAATTTAGTTCTTTCTCCCCATCCCGCCCCCTCTACACACACACCTTCCCTTTGAGAGGAAATAATGATATGGTGGAATTTTCAGGACATGAGACTTAGAGACCAATCAAAGGAGTAATCAGTTGCTCTGCCTTGTCTGTACAGAATATAGTACATAATGTTTCGCTTTTACCACCTGGTTTCCACTGCAGTAAGATCGGCTCATCTTCAAGTGTACACATACACACATACACACACTCACACCATTTTCAGAGGGTGGACAGTTGGCCTCTGAGGAGAGAGACTTCTGCATCCGCTAGTGTTTGCTCTCCTGGAAAAGAACACTTGGCCACCGGAGTGGCCTGATGAGTCAGTAGTCCTGACTCATCCCCACCCTGAGGCTCCTTCTGGGGCAGGTTCCCTTCTGCTCTCCCAGCACCCCGTGAAGCAGCTTGCCAATACAGCTTTTAGACAAAGTTTTTTTCCACATAACTTTATAATTATGTACAATCTGAGAAAGGTCCTCCCAGAACCTGGGGTGATTTACTAGATAACAATAATTTATAGCCATAGTGGGCAAATCCCACATGTATCCCCAGAGGGAAGGAAAATGTTGATTGGAATGTTAAGGGACTTGTGCCCTAGAAAGAGTCAGCATGCGACTGTCCCTCCCTGCTCCAGGCTCATCTTTATTTATTTTTTTTTAAAGATTATTTATTTATTTATTTGACAGACAGAGATCACAAGTAGGCAGAGAGGCAGGCAGAGAGAGAGGAAAGGAAGCAGGCTCCCTGTCAAGCAGAGAGCCCGATGCGGGGCTTGATCCCAGGACCCCGGGATCATGACCTGAGCCGAAGGCAGAGGCTTTAACCCACTGAGCCACTGAGGCACCCCCAGGCTCATCTTTAAATGGCCATTCTGGCTCTTGCCACAATTCAACTGAGAGATGATGAGGACTTCGACTAGAAGTTGTCATGAGGGAGATAATGAGAAATATTTGGATTCTGGGCATATTTTAAAGATAACATTAGAAGGATTTTACTGTAGAGTGTGAAATAAATTGATGAGTATAAGGATAGAGTTTCTACCTTGAACAAGAAGAGAATGGAGTTAGCCCTGGATTAGAAAAGATTTGGGGGTGGGGTGCCTGGGTGGCTCAGTTGATTAAGCAACTGCCTTTGGCTCAGGTCATGATCCTGGAGTCCCAGGATCGAGTCCCGCACCAGGACTCCCTGCTCAGCGGGGAGTCTGCTTCTCTCTCTGACCCTCTGCTCTCTCATCCTCTCTTTCTCTCTCATTCTTTCTCTCTCAAATAAATAAATAAAATCTTAAAGAAAGAAAAAAAGAAAGAAAGAAAAGATTTGGGAAGAAATGGGTTTGGGGAGTTACCAAATGCTATTTGTGCCTTATCCCACCTTCCCCTGGCCTACTTCTGAGTTTACTTGCAGCTCGGCAAACAGTTCACCCTCATCCCTCTGCTTCCCTGCCTTGGGGACTCCTCCATTGCTGGGAGACTTGTTCAGCCAAACTGAAGGGCTGGGGAACTTTGCTTAGACTTTCTGGAGTAGCCTTCCGCATAAGTTAGCTTTCACTGCATAACCAACTATTATTTCTATTATTACAAGTATAATCAAAAGGTAGTGGCTTCAAACAACTATTATTTTTGCTCACGATTCTGTGGGTCAGCAGTTTGGTCTGGACTCTGCTGGGGGTCCCTTCTTTTTTTTTTTTTTTTTAAGATTTTATTTATTTGCCAGAGAGAGATCACAAGTATGCAGAGAGGTAGGCAGAGAGAGAGAGAGGAGGAAGCAGGCTCCCTGCCTAGCAGAGAGCCCGATGCGGGACTCGATCCCAGGACCCTGAGATCATGACCCGAGCTGAATGCAGAGGCCTAACCCACTGAGCCACCCAGGCACCCCCTGGGTGATCCTTCTGCTGGCCTTGCCCACATCAGTTAGTGGCTATAATCAACTGGCAGCTGGACTGTGCTGAATGGTTTGAGATAACCTCTGCTGGTACATGGTAGATGCTAGTTGTCAGCTGGTTGATTTAAGAGGCTTCAGATGGAAGGGCTCATCTACTCCCCCAGCCTTCTCATCCTCCCCTGGCATAGACTGGGGCTCTACAAGGCAGTCTCAGAGCTGAATCCTAAGGGGGGCAAAAGTAGAAGTCATAAAGCATCCTGGGACCTGGGGTCAGAAGTCCCACACTGTCACTTCTACCGCATTCTTTTAGTCAAAGCTAGTCACAATGCAGGGCCTGAATCAAAGGGTGAAGTGATAAATCCCACTTCTTATTGGAAGGGACATTAGGGTCCTCTTGCCTGTGCACATGGGAAGGGAGGAAACCTTAGCTGTCTTTGCACACAATCTCCCCATCTCCCCCACTCCCCAAGATAACCACTGTTCCAGCTCCCTGTTTCAGAGTCTGCTCTTTGGGGAACAGAAACTAAGATGGGCATGGGTAGGCATCAGAGCTCTAGTTTGGGTATGCAAACTGTGAGATGCTTATTGGAGAAAGCCAAAGAGAGATTTTGAATTAGCATTTGGATATATGAGTCTGGAATTCAGAACAGAGGTCTGGGCTAGAAATACTCAGTTTGGGAGTCATTGAAGTAGATATAAATATTGAAAGTCATAGACCTGGATAAAAGCATATAAAGAACATGTGTAAAGAGAAGAGGTCAGAAGACTGAGTCCTGAGCTACCAGTGATGAGTATTTAAGGAGAGGGTAAGGGGTCAGCCAAGGACGCTGAGAAGGAGTAGCCTTGGTGTCCTGAAGGCTGAGGAAAGAGTGTATCTGAGAGATAAACAGTGATGAGGGGAGCTTCCATATACTGTCTGTATAAAGTGACCTGGGCTCACTGATTCATTTATGTCAGCATTTTATATTGTTTTAAAAAAAACCACAGGCCTTAAATGCTGTTACTTAGACTGAGTTCCCAAACTGATGCTTAATATGTAATCGAATTTTAATTTCAACCTCCCCTAGAAATACAGTCTGAACCTGTTGGCCGGGAATATTTCAGTCCCTGTGGATGAGTCTGCCTCTTGGGCCCCTCCCTCCCCCAAAGAAGATGAAGTCATCTGCTTGATAAAACACCTTGGTTTCCTCCCTAAAGAGCACCCTCTCCTAATTCTATTCTTCTCCTAATAACTTTCTTGCCCCCACGCTCTTTCTAGAAAAACCTTCCATTTTGTGTAACTCCTTGGAGTGCCTCTCTATCTGCTTGATGGGATGCTGCCCAATTCATGAATCATTTAATAAAGCCAATTACATCTTCAAACTTACCTGATTGAATTTTATTACTTAACAACATCCATCTTCATTGTTTTTTTCTTCATTCACTTTTAAGAATTATTTTGCGGGGCGCCTGGGTGGCTCAGTCAGCTAAATGCCTGGCTTTGGCTCAAGTTATGATCTCGGGGTCCTGGGATCGAGCCCCATGGTTGTGCTCTCCCTGCTCAGCACCGAGTTTTCTTCTCCTTCTTCTTCTGCCCCTCCCCCTCTTCCTGCTCTCTCTCTCTCAAATAAATAAATAAAGTCTTTAAAAAAAAAAAATTATTTTGCAGCTTTGCGCAGTGGCAGTATCGTAGCCAATGAGGTTTATCCGAGGCGCAATTATTGCTAATTGAAAAAAATTATTTTGCAACTCAGAGACAGAGGTAAGCAGAACATGTGCCTTTGGGGCAGGTGTGTAAATCAAGATGGAGTCGAGAAGGAAGCCAAGGAGGGCAAAGGGCACATACGCAGCAGAGTACCCCTGTCCTGCATACAGGAATTACTGCCGGCTCTCCAAAGGAGCTAGAGGATCAGACCATTTTAAACGTCACACTTAAAAGGAAAGCAGCGTTGTATTTCTTGTTTACAGTTAGTTGGTGGTCAGGTATTACCAACTGTCTCCCCAAACCAATTCTGCTGTGCTATTCATACCTCACTTTATTATTATTTTTTAATTAATTTTTATTAAACACCAGAGCTAATGCCTTTCTTGGTCTGTTTGGGGACGGGATCAAACGCACAATGTTGGCGGTGTCAGAGTCACACTCTCTCCAACTGAGCTAACCAGCCAGCTATAGACCTCATTTTTAAAAAATATATAAGTATTTCACATTTTATTTTATTTTTAAAGATTTTATTTATTTATTTGACAGAGAGACACAGCAAGAGAGGAAACACAAGCAGGGGGTGTGAGAGAGGGAGAAGCAGGATTCCCATTGTGGGGCTTGATCCCAGGACCCTGGGATCATGACCTGAGCGGAAGGCAGATGCTTAACAACTGAGCCACCCAGGTGCCCTGCGGGCCTCAAGTGTTTTTGTCCTCTTCCCTCAGGAGTAATAATTTACCTTTCCCCCTCCGTGTCTTCCAGAACTTATTCTTGTCATGCATTCCAGATACAATAATGCTCTAATTTCCCGAATACTGCATCCTATGCCTAAAAGAAAAAGACCCTACCTTAAATCCTGGGTTCAGGGCACATTCAGAAAACATTTTCCATTGTCCGCAAACAATTACTAAGAAGCCTTCAGTACCTGTACTGTTAATGAATGAAACCTCCAAAAAGTTCCTTTGACAAGATGAGGCAATTTCCCCAGTCCCTCTTTCCGGTGGTTGCCAGATGGCTGGGGCTGCAGGGCTTCCCCACTTCGCCATCAGTTCCTGCAACCCCCTCCTAAATAAACCCTTGTTCCCAAATCCCTGTCTCAGGGCTGGTTTGGGGGAGAGCCCAAACAGCGTCCTTCTGAATATCTGAAATGTCTAGTAGCGCTGGGCCCGCACTTCCCCAGCCCACAGACAGTGGAGCCCAGAGCGACTGACCCTTCCAAGGACACCCGTGCCTCCATTTGGAGCAGCCTTCTCTGGGATCCACCGGGTAGCCATCTGGGTCTGCAATCCTGCACACCTAAGACACAGGTAGGGGGAAGTCTTTCTTTTTCACACTTTTTTAAAAAGATCTTTTTTTTTCTTTTTAATTACTTAAAAAAAATCTCTACACCCAATGTGGGGACTGAATTTACAAACTCAAGGTAGAGAGCTGAGTGCTCTACTGACTGAGCCAGCCAGGCGCCCCTCTTTTTCACATCTTAAAGCAGCAAGAGAATGCATTTTACAACTTCTGTTATTATTATTATTTTTATTTTTATCTTTATTTTTATTTTTTGAGAGACACAGAGAGAGAGAGCAAGAAAGTGTGCACGGTGTGGGTGGGTAGAGGGAGAGGAAGAGAGAGAATCTTCAGCAGGCTCTACAACCACAAGCCCAAGTTGGGCTCCATCTCATGACCCTGAGATCATGACCTGAGCCGAAAACAAGACGCTGAACCGTGGAACCACCTGGACACCACCCCCTCCCCCAACACACATTTTACGACTTCAAAACCACAGTATAATCTCTGCAATGCATGTAATTGAAAAAGCCAAACAGATAATTTAACAAAAAATATTTCCTTTCATAAGTGCCTCCTATTCTGTCCTTTTTTTCTCTTTCTAATTTCTTCTCTTCCCGCTTCTCTATTTTCTCAAGTTGGGGTTTCAAGAGTCTCATTTCAAGAACTAACTTGCTTTGCTTAATTTTTGTCCTCCGGGCTTTTGTTACCTCATTAGCTTGAGTGTTTTCAGGAGGACATTTAATGCTTCAACTGTAATTAGCAACGCTCTCCTGGAAGAAAACACATACCACTGTCATTTCTAAATTAATTCTAAGACCTTACCAAATTTGATTTCCACAAAAGAATGTGAAAATCATCTTCGATAATTCAGGCAGCAATTTCATCTGACAAATGTGAGCTTT
Source organism: Meles meles (assembly GCF_922984935.1). Taxonomy (NCBI): domain Eukaryota; kingdom Metazoa; phylum Chordata; class Mammalia; order Carnivora; family Mustelidae; genus Meles; species Meles meles. Next base: position 61,151,288 of record NC_060080.1, read on the forward strand.
GATTCTTTCAAACAAGAAGATGTGAAAGGCAAAACTGCTTTCATGTGAGAAATACAGACCCATGATTTAAGCTGTTTAATATCAATTACTCGTAAAAAATCCTCTTTCCCCAAGATGGCGCGGAAAGCTAAGAAGGAAGCCCCTGCCCCTCCCAAAGCCGAAGCCAAAGCAAAGGCTTTGAAGGCCAAGAAAGCGGTGTTGAAAGGCGTCACACACAAAAAAAAAGATCCGCACATCACCTACGTTCTGACGACGTAGGTCCAAATACCCTCAAAAGAGCGCCCCCAGGAGAAACAAGCTTGATCACTATGCCATAATCATGTTCCCCCTGACTACTGAGTCAGCCATGAAGAAAATAGAAGACAACAACACACTTGTGTTCATTGTGGATGTCAAGGCCAACAAGCACCAGATCAAACAGGCTGTGAAGAAGCTCTATGACATTGATGTAGCCAAGGTCAACACCTTAATCAGGCCTGATGGAGAGAAGAAGGCATACGTTCGACTGGCCCCTGACTATGATGCTTTGGATGTTGCCAACAAAATTGGAATCATCTAAACTGAGTCCAGCTGGCTAAATCTAAATACAATTTTTTCATGATAAAAAAAAATCCTCTTTCCCTACAGTTACTTCTAAATAGAATCTGAGACTTAGTATTACATTTCCAAGGCTGCTGGGTTTTTCCCTGATTTTAAGGCATGGTTAATTTTCCTGTTTCCTAGGTGTTTAAAATGAACGTTTCGCACTGACAGTGATAGGATAATAGGAGCCCAGTGTAGTCACCGCCACTCCCGAAGCCTGCTCATGGTCAAGTAATGCCAGGTTTGTACACCACGACTGAAAAAATAATGGGAGTTTCTCAGTAGAACTTCAACATGCACTTAGATAAGTGGTGATGTCTCCTTCAGAAGAATGGTTCTGAATATGTTCTGAGCCATGGGAGAGCAAAACATACTTAGAACCATCTTTCTGGATTGAAATTGCTTTCTGAGCTCAGGGTATATCTTTTCTTTTTTTAAGATTTATTGATTTATTTTTTTGAGAGAAAGAGAGGGAGAGTGGGGGATGGAGCAGAGGGAGAGAATCTCAAGCAGACTCCCCACTGAGCACGGAGCAGGCATGGGGCTCCATCCCATGACCCATGAGTTTAAGACCGGAGCCAAAGCTAAGAGTTGGTCGCTCAACCAACTGAGCCACCCAGATGCCCTCCAGGGTATATTCTTCTGAGTATCTCAATAGTGCCAAATATTTCTTCTTTGAGAACTGGTTACTTTTTTAAAAAACCGATCAAAAGAATTTGATAATAAGTCTAGTGAATAAGATGGGCGATCATAACGGTTGGCACTGACTTAGCAAAAAAAGCCTATGAGACAGGTGTTCCCGCCTTGCTCAGACGCTGCCTCTGAGACGAGTCCATTGTGCCCCAAGTGTTCCGGACACTGCAGCATCACTGGCAGCTACAGCTCCCTAGGGATGGTGACCGAGACCAATTGCCCAATTATTGTACCCCAACACCTACTATAGTGACTGGTACACAGCAGGTGTCCAATAAACACTGGTTGGATGAATTAATCAAAGCAACCGTTCACAGGGGTACTAACTTAAAGTACCTGAAATTCATTTAATGCATATATTTGCAATAGTTGTGGGGGGTTTTTTGTTTTGTCTGGGAGGGGAGGGGCCGAGGGAGAATCTTCAGCAGGCTCCACACCCAGCACAGGGCCACTATGCAGGCTCGATTTCACAACCCTGAGATCATGACCAGAGCCAAAACCAAGAGTCAGATGGCCAACCAACTGAGCCACTCAGGTGCCCCTAAAATAGTTGTTTTTCAAAATAGTTTCCATAATTTGTAAACCCAATAATAATCTGATAGTTTATAGGAAATGCCCCAAGCTATTCGGTCTAATTTTATTTATTTTGGCATAACACCCTCTTCTAGATATAGCCCATTTTATAAAATAAAATGCACTTTTTTTTTTCATTGACTGAAGAGTTTATTTATGTCATAGCCTTGGCATAGCCTTTTTTTTTCATATACCATTTTATTTATTTTTTCAGCGTAACAGTATTCATTGTTTTTGCACAACACCCAGTGCTCCATGCAAAACGTGCCCTCCCTATTACCCACCACCTGTTCCCCCAACCTCCCACCCCTGACCCTTCAAAACCCTCAGGTTGTTTTTCAGAGTCCATAGTCTCTTATGGTTCGCCTCCCCTTCCAATTTTTTTTTTTTTATAAACATATAATGTATTTTTATCCCCAGGGGTACAGGTCTGTGAATCACCAGGTTTACACACTTCACAGCACTCACGATAGCACATACCCTCCCCAATGTCCATAACCCCCTCCCCCTCTCCCAATCCCACCTCCCCCCAGCAAACCCCAGTTTGTTTTGTGAGATTAAGAGTCATTTATGGTTTGTCTCCCTCCCAATCCCATCTTGTTTCATTTATTCTTCTCCTATCCCCCTAACCCCCCATGTTGCTTCTCCATGTCCTCATATCAGGGAGATCATATGATAGTTGTCTTTCTCTGATTGACTTATTTCACTAAGCATGATACCCTCTAGTTCCATCCATGTCGTCACAAGTGGCAAGATTTCATTTCGTTTGATGGCTGCATAGTATTCCATTAAGTATATATACCACATCTTCTTTATCCATTCATCTGTTGATGGACATCTAGGTTCTTTCCATAGTTTGGCTATTGTAGACATTGCTGCTATAAACATTCGGGTACACGTGCCCCTTCGGATCACTATGTTTGTATCTTTAGGGTAAATACCCAGTAGTGCAATTGCTGGGTCATAGGGTAGTTCTATTTTCAACATTTTGAGGAACCTCCATGCTGTTTTCCAGAGTGGTTGCACCAGCTTGCATTCCCACCAACAGTGTAGGAGGGTTCCCCTTTCTCCGCATCCTCGCCAGCATCTGTCATTTCCTGACTTGTTAATTTTAGCCATTCTGACTGGTGTGAGGTGATATGTCATTGTGGTTTTGATTTGTATTTCCCTGATGCCGAGTGACGTGGAGCACTTTTTCATGTGTCTGTTGGCCATCTGGATGTCTTCTTTGCAGAAATGTCTGTTCATGTCCTCTGCCCATTTCTTGATTGGATTGTTTGTTCTTTGGGTGTTGAGTTTGCTAAGTTCCTTATAGATTTTGGATACTAGCCCTTTATCTGATATGTCGTTTGCAAATATCTTCTCCCATTCTGTCAGTTGTCTTTTGGTTTTGTTAACTGTTTCCTTTGCTGTGCAAAAGCTTTTGATCTTGATGAAATCCCAATAGTTCATTTTTGCCCTTGCTTCCCTTGCCTTTGCTGTTGTTCCTAGGAAGATGTTGCTGTGGCTGAGGTCGAAGAGGTTGCTGCCTGCGTTCTCCTCAAGGATTTTGAAGGATTCCTTTCTCACATTGAGGTCCTTCATCCATTTGGAGTCTATTTTCATGTGTGGTGTAAGGAAGTGGTCCAATTTCATTTTTCTGCATGTGGCTGTCCAATTTTCCAAGCACCATTTATTGAAGAGGCTGTCTTTTTTCCATTGGACATTCTTTCCTGCTTTGTCAAAGATTAGTTGACCATAGAGTTGAGGGTCTATTTCTGGGCTCTCTATTCTGTTCCACTGATCTATGTGTCTGTTTTTGTGCCAGTACCATGCTGTCTTGATGATGACAGCTTTGTAATAGAGCTTGAAGTCTGGAATTGTGATGCCACCAACTTTGGCTTTCTTTTTCAATATTCCTTTGGCTATTCGAGGTCTTTTCTGGTTCCATATAAATTTGAGGATTATTTGTTCCATTTCTTTGAAAAAAATGGGTGGTATTTTGATAGGGATTGCATTAAATGTGTAGATTGCTTTAGGTAGCATAGACATTTTCACAATATTTATTCTTCCAATCCAGGAGCATGGAACATTTTTTTCCATTTCTTTGTGTCTTCCTCAGTTTCTTTCATGAGTACTTTATAATTTTCTGCATATAGATTCTTAGCCTCTTTGGTTAGGTTTATTCCTAGGTATCTTATAGTTTTGGGTGCAATTGTAAATGGGATTGACTCCTTAATTTCTCTTTCTTCTGTCTTGTTGTTGGTGTAGAGAAATGCAATTGATTTCTGTGCATTGATTTTATATCCTGACACTTTACTGAATTCCTGCACAAGTTCTAGCAGTTTTGGAGTGGAGTCTTTTGGGTTTTCCACATATAGTATCATATCATCTGCGAAGAGTGATAGTTTGACTTCTTCTTTGCCAATTTGGATGCCTTTAATTTCTTTTTGTTGTCTGATTGCTGAGGCTAGGACTTCTAGTACTATATTGAATAGCAGTGGTGATAATGGACATCCCTGCCGTGTTCCTGACCTTAGCGGAAGTTTTTCTCCATTGAGAATGATATTTGCGGTGGGTTTTTCATAGATGGCTTTGATAATATTGAGGTATGTGCCCTCTATCCCTACACTTTGAAGAGTTTTGATCAGGAAGGGATGCTGTACTTTGTCAAATGCTTTTTCAGCATCTATTGAGAGTATCATATGGTTCTTGTTCTTTCTTTTATTAATGTGTTCTATCACATTGATTGATTTGCGGATGTTGAACCAACCCTGCAGCCCTGGAATAAATCCCACTTGATCGTGGTGAATAATCCTTTTAATGTACTGTTGAATCCTATTGGCTAGTATTTTGGCGAGAATTTTTGCATCTGTGTTCATCAAGGATATTGGTCTGTAGTTCTCTTTTTTGGTGGGATCCTTGTCTGGTTTTGGGATCAAGGTGATGCTTCCCTCATAAAATGAGTTTGGAAGTTTTCCTTCCATTTCTATTTTTTGGAACAGTTTCAGGAGAATAGGAATTAGTTCTTCTTTAAATGTTTGGTAGAATTCCCCTGGGAAGCCGTCTGGCCCTGGGCTTTTGTTTGTTTGGAGATTTTTGATGACTGTTTCAATCTCCTTACTGGTTATGGGCCTGTTCAGGTTTTCTATTTCTTCCTGGTTCAGTTGTGGTAGTTTATATGTCTCTAGGAATGCATCCATTTCTTCCAGATTGTCAAATTTGTTGGCGTAGTGTTGCTCATAGTATGTTCTTATAATTGTCTGTATTTCTTTGGTGTTAGTTGTGATCTCTCCTCTTTCATTCATGATTTTATTTATTTGGGTCCTTTCTCTTTTCTTTTTGATGAGTCTGGCCAGGGGTTTATCAATCTTATTGATTCTGTCAAAGAACCAGCTCCTAGTTTCATTGATTTTTTTCTTTTTTTTTTTTTTTTGGTTTCTATTTCATTGATTTCTGCTCTGATCTTTATGATTTCTCTTCTCCTGCTGGGTTTAGGGTTTCTTTCTTGTTCTTTCTCCAGCTCCTTTATGTGTAGGGTTAGGTTGTGTACTTGAGACCTTTCTTGTTTCTTGAGAAAGGCTTGTACGGCTATATATTTTCCTCTCAGGACTGCCTTTGCTGTGTCCCACAGATTTTGAACCGTTGTGTTTTCATTATCATTTGTTTCCATGAATTTTTTCAATTCTTTAATTTCCTGGCTGACCCATTCATTCTTTAGAAGGATGCTGTTTAGTCTCCATGTATTTGGGTTCTTTCCAGCTTTCCTCTTGTGATTGAGTTCTAGCTTCAGAGCATTGTGATCTGAAAATATGCAGCGAATGATCCTAATCTTTTGATACCGGTTGAGACATGATTTGTGACCCAGGATGTGATCTATTCTGGAGAAGGTTCCATGTGCACTAGAGAAGAATGTGTATTCTGTTGCTTTGGGATGAAATGTTCTGAATATATCTGTGATGTCCATCTGGTCCAGTGTGTCATTTAAGGCCTTTATTTCCTTGTTGATCTTTTGCTTGGATGATCTGTCCATTTCAGTGAGGGGAGTGTTCACGTCCCCTACTATTATTGTATTATTATTGATGTGTTTCTTTGATTTTGTTATTAATTGGTTGATATAGTTGGCTGCTCCCACGTTAGGGGCATAGATATTTAAAACTGTTAGATCTTCTTGTTGGACAGACCCTTTGAGTAGGATATAGTGTCCTTCCTCATCTCTTATTATAGTCTTTGGCTTCAAATCTAATTGATCTGATATAAGGATTGCCACCCCAGCTTTCTTCTGATGCCCATTAGCATGGTAAATTGTTTTCCACCCCCTCACTTTAAATCTGGAGGTTTCTTCGCGTCTAAAATGAGTTTCTTGTAGGCAACATACTGATGGGTTTTGGTTTTTTATCCATTCTGATACCCTGTGTCTTTTGATTGGGGCATTTAGCCCATTAACATTCAGGGTAACTATTGAGAGATATGAATTTAGTGCCATTATTAGCCTGTAAGGTGACTATTACTATATATTGTCTCTGTACCTTTCTGATCTACTACTTTTAGGCTCTCTCTTTGCTTAGAGGACCCCTTTCAATATTTCCTGTAGAGCTGGTTTGGTGTTTGCAAATTCTTTCAGTTTTTGTTTGTCCTGGAAGCTTTTTATCTCTCCTTCTATTTTCAATGATAGCCTAGCTGGATAGAGTATTCTTGGCTGCATGTTTTTCTCATTTAGTGCTCTGAATATCTCATGCCAGCTCTTCTGGCCTGCCAGGTCTCTGTGGATAAGTCTGCTGCCAATCTAATATTTTTACCATTGTATGTTACAGACTTCTTTTCTCGGGCTGCTTTCAGGATTTTCTCTTTGTCACTAAGACTTGTAAATTTTACTATTAGGTGACAGGGTGTGGACCTATTCTTGTTGATTTTGAGGGGGGTTCTCTGCATCTCCTGGATTTTGATGCTTGTTCCCTTTGCCATATTAGGGAAATTCTCTCCAATAGACCTTCTGCTCCCCTCTCTGTTTCTTCTTCTTCTGGAATCCCAATTATTCTAATGTTTCGTCTTATGGTGTCACTTATCTCTCGAATTCTCCCCTCGTGGTCCAGTAGCTGTTTGTCCCTCTTTTGTTCGGCTTCTTTATTCTCTGTCATTTGGTCTTCTATATCACTAATTCTTTCTTCTGCCTCATTTATCCTAGCAGTGAGAGACCCCATTTTTTATTGCACCTCATTAATAGCTTTTTTTATTTCAACTTGGTTAGATTTTAGTTCTTTAATTTCTCCAGAAAGGGCTTTAATATCTCCAGAGAGGGTTTCTCTAATATCTTCCATGCCTTTTTCGAGCCCGGCTAGAATGTTCAGAATCGTCATTCTGAACTCTTGATCTGACATGTTACCAATGTCTGTGTTGATTAGGTCCCTAGCCTTTGGTACTGGCTCTTGTTCTTTTGTTTGTGGTGATTTTTTCCGCCTTGTCATTTTGTCCAGATAAGAGGATATGAAGGATCAAATAAAATACTAAAAGGGTGGCAAAGACCCCAGAAAAATGCGCTGTAACCAAATTAGAAGAGACCCCAAATTGTGGGGGGGGAGAAAGGGGATAAAGAGTTTCAGAAAAAAAAAGAAAAAATTTTAAAAAATAAAACAAATAAAGAAAAATATAAAAAAGAAAGAAAAATATATATATATTTAGATAAACTAGTCAAAAAACGTTAAAAAAGAAAAGGGTAAAAGTTTTAAAAAATTTAGCAGAAGAAGAAAAAAGAAAAAAAGAAAAAAAAACTGAAAAAAGAAAAATTGAATTAGCCGCAAGACTAAAGAATCATGGGGAGAAAGCCATGAGTTCCGTGCTTTGCTTTCTCCTCCTCTGGAATTGCACTGCTGTCTTAGGAATTGAACCTGCTTTCCTTGATAGATGAACTTCGTCCTGGCTGGATATTTTGTTGATCTTCTGGGGGAGGGGCCTGTTGTAGTGACTCTCAAGTGTCTTTGCCCGAGGCGGGATTGCACCGCCCTTACCGGCGGCCGGACTAAGTAATCAGCTCGGGTTCGCTTTTGGGAGCTTCTGTTCCCTGAACGCTTTCCGTAGAGTTCCGGAGGACGGGAATGAAAATGGCGGCCTTCTAGTCTCCGGCCCGGAGGAGCCGAGGGCCTGGGGCCCCACTCCTCAGTGCGCCCCCAGAGGACAGCACCCAATCACTCCCGTATCCCCAGCCTCTAGCCGTGCTCCGAGCTCACCCAGCCCGCGACCAGTTCAAGGTAACCCCGAGCTGAGAGTTCAGTCCTCGGCTCTGTCTCTGCAGCCAGCTTCTCCGTTCTAATACCTGCGAGCTCTCCGACACTCCGACACCCCCGATCCTTCTGTGACCCTGCGGGGCCTGGGGCCACGCTGGCCCCGCGTGGGCTTCACCCCGGTTTAGCCTCTGGAGCAATGTCCCTCAGTGGAACAGACTTTTAAAAGTCCTGATTTTGTGCTCCGTTCCTCCGCCGCTTGCCAGGAGCCGGCCCCTCCCCCCGCGGTCTATCTCCCCATCGTTTTAGATTCACTTCTCTACCAGTCCTACCTTTCAGAAAGTGGTTGATTTTCTGTTTCTAGAGTTGCTGTTCTTCTTCTCTTCGATCTCCCGTTGGATTTGTAGGTGTTTGCAATGTTTAGATAAGCTATCGAGCTGATCTCCTGCTACCTGATGTAGTCTCAGCCTGCTACTTCTCCGCCTCTTGACTCCTCTTGAATAAAATGCACTTTTACAGTGATTATGTTGGATAGATAGGGAAGATAATATCACCCCCATTTTATAGACTAAACATTGGGATGCTAAGCAGTTAAGTAATTTGTTCAGCATTCATGTTATTAATTAGAATATTTTTGGCCACTAATAATAGAAATCCTAAGTTATACTGACTAATGCCCATTTCTGACCAAACTACTTGTCAAGAGAAGGGGGATTACTTGTGGTGTGGGGGATGGGGTCAGCGGCTCCTAAAATGCCAGGGCTTGGTGGGGCAAGATGATGCTTGAGTAAGACTGGGTCCTACTGGAATGTAAGAATGTGGGAGTGCATCCTGGGTCAGTACTATGTCCCCTGTGGTCACCAAATGGCACTCAAACCCAGCTATCCTAAAATCGAATTTTTTTTTTTTTAAGGGATCATGCTGTAACAAAGTTGTATTTTACAAGTTCATTTTATAGCATGTTTTCAGGGATTAATAAATTTTACCCTGAGAGCATATCAGCAGTTTTATTCTGGCTGAAAGTTAAATTTGATTTATGTGTCTTATGTATTTTGATTCGGCTTAATACAGTTCATAAATAAAGAGTTGTGAGGAGAATGCAAATTATACAAGTTTTTGTGTTTGTCATTTTGAGCCTTAATTTAAAGTTGTATTACATTCCTTGAGTACTTCTGGTGGTGCTATTCTGAGTCCCTTAGTAACATTATCTAAGAGGGTCTGGAGAATGTATTTTTTTTTAAATTTTATTTATTTATTTGACAGAGAGAGATATCACACGTAGGCAGAGAGGCAGGCAGAGAGAGAGGAGGAAGCAGGCTCCCTGTGGAGCAGAGAGCCCGATGCGGGGCTCGATCCCAGGACCCTGAGATCATGACCTGAGCCGAAGGCAGTGGCTTAATCCACTGAGCCACCCAGGCGCCCCTGGAGAATGTATTCTAATAATTTTTGGAGTGGTGTTCTTTAATGTTGCCCCACACAGAAGCATTAATGTTTCCTATGAGCTTCTACCCTGTCGTCCTAAGAAATTACAGAGTTCAATAAATATCAGATTTGTGATTAGCGTCCTTAAGTTACATAGTATGCCAATGTGGCAGACCTTGCAAGTGGCTTGCCCAATAGCCGTTGTTCTTATTCACAGAATACAATCCTATTCTAGGCACAGAGTGTCCAGTTAAAATAATGAACTCTCAGCCTCTCTGGTAGTTGTGGATACCCTATAATAACATAGTTCTGGCCAATTCTCAATTCTATAAACAGTGGGTTGGTGGAGCTTCTGGGAACATACCCATTGCCTTTCCCCTCTTCTTCCTGCCTGACTCCTGGACATAATGCTTGATAGTGGAGAAGCCCTCTTGCCACCATCCCTATTTGGTGAAGCCATTGTAGTTGGTCTTCTATTTGCATGCATCCAGATGCAATGCCTGAGAGACCCATTCGTTAATGGGTATTTCCATTTTTGGCATTCTTTAAAGCTCCACTGAGAAGACTAAACAACAGGACCATTACTATAGGAAGTCTTCCCCTGCCCAACTTATTAACTACAATTCATTCTTCTCTGACATGTGTTTCTGTGACAGTCATTAGCTTACATGCAATTGGCAGATAGGGGAAAAAGAACAGCATGACATGGAAGTCCCATTGAGTTATACACTGTTTTTCACAGCGTATTCATATTTTGAAGCAACTCATGAAAGTCTCAAGGGAAAAACTCAAAATCTTACAGAAATGCCTTTCTTTAATGCAAGTAGTGGTACTTCAGTGGCCTTAAGAACTGCCAATCTTCCCTCAGTGTTAAACTGTCCTGGACAAGGCAACCAAAGGGCAGCTGAAGAAGCTGGGCCTACATATAATTCATTTAATTCCAGAAGAGTTGTTCCCTCCAGAGAAGATCTTTAATTTCATCATTTCATCATGTATATCCCAGAGGAGGCCATGCGAGCCCTAGGGATTGGTGCTGCAAAAAGTGACAGGGTAGGGATGCCTGGATGGCTCAGCCAGTTAAGTGTCTGCCTTCAGCTCAGGTCATGATCCCGGGGTCCTGGGATTGAGTCCCACGTCAGGCTCCTTGCTCAGCAGAGAGCCTGCTTCTTCCTCTCCCTGCGACTCCCCTGCTTGTACTCTCTCTCTCTTTCTGACAAATAAATAAATAAAATCTTTAAAAAAAACAAACAAACAGACCTGACAGGGCATGAATGTGGGTGCCGCTGCATCTGCAGGTTGGATGTGCTAATTTTTTTTTATCAGAATTATTATTGTTTTCATTAGTGTTCTGGTTACAGCATTGCATAGAATTTTAAAAGTTTGCACCAGATCCATTTTCCCCCTAAGTCCAAATGATTTTTAGAGAGCGATCTTGTAAAATTGAATCTTTAGAAGAGGAATACATATATCCACTAAAGCAGAAATGCTGGATTCTTAGGAACAGATATTAACTCTTTTCAAGACTACCATTAATAATCTGGGTAGATTAAAAAAAATCGTATCATTAGGGCTTCTAAAAAAATGCGCTGAATAATGGAAATAAAAAATGTTTTATTTCCATTGGCCTGGCCACAGAGAAAAGTCTTGTGCATAGTAGTGTTTTCTATATAAAGGAAGTCATTTCACACCTTTGCAAGTAACCATATGTTCTATTCGCAATGAATTCTGGAAACAAATTATCCCACAGAGCAAGTCTTTTCTAGTTCCTGTCTTCCTAAATAATCTCTAAACAAAGTGAGCAAGCATGGGCTGGGCAGAATCTTTCATGCATCTTTAACGTCTCACGATGAACAACAGTACTACTCATTTAAAGACAACACCACTACAATCGTTAGTAAGTCCAAGCTCCACTCCTACTAGAAGAAAAACCTAAACTCTCTATCCATTCATAAAACTGAAGAGCACACTAAAAACTGAGAACTCGGAAGACAAAAAGAGTGAGGAGAAAGGTAGATATGTAAAAGCTCCCTGTTTCTTTTAGCTAAATGAAGTTCAGAAAATTTGGGATCATTTACAAATTCTTTGTAGAAACTTGGTGTGTTTTTTCCCCTTCTATATCAGCCAAGTCCTAACCAAAAAAATGGTCCCTTATGATCTTGCTCCTGCCTTGCCCATCTCTGGTCTAATTTCCCACAGTTCCATTGTTACACATTCTACTCCAAAGCCACACTGGCCTTTTTGTTGTTCCTCCAGTTCTTCTTATACACCAAACCCTCTCCCATCACAGGACCTTTGCACATAGCTTTCCCTCTGCCTAGAATACTTTTTCCTCAGTCACCAGAGCTGCTGTCTCACCTCATTCAGACCCTTGTTCAAATGTCACCTCCTCTGGGAAGCCTTCCTAACTCCCATGTCTAAAACGGCACTACCTTGCAATCCCAGTCTCTCTCTACCCCTTTATTCTGCTTTGCCCACATAGCATTTGTCATTACTAAGCATTATGTAATATACTTATTTGCTTATTTATTATCTTTCCTCCACACCAATGGAAGCTCCACAAGTACAGAGACATCATCTGTTTTGTTCACTGCTATATCCCAGGTCCTAGAGGAGTGGTTAGCAAACATCTTTCAAAAACTTACCGAGCCTCTGCGAGATGATAAGGATATAGCAGTGAACAAAACTGAAAAATCTCTGCTCGGTGGAGCTTATATTCTAGTGGCATGGAGTAAGTGTTTGATTTAATATTTGTTGAGCAAATCCTCAATCCTCAAGATTACAATCAATCCACTAAAATAAACATTTTGCCCCCTAAGCTCATTATAATGCATGTTAATGAGATCCTCGTCATACTAGTGCCCTGGGTAACAAATGACCACAAACTGGGTGGCTTCAAACAACACAAATTTATTTTCTCACAGTTCTGGAGGCTGGGAGTAGGAGATCATGTCACTGGGCCCAAATCAAGGGGTCAGCCGGGCCTTCTCCCTCTAAAGGCTTGGTCAGGAGACTCCATTTCTCGCCCCTTCCGACTTCTGGAGGCTACTGGCCCTCCTTGCTTGTGAGGCTATCACTCCAATCACTGCTTCCGTCTTTACATCACCTTCTCCTCTGTGCCTACAACAAATCTGTCTCCCTCTCTCTTGTGAGGAGGTATATGACGGCTTTCGGGGCCCACCCGATAATCCAAGATAATCTCCCCATCTGAAAAACATCATATCTGCAAAAACCTTTCTCCCAGATAAGACGACGTCTGCAGGTTGCTCGGAACAGACCTGATGTCTTTGGGGGCCGTCATTCAGCCTACCACACTAACGTTCTCGTAGATGAAGGGAAGTCCCTGTCAGGAGAATACCGCGACGTATCTTTATCTCTATGCTTTTGTCTTCTCCTCTTCCTGGAAAACATGTTTATTTCTGGAAAACTAAGAAAGGCGATGACTCTTTATTTTCATCTTCACAATAGAATTCTATTTTCCAGAGAATCAGTGGAGTCGTATTTGTGACTCACACATAAATGTGTTTGATTGTCTTCCATCAAGAAACTCCCACAAAATTAAGTTAATGAACAGTGGAGGTGGCAAAGCAATATTTGAGAACAAATTGTTTTATACCTTGCACCATGAGATCTCATTATGATTTGCAGACAGAATATGAAATCCTTACCATTCACTACTTAGAGTCAAAATCTCCACCTCACAAAAGCAGGCTGTGACCTTAGGGTGCTTGAGAAATGCCAATGAACAGAGTAGGGGTCTGGCTTCACAGGGTGAGCTGGAGCCCCGCAGCCTTTGGTGTGTTTGGGAGCCCCTATGATAAAGGACAAACAAGCATCATTCACAAATAAAGCCATTTTGATGCAATTAAGCCTCTCTGGAATTTGGTTTTTTTGTTTGTTTGTTTTTGTTTTCTTTTTAAAGATTTTATTCATTTATTTCACAGAGATCACAAGTAGGCAGGGAGGCAGGCACAGAGAGAGGAAGAAGCAGGCTCCCCGCTGAGCAGAGAGCCTGATGCAGGGCTTGATCCTAGGACCCTGGGACCATGACCTGAGCCGAAGGCAGAGGCTTTAACCTACTGAGCCACCCAGGTGCCCCCCTGCTTTTGTTTTTTTTTTAAATAAAGATTTTTTATTTATTTGACAGAGAGAGAGAGAAAGAGAACATGAGCATGAGCTCAGCTCCTGCTGAGCAGGGAGCCCAATTCAGGACTGGATCCCAGGACCCTGGGATCATGACCCGAGCCAAAGGCAGAAGCTTAACCGACTGAGCCACCCAGATGCCCCAAGCCTCTCTGGAATTTGATTTGCAAGCCCAGAATTTATATTTGCCTTGTTTTTTTTGGTTTCTTAAGAGGAAAAAAGTATTCTATAAATTTTTTTCTCCTATACTTTATTCAAAATATTTTCACTGCTTCTTTAGTGGGAAAGAATATTCTTAGTTAGATTTATTTAAATATGGTCAAATTTAATCAGTGTATAAAGTCACACTTATTTTTCATAATAGTATTTTGCTGTTGTAAAAATCTCATTATTAAGTAATATATTCTATTGAGAAGGTCAGGTCTAACTAAAAAAAGATTTGAATGATTCTCATGAGTTTTATTTCATTTATAATGAATTCAGAGGAGCATTTTAATTTTGTTTAACTTTATTTTTGCGTTAGTACTTTTCAAAGTAAAATTGTGAGAGTAAATTGTGAATTTCTCCTTGACCTGAAAACCTAGTTTTAAAGACTTTGATTCTAATTAGGTCCATAAAATTGACAGCATATGTGTTTTTTCTCAAGAATTAAAAATTTCTCAAGTATGCTGTTTCATTTATTCACATGGGCATTTATTTTTTGAACACACATTATGTGCCGGTGATGGTACCAGGCACTGGGGATACCAAGGTAAACAAGACCTAGTCTCTGCCCTCAGAAAGCCTATGGTGTAAAGGGAATGGAGACAAGGATATTGTTCCTCCCAGAGTGTGCCCGTGCTCTGCCGAAAGACTGGGTAAAAGTCAGACTGTTGCTCAAAGAGACCGCAGTGACGGGGGTGGGGGGTGTGAAGGTCCAGAAGTAAGAGAAAGTCTAGGTCTTGGGAAATGGAGGTAGTTCCTGGCTAGACCTGAAAGGGGCAGGGCTGAGTTAAAAGAAGAGGGGAGGCCAGCCCCTCCATGGCCCCTAAGCTTATTAAAGAGCCTGGACTTCAAACCCCATCGAAGGACTTCTCTGATTTAATTTTATTAATTAATTAATTTGAAGATTTTATTTTTAAGTAATCATTATATCCAATTAAGGGGTTTGAACTCATGACTCTGAGGTCAAGAGTGCATGTTCTACAGACTGAGCCAGCCAGGCACCCCTACCGTTGAAGGATTTTAAAGAAGAGCAGTAGTATGCTGAGATCTGTATATTATAATGATCATTCTAGTTGCAGGGAGAGAATGGATTGGAGGTTGGCAAGACTGGAAGCAGAGCTCTGTCAGGATGCGGGGGTGAGAGTGGGGGCAGGGTGGGGTGGGGATGGGGGGGGTCCATGGGAGAGCCTACTTACCTAAATTGGAGCTCTGTGAGGAAGTCGGCAGATTTGAGAAATAATTTCACCTAGTAACATTCTTAAAACAAACAATAAAGTTAAATACTTTCATGGAACCGTGAAAAATTTTAGTGGTCTGTTGTGAATGAGTTTATATGTAAAGAATGTGATGGACAAGAGCTTTCTGTAAGTTTTATTCCAAAGTCATCTGACACAAGCCTAAATAAGTAAACCTAACCTTCCCACAGAGTATAGAAACGTATCAAAGCTGCTATGATCCCCAAAACTATAGGTATTGAAGCAGCCAATAATATTACCACTGGCACTTCTCTTGGCTTTCAGAACCCATAGGTGAATTTCCCTGATGTTTTCCTGGCTCACCTTAGTAGTAGCGCACTCCCAACACCTTCCATTCTCTTGAGGTAAAGGGATGGATGCAGGTTGCAGCACATTCTCAGGAACTGAAAGGTCAGAGAAGCTCCTTCTCTCGGAGTCCAACCATATGCATTCCTCTGCCTTCACTTGGGACAATAAGGGGCTACTTCTTTGAGGGCAAGTATGATTTCCATGCAAAGCATTCAGTTGCACTCCTTCTCTTCTCCGGCAGGTGGCAACAT
Organism: Meles meles; assembly: GCF_922984935.1. Taxonomy (NCBI): domain Eukaryota; kingdom Metazoa; phylum Chordata; class Mammalia; order Carnivora; family Mustelidae; genus Meles; species Meles meles. The sequence goes on from NC_060080.1 coordinate 61,166,894, forward strand.
GTAAGCGACAAAACTCCAAAGAGGCCCATTCATAGCCAAAGCCAGAAGGGCACTAAATGTGTAAAATTCTTAACTAAATGCCAACATTGGCACAAAATGGAAGGCCTACATAAGGTCCTTGGGATTACAAATAATTGTGGCAGAAGCAAGCACCTCAACATTTTATAAAAACAGAATCTTAAAGTTCCCGTTGTTTGTTTTTTTTTTTAATATAAAAATATGACGCTATTAACCAATGCTAGCGGTGACCAGTCTGCAGACGATCCCAGAAGATCACTGTGGGTTTCCTGGACAATGAACCAGCTGTGACCAATGGTCTCCCTTCCCTGTTTCTTCCAAACTCAGCTTCCCACAGCACCAGTGGCTTTTTCCTTCCCAGCGGAAGAGGCTGCGACCTCCCAAAGACAACCCCCCACCCCCATCCATCCCCACCCCCAGAGTCTAGACACAGGCAGCTGGTTCTCTCAGATAACTCCTGACAGTTGACATCAAACCCTGACAGCCTGATACCAAAGAGTCTGTGTGGACCCCACTGACAAGAATATTCACAGCTTTGGTCATGGAGAGAGCAAAAGGGAGAAGGTGTTCCTTCTCTGGAATGCTCCCTTATGACATGTCCAACAGAGCTCCCAGTGTATCCCCTGTGCCTTCTCTTGCAGACTCGTGCCTTGCCACTTTCCCAGTAAAGCCTGTTCCTTTGTCTGTGACACTAAATTTACCTCAGCCCTGTTGATGACAGCATAGGCTTTAAGTTGCTTTCCAGATGATGAGTGTTCCTTAGGCAGTCCAGTCTCACAATTGTAATCTCTCTGGGGATCAACAGTACATAGAATAAGACAGGAATCTTTCTAATTAGAAGGAGGCAAGTAAAACCATTATGTTTCCCAGTGGAATGTCTTTAGAGGTTTTTGAGGTGTTTTTTTTAAGATTTTATTTATTTATTTGAGAGAGAGAGAGAGAGAGCACAAGTAGAGCAGCAGGCAGAGGGAGAGGGAGAAGCAGACTCCCCATTGCAGGGCTTGATCCCAGGTCCCTGGGATCCTGACGTGGGCTGAAGGTAAACGCTTAATGCACTGAGCCACCCAGGGACCCAGGGATCATACTGTTTTATAATACTTTTTCCACTTACCAGTATATCTTGGACAACTTTCCGTGTCATTCTTTTAAAAGACTGTGTAGTATCTCAATACATGAATATCATGATGCTAACCAATTCCACATTTATAGATACCCGCATTGTTTTCAATCTTTTGCTATCATAAACGTTGTTGCAATAACTATCCTGTATCTATAGATCTTTGTGCTCTTGAATGATTATTTACAGAGGATCAGTTGCTGGAGGTAAAATTGCTGAGTCCCACAGTATGACTGTTTGGGTTTTAACAGATATTGTCAAAGAGTCCCTCCAAAGGCTGGAACCACTAAATATTCTTGTATAAATACTGTATCCAGCTAAGGCAGTGATTTTCAAACTTGTGTACTGTGGGAACTCTTTCTTTGAAAGAAATCCTTTTCGGAATCAGTAATGTAAAGCAGAAAAGGAGCTTTGTTTGGGTGGAAGCTGATACCCAGGTGGGAGGCCTGCAGCTCGGCTGGCCTGGCCCTCACCTCAGCCTCTGCAGCAGCTCAGGCGGCCTCCTGGGCCACAAAGCGATTGAGGCAGTTCCCTTCTTTCTAACAATGTGTCCTCAAATATCTTTGACCATCTGCAAGTAGAACTACATGATCTAAGACTTAAAAGTTACTATAAAGCGCCTATTACCCTTTATTTTTCTTATTTTCTTTATTTTTTTTTAAGATTTTTAAAAATCTATTTGACAAAGAAAGAGAGCACAAGCAGGCAGAGGAGCAGAGGGAGAAGGAGAGAAGCAGGCTCCCCACCAAGCAGGGAGCTTGATGTGGGGCTTGATCCCAGGACTCTGGAATCATGACCTGAGGCAAAGGCAGATGCTTAACTGAGTGAGCCACCCAGGTTTCCGTAAGTTCTGTTCCTTTTAGACAGTTGAGTGATTTCCATCTTTGTCTTAATTGTACTAAGTGTATGAAACCTAAACTTGGTTTCACTGGGACCCACACTTTCATTTTTGTTTCCCTTCAGTTTAAAGATTAAAAAAAAAAATGTATTCAGTAGAGGGGCGCCTGTGTGGCTCAGTTGTTAAGGGTCTGCCTTCAGCTCAGGTCACGATCCTGGGGTCCTGGAATCAAGCCTGCATCTGGCTCCCTGCTCAGCGGGAAGCCTCCTTCACCCTCTCTGTCTCCCCTGGCTTGTGTTCCCTCTCTCGCTGTCTCTCTCTCTCAAATAAATAAATAAAAGCTTAAAAAAAAACATTTATTCAGTAGAGAGAGCACAAGCAGGGGGAGCAGCAGGCAGAAGGAGAGGAAGAAGCCGACTTCCTGCTGAGCCGGGAGCCTGACGCTTGGGGCTCCATTACAGGATCATGACCTGAGGTGAAGGCAGCCTCTAACCATCTGAGCCACCCAGGCACCTCTGTTTCTCTTCATTTTAATAAGAGAAGGACAAGATGCAATAAAATATTCAAATGATTATACAGACTCATCGACAAAGGTAGTGACTGTGACTATCAAAACTGAAACGAAACTCTTGGCTGTCTCACCATATAATATTTCAAAATATCAATTCATTAACTGATATTTAAGAACCTGAACTGAAGAAACGGTGGGTTGGGGGTGTGACTATAATACATAGAGGGATGGGGGTAAAAATATGAAGAACCATGTATATAGCATTGCAATCAGTGACCCTAGTCTGGGGTTGAGAAGGCTATTTTCAATGTTTTCTTAAGAGATTGGCCAGACTTGAACAAATCTGTGTTCCCAGAGAAGCAATGAGAGAAGAGTGCACTGGGTAAGAATACATAAATGTCCGCTGAGGCTAGGGAGCCATTTGTACCGGTCATCTCTGAAAACTAGATGTCCCGCTCAGAGCTCTCACTCAAGACTCAAGCTTCTGTGAGGTTCCTCTAAATAGAGGCCTCTGCTTCCCCTCATTTTTCCCAAGAGAATGATCGCCTCTCTCTCTCTCTTTTTCCTCTAAACCTTTTCACTTTTATTCCCATTTCTATCAGATCTAAATCACGCAAGGTTTATTTCAAGGTTGCTTCACAGAGGCATAATTAGGCTTATTATTTTTAGCCAACCAGGTATTGTCCCCCTTTTCATAATTATGTAATGCTTCTTAAAAACATCCCAAAATCCCGGCTCTTAGAGAAAAGGATGGAACACATTCAACCATCTAAAAGGAGCAGACCTTTAGCTTCAATCAGATGCTTATTGTGAAGGAAGAAACAACTCAGGAGAAAACACACAGAATGCTAGAATGATTTTATTCGGCGAGTCAACAAATACGTGAGGCCCTATGAGGCAATCACTCGTTGCTAAGAGAGTGCAGAACGTGCAAACGGCGGTCACTCTCCTAAGCCGGTGATCTCACCGGGGCAACTGGATGTACACACCCAAGAAGTTCCATGATCAGGAGGTAGTTTTTGAATTAATGTGAAATGTGTGGTACAGATGATGGTTGCTATAGAAGACCCACCCTTTCAGGGTCTGGGTTTATTAACCCCCTTAGAGTTTCACCTGACCTTGTACTTGGTCTAGCCACTTCAATTATATCGGCATCTCAGAATCCTTTGCCCACTTGATCTTTCATATCTGCCTTATCATTCCTTGATCCTGGTAAAAGCCACAGTCTGCTTTCTCAGCTTACTCTCCTGGGGTGCTAAGCATCCTGAAGAGAATGATGTTCTTTGCTTTACCTGATTCTCTGTGTGGTGTCTCATAGCGGCTCTTCCAATTTTTCCTACTCTCCTGGAGCTCCTGGTCCCAGAAGCTCCCTCATCTCTGCAGGTGACCCGACCTCCTGTACAAGAATCAAGGAGGTCTGGTGAGATTGTACCTTCCATCCTTCCCATCTGAATTTTTTTCTGATCCTTGCTCTTCCTTTCCAAAAATAAGGTCTCCGTCCTTCCCTGATGATTCTCTCCCCTACAAACTTCCTCCAGAATTTGACATAACCATGATTTTCTCTCTCCTGCAGAATCTGCAGAATCCCAGGGTCTGTTGGCTGCTTCTTCTCAACCCACAAACATGTTCAAGACTGCCTTATTCCCTCACCTCTTATATTAGTTATCGTTGCATAACAAACTTCCTCAAAATTTAGCAGGTTGAAGCAACACTTACAGTTTCTGTAGGTCAGGAATATAAGATCAACTTAGCTGGTGGTCCTTCTCGCTCTGTGCCTCTCCTGTGGCTGCAATCACAATGTCCCCAAGAGCCTGTCTTGGGGCTACAGAATCTACTTCCAAGGTTGAGTTTCCTCCCAGCATGGCAGCTGCCTTCCCCCGGAGCAAGTGATCCAAGAAGGCAAGAGGGAGTCCTAGTGCCACTTAGGACCTGGTCTCAGAAGGGTCATATCATCACTTCTACCTTATTCAATTCACTAGAAGTGAGTAACCAAATCCAGCCCACACTCAAAGGAGCAGAACTGTTTCTATCTCTCCGAAAAAGGAATATCAAAGAAGTTGTAGACATATTTTAAACCTACCACATCTCTCAAGCTGTTTTTTTAAAAAAAAAAAAGAGTTTATTTTTGCAACAGAGAGAAAGAGAGCATGCTCACACAAGTGAGGGGAAGGGGCAGAGGGAGAAGCAGACTCCCATTGAGCAGGGAGCCCAAGCTGGGGCTCGATCCCAGGACCCTGGCTTCATGACCTGAGCCAAAAGCAGATGCGTATCTGGGGGAGTTACCTAGGTGTCCTCAAACTGTTCTTTCAAACCTGCTAGTTCTTGGGGCGCCTGGATGGCTCATTTGGTTGAGCCACTGCCTTCGGCTGAGGTTGTAATCCTGGAGTTTCGGGATTGAGTCCTTCATCAGGCTCCCAGCTCCGTGGGGAGCCTGCTTCTCCCTCTGGCCTCCCTTCTCATGCTCTCTCTCTCTCTCTCTCAAATAAATAATCTTTAAAACAAACAAACAAAAAGCCTGCTAGTTCTTCAAGCTACCCCCCTGCTTCCTTACTCCTTTCTTTGCCATGCTTCTCAAAGCAGGGATCGCTCCCTTCCCCCACTGTCTCACCACCTAGTACGCAACTGTTGACAGTCCAGACATCTATTTCCTTCCTGAACACTACTGCTGTTGACCATAGTATCTGAATTAGCGTGGTATTCAGGGCCCTACAAAACCTAGCCCCAGCCTAGCTTTTCATTTCATCTCCCCCAGCTCCCCATCCACCTAGATGAATTTCTCACCATCATTCCCCAAACATGACCTCGGCTTTTGCTCAGATGGTTCCCTCACTAGAAAGGTCCTCTCCTCACGTTCTCATTGTTCAAGACCAGTTTAAATGTCTTTTCATCCAAGATTTCCTTGCTCTTCCCCTTCCTCCTCTCTACTCCCAGAGTGTGTTCTCATTCCATTTCACACCAGTACTGTGTTGGTATACATCTTTGTATTCCTTTCAGCACCCCAACAATACTTGGCTCATACTAAGACCTTCATCTTTTTTGAATGAACAAATTTATCTAAATCATTAAGATTTAATTTTACTCTTATCAAAAGGCAAATCAAAGTCCCTATAATCTCTAACTCTATTAGACTAATATATGGAGCTAAGGGAAAGAGCAGAATGGTCTCTGCCAGAGAAGAATAGCCTTTTCTATTATTTGAACAATTTTAATGGAGTGGCTCAAATTAAATCACAATTATTCTTCAAAAAGGTTTGCCTCTGAGATATGTTTGCATATAGTATTTTTACAGTTCCTGGTCAACATGAAATTTCCATGGAAACAGATCACACACACTGGAGAAGAAAAGAATTGAATTGTGTTTGAGCTGCATTTTGTCATCTCCATGGAGCTATTTGTGCTAAATATTTGAGTGCGTAGGGAAACTGTAATTTAAAATCAACCAAGAAAAGACACAATATTTAATGCTTTTTAAAAATGATAATATCTGTTACTAGTTTTAAAGATTTTTATTAATATGTGGAGATACTATAAAAAGAAGTTTGAATATTTCTCAAATCATACATTAATATCGATGAACAAAATACCCTTTTGCTTTTTTGCCAGTAGAGAAAAGGGAAGAAATTAAATGCCAGCACGGAAAGGGTGATGGTGCTGTTTTTGGTCAATAGATAGAATAATTTCTTCTGGATATCATTCTCTTTCTAGTCTAGGTTCATGTAGCAATGAACTATCTAACAATTTTGATTCCAAATATGACTAATTAAATAGAGACAGTTTAAAATTATGTATAGAAACTAAAAGACAAAATAATGTTTTTTCTCACTCAATAGTACTGTAAGCCTTTATGATTTGAGAAATGTATTCTTTTCCTAAGCACTGTAAAACCTACCCAGGAACTTGAAATCATCAGAAATAATGTATCTTGAAGATTATCTTTTTCTAATCTGTTTTTGGAATATAAATCTTTGTACATCAAAATTATTAGAGATTTATTCAAACAACTCAAAATGTTCAAGAGGAATCAGAAACATCTCAGGGGTTTTGGTGTTTGTTTGTTTGTTTGTTTTTAAATAAAGACTCTATTTATTTGACAGAAAAAGAGACACAGCAAGAGAGGGAACACAAGCAGAGGGAGTGGGAGAGGGAGAAGCAGGCTTCTCTCCTAGTGAGGAATCTGATGTGGGGTTTGATCCCAGGGCCCTCGGATCATGACCTGAGCAGAAGATAGATGCTTAACCTGGGCACCCAGGATTTTCTTAAAATCTCATTCAACGGGCCGCTTGGGTGGTTAAGGGTCTGCTCAGGTCATGATCCCATGGTCCTGGGATCAAGTCCTGCATCAGGCTCCCTGCTGAGCAAGGGAGCTTGCTTCTCTCTCTGCCTGTTGCTCCCCTGCTTATGAGCTCTCTTGAACTTTCTCTTTCTTTCTCTGACAAATAAATAAAATAAAATCTTTTTTAAAAGAGAGAGATTTATTTTAAAAAATAAAATAAAATAATAAATTCTCATTCAACATCAGCTGTTGACTTTTATTTTTGCATTTCAATAAGTATAATCAGAACAAACATAACAGAAAAAGGAAAAGAATTACAAAAGTTGTATACACTTTTGTGCACAAAAAGGCTATTGACAAAAAGAAGTTACATCATACTTACTCTACATTTTACTTGCTCCACAATTACAACAACTGTTGGCATTTATTTATTTATTTTTACTTAAAAATTTTTTTTCAACTCTTGATTTTTAATATTAATGAAAGGATGTATTGGTAGAAGGCAATTTTAATGTGTCAGTAATGCAGAGGCCACTTTTACGCAAACAGGCTTGAGCAATGGAATGTCGAAAGGCCCACAGTGACCCTACCTCCCCCAGCTAAATACAGACCAGCCCATCAGGTGAGCCAAAATATCTGTAGGTCCTAACTAAACAATGGGTTACTTACAACCAGGCACTGTTACCAAAAAAGGGAACATTCCATAACTCGCGATATCTCCTTCTTTCCCCTTTAAAAACAGCCCTGGTCCCACTATCTGGATGCAGACGTCCTCTTCTCTGTCTGGGAATCCCTTGCGGTGTGTTCAATAACCTTCCATCTCTTTTGTTCTGCCTCAGGTAAATTCTTTCAAGTCCTGTGCCACTGGCCTCCACCCGATCGACACCCCACATTTGGGGGCTCCCACCGCATTTAGATACCACAAATAATACAGTTAGCTTGTTCTTTATCGATCAATCTTCAGCACCAAAATTTATCTTACAAAGAAGACCAGGTCTCTTACTTTGCCAGGGACAAAAACTGAAAAAGCCATCAAAGCCAAAAAAGCAGCAGAAAATGGTCAATGGAGTATCCTTTCCATTTAGCTAGTTTTAATTATTTTCTGATAGTTTTGCTCGGGTGGAAATTTGAATGAAGCCTCCACCTATCTGTCCGAGTGATGATAACCCCCTCAGATAGGTTTGCTGCAAGCGAACTTTCTCCAGTTGGGGGAGGGCTGGCTTCGGGGGTCTGGTGGTTTCCTCACAGGCCTGTAGGACTTTACCTAAATTATGGCAACCATGTTGAAACCATGTTTGTCCTTCTTATAGGACCCAGCTTTCCGTTCCAGGGGCAGCTGTAGTTTTGATTGGAATAAACAGCAGCTCAGAGGTGATTATACTTTGACTCTTCCAAGGTGGGGAGTCGGGGAGGTTGGCGGGGGTGACTTTAGTAGAACAGAGGGCTATTCACGCAAAAGAAGGTAAGCCTAAAATCCAAAATGTAACGACGGAGGCAAAAAAAAAAAGGATGAAAAAGCCAAAATACTCAGGCCTGGAAAGTGACACTTTGATTAATTTTAATGAGAATCTATGCACCAGAGATTATTTTTCCTTTCAGATTCATTCTGCTGCCTCCTCTGTGCCCTGAGAGGCTGACCTGTATGGACTGCAGCACTGGGCTCCCTGCTCTCCAATTTCTATCTGTGTTCACTGAATGGAAGGGGCGGGGCTGGGACTGGTAGGAAGTTAGTGAGGGAGTGAGGAAGGGATGTTTATTTCCCTGGCTCCCTCCTTTCCATGTTGCCATAGGTTGACTGTTTCCCTTTGCCAAAATCATTGTTATGTTGCCCTCAAACGAAGTTCACCCTCAAAGGTTCAGCAACCGTTCCTTCCCCTTGCCCTTTCAAAGTGTGGAAACTGCTCCCTACTCTTACTAGCCTTGGGGCACTACACCATCCCTTCTTTTTTCCCCCCAAATCTTGTCTTTATAAATAACCTCTTTATTAAATGCTCCTTAATGACTTGGTTTGACGGTGCCATCTGCTTCCTGGATCCTGACTGATACAGATGGTACTGATTTTCAACAAGAAATCTCAGAAACATGATTCCGCATTGCAGTTTGACTACACAATCCCATTGTGTAGTCACTACACTATTACACTATTCTGAAATAGTCCATGGCCGTGGTGACATCACTCATGATCAATACAACCTGAAGGGGAATGGACAATACAACGTTAAAAATAAAGACTCACAAAGCAAGAATCAGTAAGTGTGCTTTCAGCAAAATATTAAGGATAATGCATTCTAAGCAACCGATACATGTATTGCTCAGTTTGGCCTTTTGATTTACTAATCAGCCCTTATGAATCAATGCCCTGAGGTTTAATCAGCCTAGATAAACTTCAAAATAAGGAATTTAAAACCTAAAGATCAAGATCCTGAAGAGGGAGTAATAATTCTTGGACTCCAACACAAAGAATCTGCCGAGAAACAATCTTAAATGTCCAAAAATAGGAGAAAGTTTAAAATTATGGTATTAATAAGAGCTATTTTACAAAGTACAGCATCCCTTCCTGATCAAAACTCTTCAAAGTGTAGGGATAGAGGGCACATACCTCAATATTATCAAAGCCATCTATGAAAAACCCACCGCAAATATCATTCTCAATGGAGAAAAACTGAAAGCTTTTCCGTTAAGGTCAGGAACACGGCAGGGATGTCCATTATCACCACTGCTATTTAACATAGTACTAGAAGTCCTAGCCTCAGCAATCAGACAACAAAAAGAAATTAAAGGCATCCAAATTGGTAAAGAAGAAGTCAAACTATCACTCTTCGCAGATGATATGATACTATATGTGGAAAACCCAAAAGACTCCACTCCAAAGCTGCTAGAACTTGTGCAGGAATTCAGTAAAGTGTCAGGATATAAAATCAATGCACAGAAATCAGTTGCATTTCTGTACACCAACAACAAGACTGAAGAAAGAGAAATTAAGGAGTCAATCCCATTTACAATTGTACCCAAAACTATAAGATACCTAGGAATAAACCTAACCAAAGAGACTAAGAATCTATACACAGAAAATTATAAAGTACTCATGAAAGAAATTGAGGAAGACACAAAAAAATGGAAAAATGTTCCATGCTCCTGGATTGGAAGAATAAATATTGTGAAAATGTCTATGCTACCTAAAGCAATCTACACATTTAATGCAATCCCTATCAAAATACCACCCATTTTTTTCAAAGAAATGGAACAAATAATCCTAAAATTTATATGGAACCAGAAAAGACCTCGAATAGCCAAAGGAATATTGAAGAACAAAGCCAAAGTTGGTGGCATCACAATTCCGGACTTCAAGCTCTATTACAAAGCTGTCATCATCAAGACAGCATGGTACTGGCACAAAAACAGACACATAGATCAGTGGAACAGAATAGAGAGCCCAGAAATAGACCCTCAACTCTATGGTCAACTAATCTTCGACAAAGCAGGAAAGAATGTCCAATGGAAAAAAGACAGCCTCTTCAATAAATGGTGCTGGGAAAATTGGACAGCCACATGCAGAAAAATGAAATTGGACCACTTTCTTACACCACACACAAAAATAGACTCCAAATGGATGAAGGACCTCAATGTGAGAAAGGAATCCATCAAAATCCTTGAGGAGAATGCAGGCAGCAACCTCTTCGACCTCAGCCGTAGCAACATCTTCCTAGGAACAACGGCAAAGGCAAGGGAAGCAAGGGAAAAAATGAACTATTGGGATTTCATCAAGATCAAAAGCTTTTGCACAGCAAAGGAAACAGTTAACAAAACCAAAAGACAACTGACAGAATGGGAGAAGATATTTGCAAACAACATATCAGATAAAGGGCTAGTATCCAAAATCTATAAGGAACTTAGCAAACTCAACACCCAAAGAACAAACAATCCAATCAAGAAATGGGCAGAGGACATGAACAGACATTTCTGCAAAGAAGACATCCAGATGGCCAACAGACACATGAAAAAGTGCTCCACGTCACTCGGCATCAGGGAAATACAAATCAAAACCACAATGAGATATCACCTCACACCAGTCAGAATGGCTAAAATTAACAAGTCAGGAAATGACAGATGCTGGCGAGGATGCGGAGAAAGGGGAACCCTCCTCCACTGTTGGTGGGAATGCAAGCTGGTGCAACCACTCTGGAAAACAGCATGGAGGTTCCTCAAAATGTTGAAAATAGAACTACCCTATGACCCAGCAATTGCACTACTGGGTATTTACCCTAAAGATACAGACGTAGTGATCCGAAGGGGCACGTGTACCCGAATGTTTATAGCAGCAATGTCTACAATAGCCAGACTATGGAAAGAACCTAGATGTCCATCAACAGATGAATGGATAAAGAAGATGTGGTATATATACTTAATGGAATACTATGCAGCCATCAAAAGAAATGAAATCTTGCCATTTGCGACGACGTGGATGGAACTAGAGCGTATCATGCTTAGTGAAATAAGTCAATCGGAGAAAGACAACTATCATATGATCTCCCTGATATGAGGACATGGAGAAGCAACATGGGGGGGTAGGGGGATAGGAGAAGAATAAATGAAACAAGATGGGATTGGGAGGGAGACAAACCATAAATGACTCTTAATCTCACAAAACAAACTGGGGGTTGCTGGGGGGAGGTGGGATTGGGAGAGGGGGAGCGGGCTATGGACATTGGGGAGGGGAGGCGAACCATAAGAGACTATGGACTCTGAAAAACAACCTGAGGGTTTTGAAGGGTCAGGGGTGGGAGGTTGGGGCAACCTGAGGGTTTTGAAGGGTCAGGGGTGGGAGGTTGGGGGAACAGGTGGTGGGTAATGGGGAGGGCACGTTTTGCATGGAGCACTGGGTGTTGTGCAAAAAGAATGAATACTGTTACGCTGAAAAAATAAATAAAATGGGAAAAAAAAATAAGAGCTATTTTGTTGGACACCTACTATGTGCCAGGTATTTTGCACATATCACTTTTTTTCCTTAAGTTTTCTTTTCAACATTTTAAAAAAAGATTTTATTTATTTATTTGACAGAGAGAAAGAGCATAAGCAGGGGGACCAGCTGGCAGGGGGAAAGGGAGAAGCTGACTCACTGCTGATGGTGCGGCTAGACCCTGGGATCATGACCTAAGCCAAAGGCAGACGGTTAAATGACTGAGCCACTAAGGTACCCCAATGTATATCACTTTATTTAACTCTTAACAACCCTGAAACTTTGGTATTTTACTAATGACCAAGGCTGAGAAAGGTTAACTGCCTTTAGTCACACTGCTAGCATTTGGGGAACTGGAATTTGAATTCAGCCTTGTTTAGAAGCTCTCTCTGTACTTCTTTCTATGTTATACTAATACATCAATATGATAGAATATTGGACTACCCTTAAAATAGTAAATATGATGACTTTATCAATATAGAAGAAAATGTATATGAAGAATGTAAATACAATATTATATAAAAACATAAAAATTCAGCCTAAAATCGTTTACAAAAGGGAACTCGGAGAAAATAAAATAGTTGTTGCTTTAAAGCAATGAGATTATGTTTTGATAATTTTTTAAAGATTCATTTATTTATTTGAGAGAGAGAGAGAGCAAGCATGCATATAGGGAAGGAGAGAATCTCTAGCAGACTCACCTTTGACCACAGAGCCTGATACGGGCTTGATCTCATGATAGAGACCTGAGCCCAAACCAAGTCAGTCGCTCAACTGACTGAGCCACCCAGACACCCATTGTTTTGATAAATTTATATCTATGTATTTCTTTTTTTTGGAGGGGGGAGCAATTATAAATATTACTTTTAAATTTTTTGTTTACAACTGTTAGAATATAGAAATTTGTGTGTTGACCTTGCTGTATCTTGCAATCTTGCTAAACTCAGTCATTAGTTCTAGATTTTCTTTTTGGGGGGATAGATTCCTTGGAGTTTTCTTTGTAGACAATCATGTCATCTGCAAATAGGGAAGATCTTATTTCTTCCTTTCCGATCTGTATGCCTGTTATTTCTTTTTCTTAACTTCCCCTCGCTAGGACTTCCGTGTGTTGTTGAACAGGAGTAGAGGGATGGACAGCCTTGACTTGCTCTTTATTTTAGGGAGAAGCACATAGCCTTACATCATTAAGTACGATATTAGTTGTAGGGTTTTTTTTTTTCCTCCCTAAGATTTTATTTATTTATTTGAGAGCAAGACAGAGAGAACACGTGTTGGGGGGAGAAGCAGAGGGCGATAGAGAAGCAGACACCCTGCTGAGCAGGAACCCCATGTGGGGCTCGATCCCAGGACCCTGAGATCAGGACCTGAGCCGAAGGCAGTTGCTTAACCCACTGAGCCACCTAGGCACCCCTAGCTGTACGTTTTTTGAGGATGCTTTTACCATGTTGAGGAAAGTTCCTTCTATCCCTATTTGGTTGAGAGGCTTTTTTTTTTTTTTAAAGATTTTATTTATTTATTTGACAGAGAGAAACAAGTAGACAGAGAGGCAGGCAGAGAGAGAGAGAGGGAAGCAGGCTCGCTGCTGAGCAGAGAACCCGATGCGGGACTCGATCCCACGACCCTGAGATCATGACCTGAGCCGAAGGCAGTGGCTTAACCCACTGAGCCACCCAGGCGCCCCGAGGCTTTTTTTTTTTTAAATCATGAATTGATGCTTAATGTTTCAAATTCTTTTTCGCATCAATTAATATAGTCATGTGATTTTTCTTCTGTAGACTGTTAAGCTAATTTTATTAATTTTCTAATATTGAACAAACTTTTCCTTCTTAGAATAAACCCCACTTGGTCATGATGTGTTACTCTATTTTTATATTACTGGATTCAATTTTCAAATATTTTGTTGAAGATTTTTCTATGTTCATGAGGGACATTGATACGTGGTTTTCTTTTCCTGTAATGTTTTTGGTTTTAGTACTATGGTAATAATATTTGTATCTTCTATGTTTTTGTCAATTTTCTGTTTGCTACTCTGTTACTGAGAGAGAAGTACTGAAGTTCCCAACTATGATGTGAATTTATGTATTCCTTTTTCACTTCTGACAGATTTTGCTTCCTGTATTTTGAAAATCTATGGTTAGATGCATAAACAATTGGAATTCTTACACCCTCTCAATGAACTGACTCCTCTATTGCTATGAAATGACCTTCTTTATCCCTGCTGATTTTCTTTGCTGTGAACTCTGCCTTTTCTGATATCAACCTGTTTCAGTTTTCTTTCAGTTAGAGTTTTCAAAGTATATCTTTTTTCATTCTTTAGCATTGAATCTATAGATCATATTTGAAATGAGTTTCTCATATATAAAAGGGTTTTTTTGTTATTGTTTGGTTTTTGGTCCATTTTGACTAATCTGTCATGTCTCACTGGCTCAAATTCCACTTTAGCCAAGGAAATAGTGAGCACCGATTTGTTAAGCCTGGCATTTATCGTGACAAGAGGGAAAAAGATCACCTGACTGGGCAGCAAATTAGAGAATAAATCAATAAGTAGAATTGAGTCTCCCTTTTCCCATAATCCTATGGCTGCCACACAGCTGACCAAAGTTTTAGAGAGGGGAAAATTGTTCTCTCACAGAAAAGTGTTTTAACAGATATTTTTGCTGAGATCGTATCTCAAGGATAGGCTGGCGCAAAACTAACTTGTATTTGCACAATAGCAGTTGTGTTCCCGTGTTAGTGCTGAAGTAAGGTAAAGGTAATTTTAAGTAATCTGATGTACAACTGTGGTCTTTCTGTGTAGACTGAAGAGTATTGACTCCCGCTTGGAGTCATATCCCCACCCTGCTGAAATATAACAGTCATGTGATTTGCTTTGACCAGTGAAATATGAGTGAACAGGATATGCATCAACTTATAGGAGGAAGTTTTAAGAGCCAGTGGTTAACTATGTTCTCTTTTTTTCTTTGCCGTCACGCCCTTCAGTGTTCCAAAGTAGTATGAGTAAGAAACAAATTCGTAGTGATGCCTGGGTGGCTCAGCTGGTTAAGCGGCTTCTTTTGGCTCAGGTCATGATCCCAGGGTGGTGGGATCGAGTCCCACATTAGGCTCCCTGCTCAGTAGGGAGCCCTCTTCTCCCTCTCCCTTTGCCTGCTGCTCCCTCTGCTTGTGCTCACTTCTTTTTCTGTCAAATAAATAAATAAAAACCTTAAAAAAAAAAAAAAAGAAACAAATTTGTAAGTCTCTGAGATTTTGGAGACATTTGTTACTAATAACTAATAATAATTAGCCTATACTCCTATTTTTTACATATGAGTTACTGCCTTTAAGCTTTCCTGTCTCATCTCTCTCCTGCTTCCATTTTTTTTGTGCTTAGTTTTCCTCTTTTTATACCTTTATATTTTGCCATTATCCTGTCCTTGAGAATCTGTTTTTATTTATTTTGTCTATTTATTGTTTTAACTGTCCTTGAGAATTTGAATCAACAAAAAGCAGAGAAACAGTTAACTAGCCTGGAGCCTTGAAGATTTTAAATTTCCTCTTGTTCTACAAAGTCCAGGTAATTGATTTGTTCGTTTTTTAAAGATTTTATTTATTTATTTGAAAGAGGGAAAGAGAGAGAGCACAGGAGCAGGGCCAGACGGAGAAGCAGACTCCCTGAGTAGGGAGCCTGATGTGTGACTCAGTGAGAGACTCAATCCTACAACCCTGGGATCATGACCTGAGCTGAAGGCAGATGCTTAACTGACTGAGCCACCCAGGTACCCCAATCCAGGTAGTTTTTACAAGAATCTTAGGCTTACTACCATTTAGGCAGAAAACTAGAAACCTGAGAATTAAACATTTCATAAAAATGCTTACATTTGACTAGCGTTATAAATGCTTACCCTTACTTCACTTTTCATTATTGACTTTATAGTAAATACTTAATGTAAATTTAAAGCAATTTAAAGTATATATTGTAATCTTAATTCTATTCTCTATAACAATAATACTAATATAAACTTTAAAATAAAGGTTTTAAATTAACACTCTGGTCACTTGAAGAAAAAGAATGTCAACAAATAAACCTTCTTAAATTCTCTTCCAAGCTCTTAATGAAAAGAATTCCCATGACTCCCATACCTCTTTATGAGTTTGAGAGGAAAGATTCCTCTATAGTGCTCCTAGATATTCTGATTCAGTACATATCTGGAAACCATTGCGTTAAATGGTAGTGAATCCCTAGGATAACTGGAACAGAAATGTTTCATCCTCAATTCTCAGGCTGTACTTTCTTTCAAGTACTAATTAGGAATTTGGAACAGCTGATGCATGTATTATCCCCACCATATGTTGAAGCTCTAATCCCCAATATGATGGTATTGGAGCCAGACCTTTGGGAGGTAGTTAAGTTTACATGAGATCATGAGGGTAGAATCCCCATTATAGGATTAATATCTGCATAAGAGGAAGAAATCCGAGCTCACTATCTACAGTGTGAGGGCACAGTGAAAAGGCTGCTGTTTGCAGAGGAGGAGGAGGGCTCTCACCAGACATGGAATTTGCCAAAGCACCTTGATCTAGGACTTCCAGCCTCCAGAACCAAGAGAATTAAGTGTTTTTTTTGTGTGTGTTAAGCCAGTTGGTATATGGTGTTAACCTTAATAAAACTGCAGTTATTCTATCACTAAAGGATGGGTTTACTAGGGAATAGCTGAGAACTGCAATCTGGCAGACAAGCAGAGGCAAAACTGTACATAAATCCAGAGATCAAAGGGACGGAATGCTTTTTTGATGGAGAAAAGAGATCAGTTGGGAAGGCTGTTATAAACTAAAAGTCCACCGGAGTAAACTGAGTATAGTGGCTTCTCATTGGCTGAGCTATTGCTGTGGGATAAGGAACTCCTCTCTTCCTCCCTTCTTTCTCCTCCCCTTTCCTAAATGAGGCAAACCAGACAGTGTCTTTTATCATGTTAGTATGGTGACTATTGAACCTCATCGAAGGATGGGGGCTGGTAGCGGGGAAAACCAACACTGTGATTAGAGACTGGAACTTTCAGTCCCACTCCCCTGACCTGGGAGGTGAGAGGGGCTGGAGGTTGATTCATTCATCAGTGGTCAATGATTAATCAATCATGCCTATGTAATGAAACCTCCATAAAAACCCCAAAGGATGAGGTTTGGAGAATTTTAAGGTTGGGGAACTTACACGTGATGCTGTGCTGGGCCCCAAACTCCACAAGGACAGAAGCTCCTTTGTTTTGGGAAATACCATCTGTCTCATCTATCCATTGATTCATATTCTTTACTACCCTTTGCAATAAATGGGTAATCTAATGAGTAAATGGGTTTCCTGAGTTCTGTGAGCTGCTTTAGCAAATTAATCAAGCCCAAGGAGAGAGTTAAGAGGAATCTGTGACTTCTAGCCAGTCAGTCACGAGTACAAGTAACAACCTGGGCTGTGCTTGGCATCTGAAATGGAGGGCAGTCTTGTAAGACAGAGCCCTTAAGCTGTGGAATCTGTACTATCAGCAAGTAGGTAATGATGTAGTTTTGGAATGTGCGTGAGGTTTGGGGGGGTGAGGTCTGGTGCCGACAGCTGAGAAAGAATTCTTGAGATGTCTTTGGTGCAAACAGGTGATTTTATTAAAACACAGAGCAGGACCTGTGGGCAGAAAGGGGCACTGGGTTTGTGAGGAGTGACTGATTATATATTGCGGGGTCAAGGGACGTTAGGAAAAAGGGAGGTGTCAGAAAGGACTTTCATATGCTAAAGAAGACCGACACTGGTGGCCTTGCTATTAACAAGCTAAGGCTGTTTTTCCCTCTAGCAAAGCATTAACAATAAGATAGTTGGAAGTTTCCTAGAGGAATTTCACACATATCCCACCCAGGAGTTGGGAGTTTGGGGAAGTTGCAGGGAGTCAATTTGTGCTGTGTCTTCTGCTAGCCTTCTGCTCCCTCATCAGATAGCGTCAGAATTCAGTTAAATTATAGGACACCCAGCTGGTGTGGAAGAATTGGTGGCATGTAAAACCCCCACAAGCTGAAATTGGGAGAAGAACCATTATTCCCAGTCACCTCCTTAAAATTATTAAATCAAGGGGTAGAGCACAGGAATAATTTTTTTAAATTAATAGACTTAATTTTCTTAGTATAGTTTTAGGATTACAGAAAAATTGAGCAAATAATACAGATCTCATATTCTGTCCTTAGATCTCTGTAGTCTTCCTCATTATTAGCATCTTTACATTAGTATGTAATATATTAATTAGTGCAATTAATGAGCTGATACAGATACATTACTAATAACTAAAGTCCATAGTTTATTCAGATTTGCTTCATTTTTACCTGTCTTTTTTATGTTCCAGGATCCTATCCTGGATGTCATATTACAGTAAGATGACATGTCATCCTTTTTTTTCTCTTTTTTTAAGATTTATTTATTATTTATTTGAGAGAGAGAACGAGCACTTGCAAGGACAGGGGGAAGGGAGTGCAGAGAGCAGACTCCTCGCTGAGCAGGGAGACTGATGTGGGACTTGATCCCAGGAACCTGAGATGATGATCTGAGCTGAAGGCAGATGCTTAACTGACTGAGTCACCCAGGCGCCCCACGTTTATTTATTTTTAAAGATTTTATTTATTTATTTGACAGACAGAGATCACAAGTAGGCAGAGAGAGAGGGGGAAGGAGGCTCCCTGCTGAGGATCATGACCTGAGCCAAAGGCAGAGGCTTTAACCCACTGAGCCACCCAGGTGCCCTAGGCACCCCACATTTAGATGGTATGTCTTCTTAGGCTCCTCTTAATTGTGACACTTTCTCAGACTTTTCTTATTTTTGATAACCTTGACAATGTTGAGAAGTACTCGTCAGGTATATTGTATCATTCCCCTCTACTGAAATTTGGCTTAAATTTTTTTCATGATTAGACTAAAGTTATGAGGGTCCCTGGTTGGCTCAGATGATTAAGCATCTGCCTTCGACTTGAGTCCTGGAGTCCTAGGATTGAGGCCTGCATTGGGCTCCTTGCTCGGCAGGGAGCCTGCTTCTCCCTCTGCCTCTCTCTCTCTTTCTGTCTCTCATGAATAAATAAATCTTAAAAAAAAAAAAAAAAAGACTAAGTTTATGAGTTTGGGGAGGAAATTCACCAAGCATTTTTAACAGGTACTCAAGTGATTTTTATGTTCACACAGTAGTTAGAGGCCCTGCTGTTCATATATGTATTATCTAGTAATTGTGACTGTAGGTGCAGCTTTGTGTATTATACAGCTATACTGATATTTTCAAGGACAGAAACCATGTCTTACTCATCTTACTCATCTTTGAATTCTTAGAGTTCAGCATAGGACTTATCACATAGTACCTATTACAGGTATTATAATATACTTGTATATTAGTTGTTGTTATAGTTACACAAGTCCATTCATACCAGAAAAGGTAACTAAATATAAGGAAAGAAATAACTGTTCCTCTGAAAACAAAATGAACATGAATCACCAAAAATAATGGGTATGGACTGAATGTTTGTGTCCCCCAAATGAATATGTTGAAACCCCAACCACCAACAGGACTCTGTTAAAGATAGGGCTTCTATGGAGGTAATTAAGGTTAAATAATGTCATAAGGGTAGGGCTCTCATCCAATAGGATTAATGTTGTTATAAGAAGAACAAGAGACGTCAGAGAATTCATCCCCTTTCATTCCATACTATGCAAGGACACAGCAAAAAGATGTGTGTTCTCACCAGAACTTACCATCCTGGCTCCCTGATCTAGGACTTCCAGCTTCCAGAACTTTGGGAAAATAAAATTTTGTTAAGCCATCCAGTTGGTAGTATTGTATTATGGCAAGCCCAAGCAAACTAAAACAGATTTGGTACCAAGAAGTAGGATGTTGCTATTATAATAAAAACCTAAAAATGTGGACGTGGCTTTGAAACTGGGCTATGGGTAGAGGCCAGAAGAGTTTTGAAGTGCATGTTACAAAATCCTAGATTGTCATGAAGGGATTTTTGGAAGAAATATGTATGTTAAAGGTGATTATGATGAGAGCTTAGAAAGAGAAAAAGAGCTAGAGGGGCCCCTGGGTGGTTCAGTCTTTTAAGCATCTGCCTTTGGCTCAGGTCATGATCCCAGAGTCCTGGGGTTGAGCTGCACTTCGTGTTCCCTGCTTGGAGGGGAGTCTGCTTCTCCCTCTACCTCTGGCCCCCACCCTACTCTCTCTCTCGCTCTGTCTGTCTCTTAAATAAATAAAATCTTTATTTTCTTATAATAATTTTATAGAGAGAGAGCACAAGCAGAGAGAGCAGCAGGCAGAGGGAGAAGCAAGCCTCCCCCACCACCACAGCAAGGAGCCCAATGCCGCTGATCCCATCACAACCCAAGTGGAAGGCAGATGCTTAACTGACTGAGCCACCCAGTCACCCCAATAAAATCTTTAAAAAAAGAAAAAAGAGCTAGAGAGAAAGCCTCCATTGTCTTTCTTTCTTTCCTTCTTTTTTAAAGACTTTATTTATTTATTTGACAGAGAGAGACACACAGAGAGAAAGAACATGAGTGGGGGAGTGGGAGAGGGAGAAGCAGGCCTCCTACCAAGCAGGGAGCCTGAAGCAAGACTCGATCCCAGGTCCCCGGGACCATGACTTGAGCCAAAGGCAGATGCTTAACAATTGAGCCACCCAGGTGCCCCAGGCCTCCGTCTTCTTAGAGAATATATGAATAGTCATGAACAGAATTTTAGTGGAAATATGAATGCTGAAGGCCATTCTGGTGAAGTCTCAGATAGAAATAAGGAACAGTTATTGGAAAATGGAGAAAAGGTGATTCCTGTTATAAAGCAGCAAAGAACTTGGCTGAATTGTGTTCTACTGTTTCACGGAAGAAAGAACTTGTGAACAATGAAACTGGATATTTGACTGAGGAGATTTAAAAAAATTTTTTTTAAGATTTTATTTATTTGTTTGAGAGAGAGCGCACAAGCGGGGCAGAGGGAGAGGGAGAAGCAGACTCCCCGCTGAGCAGGGACAACCCCCCCTCCCCCAACACAGGGCTCAATCCCAGGATCCTGACAGAGCTGAAGGCAGACACTTAACCAAGTGAGCCACCCTGCTGCCTCGACTGAGGAGGTTTCTAAGTAAGATGTTAAAGGCTGTAGCCTCGGTCCTCCTGACTACTACTAGTGAAGTGTGAGAAGGGAGAGCTGAATTGAGGAAGAAATTACTAAAACCAAAAAAGAACCAAAATTTAAAGCTCTGGAAAATTCTCAGCCTATCCATGACGCAAAATAAGAGAATGCTTATTCTGAGGACAACACTAAAGGTGTGGCTGAACAACCATTTGGTAAAGATATTAATATGGGTGTGAACCCTGAATTTAATCATCGCCTCAACAGACAGGCAGAACAAGAAATGGATTATACCAACAGAGACACTGCCAGTTGGCCCTAATATGGACAGAAAAAAATGAGGAAATGAAGAAAGGCTGCTGGACTTTTGTATTGTACAAAACTGGACGATAGAGCTCTTCTGCTGAAACATAGTTTTTTCTTTAAGAAAAAGGAAAGATGACTTTGAAGGTAGTCCAGAGATCTTTGGGGCTTCCATATCCACCATGGGCCCAGTGTGCAAGTTTTTCTCCTTGGTTTCAGAGGGTGGGGTCCTTGTAGAACAGCAGAGCATTGGGCCAAAAAAAATTATTCTCAAGCCTTAAGATCTAGCAGAGTTATATAAGTCCTGGGAATGTAATGTACATCATGGTGACTATAATCAATATTGTATTATATATTGGATAGATGCTAAGTGAGTAGATCTTAAAAGTTCTCATCACCAGGAAGCAAAATTGTAAATATGTGTGGTGATGGATGTTAACTAAACTTAGTGTGGTAATCATTTTGCAACATATCGCTTCTCGGCCTTTTGGCTAAGATCAAGTGTAATCATTTTGCAACATATACATATATCACATCATGTTATACACCTAAACCTAATACAATGTTATATGTCAATTATACCTCAATTGAAAGAATCTTTTAATTAAAAATAAGATCTAATGGGATTTGCTTTGCTTGGTTTAGACTTGCTTGGGACTCACTTGTCCCCCTTCCTTCTTTCCTCCTTCTCCTTTTTGGAATGGGAATGTATATCTGGCCCATTATTGTACTTTGGAAGCACATAACTGGGTTTCACAGATTCTTAGCTGGAGAGAATTCTGCCTCAGGATGAATCATACTTCTTAAGTCTTACCAATAACTGATTTAGATGATAATTAAATGAGACTTTGGACTTCAGATTTTAGAGTTGATGCTAGAACAAGTTAAGACTTTTGGGGTTACTGGAATAGACTGAATGTATTATATATACAAGAAGGACATGAGCTTGGGAATCTCAATGGCAGACTAATGTAATAACTGTCAAATTGGTTGAGGGCAAGAGAATACTAAAAGATGAGAGAAAAAATGTAGAAATCTAGAATTCTGCATTCAGATTGCTCGGTGAGTATCTTTAAGTTCTTAACCTGCATGGAAGAAATTGAAGTTTGCAACAACAGCAGTGCATTATGGGTATGGTTCATGGAAGTATACTGATGAACTCCAATCAGAACCTGAATTCAAAAAGTCTTGGCCCTACATCAAAGCTCTGATAAATATTCATATGCTTTAAGTTAAAACAAAATGTTTAAGTACACCTGTATCAATTAGGAATGACAGTTGAGGGGCACCTGGGTGACTCAGTGGGTTAAAGCCTCTGCCTTCTGCTCAGGTCATGATCCCAGAGTCCTGGGATCAAGTCCCACATCAGGCTCTCTGCTCAGCAGGGAGTCTGCTTCCTCCTCTCTCTCTGCCTACTTGTGATCTCTGTCTGTCAAATAAATAAATAAAATCTTAAAAAAGAAAAAAGGAATGACATTTGACTGTTAGTATCCAAGGTCCACATTTATTGTATAATAAGTAAGTCATACAAGGGCTTATTTTCTCACTGAGAACAAGGCCAGAGATAGGCAGCAAAGTTATCAACAATCAGACTCCTATACCATCTCTGGTGGCATTTAAGCTGACACTTAGAGCCCTAGCCATTATAAATGAATTCCAAACAGGAAGCAAGAGAAAAAGGAGAACAAGAAAGGTCCATCCCAGAAATCACACTCAACAGAATCCATTTGTATCTCAGTGACCAGCTCTAACTGCAAAGGCGGCTGAGAAGTGTCTTTTGTTTAGTACACTGCCTATGCAGAATGAAATACCAGTTTTATTGGTAAGGATGAAAGAGAACGAGTTTCTTTTCAAAAATTCAAGTATAAGTAACATATGGTATTACATTAGTTTCAGGTGTAAAGAATGAAAATTATTTGGGCAACTAACAGACCCTGCCAGTGTAGATAATTTTGTAATGATTCTTTGTTTTAGTCACTTAAAATTAAATGACCAATTAACTGGCCCTAATGGCACGGAGTAGAAGAGCATGTATTCTAGAGCCTATTCAGGTGGGATATGTGGGATGCTCTGATGGGATGGGGGGCCACCAAATGTGGGGTGACCCGATTGGGCGGAAGCCAGAGATGCGGGGGCAGTGAAAGAATTCACCCAAAGCAGAACCAAGGAGATAAAAGTTTATTGAATACACCAGAAGGGAGCAACAGGCAGAACAGTAGTGCAGACTATTTGCAACAATGTGGTGGTGAGGGGCTGGTGTTATAAGGCAGAGTGAGAGAGTATGGGAACACATGGAATTTTCCCTTTTTAGGTAGTCTTAGGAACTGTGCCTGTTTGTATTTGTCAGTTAGGTCAGTGGTCACTGTGAGCCCTTTTACCTTTCTCAGGTTTCCATTACTCAAGCTTGTTGCCTAATAGCTGCCTCTATAGGATACCGCAAAGCTGACTGGTGTACCTTTTTTACCCATGTGGCATCCAAAAGGGATAGATTCAGTGAAAGTCTGAAAATATGAGACTTGAAAGTTCGTTAGAGTTTAGTGCTAGAGATGCAGATGTGAGTGAGTCCTAACCCGTGGTTTGGACAGCCTGTTGGATGAACTCATAAAAAGGTAGAAAGAAGAAAGCCTAGGATATTAGCTCAAGCGATTGCAGTTAAATAGAATAAGAGTGAAGAAAATAAAGAAAAACCAGAAAGGATAGAAAGTTATATCATGAAGATGAAGAAAAAAGGGAGTGACCAGCATCAAATGAGATAAAAAGATAAATGCGGATTCATAGAGCAAGCAGTGGATATAGGATGGGGAGGGTCTCACTTCTCAGTATATAGACTTTCTCATTTAATCCTTTTTTTTTTTTTTGCTTGACCTGGTGTGCCTAAATCTCCTCTGGTTCCAACTCTCTACCAGTTCTAGGGTTAAGCTACTCACTTGGTTATTTGTCCTAAGGATGGTGACCTAGATCTAGAAGTCTAATTACTCTGTACAGATTTTGAATCGATCCTCTGGTGTTTCCTTCCACACCCTCCCA
The DNA here is from genome assembly GCF_922984935.1 of Meles meles. Taxonomy (NCBI): domain Eukaryota; kingdom Metazoa; phylum Chordata; class Mammalia; order Carnivora; family Mustelidae; genus Meles; species Meles meles. Next base: position 61,191,042 of record NC_060080.1, read on the forward strand.
TTGATGTGGTATCCGCAATTTACTTATGAGTCTGCAGTATAATACGGCATGTCTTTGTCTCCTGTTCCTGGCAAAGAAAGAGCTTATAAAAACTCTGGAATTTCCTGAGTGATAGGAGTATCTTTTGCTTATTCAGGAGGCTCCACTTTTTTTTTTTTTTTTTTTTTTTTAGGAGAGTGGGAGATGAGTGGTGGTGCAGAGGGAGAGAGAGAATCTTAAGCAAGCTCCATGCCCAGTCCACCTCTGGGGCTCAATCTCATGACTCTGAGATCATGACCTGAGCCGAAATCAAGTCAGACACTTAACCAACTTAGCTACCCAGGTGCCCCCAAGAGGATCCTCTTTTGAGTACACTTGAGTTCATGCTAATTTAGGGGAGGGCCCCTAAATAGACTCAGGATGGTGCTGGTCACCAGAAAGACCAAATGTCTGGAGGGTTAGAACTTTTAGCCCCACCCACAGACCTCCAGGAAAGGGAGAGGGGGAGTAGAGATTAAGCTCTATAAAAACTCTTAAGGAAATCTGATGAGTTTCCGGGTTGGTGAACATCATGGAGGTGCTGGGAGGGTGGTGCATAGAGAGCATGGAAACTCTGTGCCCCTTCCCCCCTTCTTTGTATCTTTCCATGTGGCTGTTGCATTGTATGCTTTATAACAAATCAATAAACATAAGTAAATATTTCCTTCAGTTCCGTGAGCTGTTCTATCAAATTACTAAACCAGAGAAAGGAGTCCTAGGAATTCCAATTTATGGTTATTTGGTCAGAAGTACAAGTGACAGTCTGGACTTGCAGTTGGCATCTGAGGTGGAGGTAGTCTTCACGGCTGAGTCAGGGTTCTCTAGAGGAACAGAACCAATAGGATAGACGGATGATAAGATAGATGATAGATGATAGATAGATGAGATTTGCTGTAGGAGTTGGCTCAGATGATTGTGGAGGGCAAGAAGTCCTACACTCTGCTGTCTGCAAGCTGGAGAAATAGGAAAGCTGGTAATATAATTCTGTTTGAGTCTGAAGGATGCAGAATGGCCCGGTCTGAGTACCCAGAGAATGAGTGCCACAGGACTAGCCAAGAGGGTCCTTGGCTTCATGCAGGATGGAAATCAAATGAGCCAGCAGAAGTGAAAGCAGAGTTTATTGAAGATGTTTGTAGATACAGACAGATACAGACAAGAGTATCCCGGAGACTTGGAAAGGTAAGAAGCATGAGTCTTGTCTTTGCTTGGGTCCTGGAGTTTTTATTGTCCATCGTGGTCTGGTGCACAGTCTTTAACTTCTGGGATCTGATGCTGTCTCCAGGTAGACAGTGTCAGAATTAAGTTAAATTTGTAGGACACCCAGGGGCACCTGGGTGGCTCAGTGGGTTAAAGCCTCTGCCTTCAGCTCAGGTCATGATGCCAGTGTCCTGGGATTGAGCCCCACATCAGGCTCTCTGCTCACCAGGGAGCCTGCCTCCCCCCTCTCTCTGCTTGCCTCTCTGCCTACTTGTGATCTCTGTCAAATAAATAAATAAAATCTTTAAAAAAAAATTTGTAGGACACCCAGTTAGTGTCCACTGCAAATTGGAGAACTGATGTGGGATAATCCCCCCACATCTGGTGTCAAAGGTATTGAGAATAGAGTGAGAAAAACGGAATTTTCCTTTACAGAGGCTTCCTGGAGTTCTGAATTATGAATTACTATACTTCTAATTGTCATTCCCCTCTGCATTCATCTTTCTTAGTTCCAACAATTTCTTTATCCTCTTTCCTTCTTCCACTAAGAACACTCCAACATCTCTCATTCTGTTTCCCACTTTCTTAGTCCTTGTGGGTTTTTATATTTTCTCATTTCGGTGAGGGTTCATAGGGAAACAAGACTAACGTATGTTTGATTGCTCATGTTAAAAGTCACTCTGTATGCTGGCGAGGATGCGGAGAAAGGGGAACCCTCCTCCACTGTTGGTGGGAATGCAAGCTGGTGCAACCACTCTGGAAAACAGCATGGAGGTTCCTCAAAATGTTGAAAATAGAACTACCCTATGACCCAGCAATTGCACTACTGGGTATTTACCCTAAAGATAGAAACGTAGTGATCCGAAGGGGCACGTGCACCCAAATGTTTATAGCAGCAATGTCTACAATAGCCAAACTATGGAAAGAACCTAGATGTCCATCAACAGATGAATGGATAAAGAAGATGTGGTATATATACACAATGGAATACTATGCAGCCATCAAAAGAAATGAAATCTTGCCATTTGCGACGACGTGGATGGAACTAGAGGGTATCATGCTTAGTGAAATAAGTCAATCGGAGAAAGACAACTGTCACATGATCTCCCTGATATGAGGACGTGGAGATGCAACATGGGGGGTTAGGGGGATAGGAGAAGAATAAATGAAACAAGATGGGACTGGGAGGGAGACAAACCATAAATGACTCTTAATCTCACAAAACAAACTGGGGGTTGCTGGGGGAGGTGGGATTGGGAGAGGGGGAGGGGGTTATGGATATTGGGGAGGGTATATGCTATCGTGAGTGCTGTGAAGTGTGTAAACCTGATGATTCACAGATCTGTAAAAATACATTATATGTTTATAAAAAAAAAAAAAGAAAGGATGAATACCCAACTTTTGTAGCAACATGGACGGGACTGGAAGTGATTATGCTGAGTGAAATAAGTCAAGCAGAGAAAGTCAAGTATCATATGGTTTCACTTATTTGTGGAGCATAACAAATGACATGGAGGACATTGGGAGATGGAGAGGAGAAGGAAGTTGAGGGAAATTGGAAGGGGAGGCGAACCATAAGAGACTATGGACTCTGAAAAAGAACCTGAGGGTTTTGAAGGGTCAGGGGTGGGAGTTTGGGGGAACAGGTGGTGGGTAATAGGGAGGGCACGTATTGCATGGAGCACTGGGTGTTGTGCAAAAACAATGAATACTGTTACGCTGAAAAAATAAATAAATAAATTTTAACCCTCAAAAAAAAAAAAGTCACTCTGTAGAACATGTTTTCAAAATTATGAATTCTTTTAAAATCAGTTATGTGGTTATAAAATGCTTAAGTGATATCCTTTTTTTTTTTCAATACAGTAGGTCTCCTTTATCCATGGTTTCACTTTCTGAGACTGCAGTTACCAAGGCCGGCCAACCTCAGGCCTAAAGCGGATGATCCTTCTCCTGATGTATATAGTCAGGTCAATTGTCTAGTGCCACCTCACAATACAAACATCATCCACTTCACTTCAAGTCATCACATGGGCATTTTACCATCTCACAGCCTCACAAAAAGGGTGAGTACCACTGTTAAGATATTTTGAGAGAGACCAACATTCATGTAACTTTTATTACAGTATATTCTTATGATTGTTCTATCTTATTATTGCTTATTATCAGTCTCTTGCTGTGTCTAATTTATAAAATAAACTTTATCATAGCTTTGTATGCATAGGAAAAAAAAACTGTATAGATAGGGCTTGGTACCTTTGCTAATTTCAGGGATCTCCTGGGGGTCTTGAATGCAGGCCCTGCAGATAAAGGGGCAGTACAGAATCTTATTTTTCTGATTAGAAATGTTTGCTCATTGGGACACCTGAGTGGCTCAGTCGGTTAAGCGTCTGCCTTGGGTTCAGGTAATGATCCTAGGGTCCTTGGGATCGAGCCCTACATCAGGCTCCCTGCTCAGCAGGGAAACTGCTTCTCTCTATCCCTCTGCTGCTCCCCCTTCTTGTGCTCTCTCTCTCTCTGTATCAAATTAAAAAAAAAAAATCTTTAAAAGAAAGAAAGAAATGTTTGCTTATTAGAGTAACCCAAAGGATACAGAAATATCTAACAAAGGGAAGGCCTTTCACAGTTATAGCCTTAGACAAAGTTACAGGTTGGTCTTTTTTTTTTTTTTTTTAAGATTTTATTTTATTTATTTGACAGATAGAGAGCACAAGTAGGGAGAGGCAGGCAGAGAGAGAGAGAGGAGGAAGCAGGCTCCCTGCCAAGCATAGAGCCCGATGCAGGGCTCGATCCCAGGACTCTGGGATCATGACCTGAGTGAAAGGCAGAGGCTTTAACCCACTGAGCCACCCAGGCGCCCCAACAGGTTGGTCTCTTGAGTATACTACTGTTTAGTGATTCTGTATTTGTAAAATATAAGATAGGAAAAAAACAACAGAAAGATAACACTAAAATAGTAACAGCAGTTAACTCTAGAGATTGGGACTAAAGGACTTTTTCCCCTTCTACTGACTTAGCTGTATTTTCTAATGTGCCCAAATTAACATCTAATTATTTATTTTTTGAACATTTATATTTTAAAAACCATGAAATGTTAAGATTTAAGTCTCTTCCTCAAAATAAATGTAATTATGTTCAAACTTTTGCAATTTTTAAAAATTAAAAAAATGTTTTTATTAACATATAATGTATTATTTGCCCCAGGGTACAGGTCTGTGAATCGTCAGGCTTACATACTCACAGCACTCACCATAGCACATACCCTCCCCAATGTCCATAAAACTTTCGCAATTTTTGAAATAAAAGTTTTCATTTCACTTAATATTCCAAGAATAAAAAAGAATTCCAAGAATAGTAAAAGGCTCTCTGATGTCTACAGATTATAAAAGAATTTTAAAATTATAATAAAATCAAAGAATCAATACAATCTACCATACAGTTTCCATCACTTAAATACGTAATTTGTGTTTAAGTACTTAAGGGTTTCATAGATGAACAAGCTCTTAATTTTCCCTTTTAACATCATTCACCAGATGGTGTAGAAATCTTTGATCTGCAAGCCTTGAGGGGTTTTCAGGCCTCCAGCTGAGGTGTTACTTCCCCCAAACTTTATGTGGTTCCTGTCCACTCTCTGGGACAGAATAATTAGACGTTTAGAGTAAAGTTATTGATCAATCACCATAAAGTTAGATAATTTGCCAAAGACAACAGAATGAATTTTACAACGCTGTTCATGGATTGTTTTTAAGATTTTATTTATTTGAGAGAGAGAGAGAGAGAGAGAGAGACAAACAGAGATAGCGACAGAGCAAACGGAGCAGGGAGGAAAGGGTGAAGTAGGTTCCCCACTGAGCCGGGAGTCTGATGAAGGGATGGATCCCAGGACCCCGGGATCCTGACCTAAGCAGAAGGTAGACGCTTAACTAATTGAGATACCCAGGGTAACAAATCAGGGTACTTCTACAGAGTATTCTATTTTCTACAGAGTAATTCAGAAAGATTGCCTTAAAAGATGTCAACCTTTCCACCTAAATGTCCTGTTGATATCTCAAACCCAAAGACCATTTATTTTGAACCGTAATCATTCAAAAATTGGTTATCAACTTTCATCCCAAACACAAGCTTAGTTCTATCTGGTTCCTACACGAGTACAGGGACGTGGCCTGTTCATCTCTAACAGCCCCTCCTAGCCATTTCACCGTCCAAGCGAGCTTTCTCGCCCGGATTGTTGGGTATAGTAGGTCTCTCCCCTCCCTGCTTTCCCGGCCCTTGGCTAACCCATGCAGCAGCCAGTAGCTGGCCCGACCCTTCAACCTATGCCTCGCCTTCCCTTCCTCCTCCTCCGCAGTCCCATGTCTGCAGTGGGTCCGGTCTTGGGGAGGGGGTGGTGGTGGGAAACCTCAGTTGACTCCTGCAGCCCACTAACCACGAGTGCGAGGAAGATTAAGACGCTCCCAATTCAAGGACAAGCATGAACCGGTCACTCCCTTCCACCGCCCAGGTGCCCAGCCCCGCGTCCCGACTAGGGCGTGAGAGTGAAAGACCCGCGAGCGCGCTCCCGCCCGCCTCCCGGCGCGCGCGGGGCCTGAGGAGCCGGGCCAATCAGAGCGCGCCTCGCCTCTACGCCCCCAGCTCCGCGCGCGTCCGTCCTCCTGTGAGGGCCCCTTCCTAATACAAAAGCCTGCTAGCGGACCTTCCCTTTGCTACGCACTCTCAAGTCTTCGCCCATAGAAACGCCCTTCCCGGAGGAGGCCTTGAGGCCCCTCCCGAGGGAGGGAAAGCGGGTGGTGGGGGAAGGGTGGGAAGTGAGGAAGGGTTTTTCACTTTCAAGAAAACACCTTTCCCTTTTCAGACTTTCCCCCATTCGCCTCTCTGGATAGAAAGTCCCTACACCGGCGTAAGTCAATATCAAATGTTGTGTTAAAGGACTGCGGTATTAGTTTTTCTTTCAAATGATAAGTTCTCGTAAAGTAATGCGGCCTCCGTGCATTACCCAGAATTCCCAAGGTCCCGCGTGGCGTGTTTCCGGTCTGCGTGCTGCGGCGGAGCCGCAAGGCGAGGCTCCAGCGTTCGCGAGCCTTTTCACGCCGCCCCGCCCCTGAGGGTCCTACCCCCGTGCCCGGTTCCTCCCCCCACCTCCGCAAAGTAATAGTTTCCTTGTATTTTATGATGGTAAGAAGAAAACTGCTTTCAAAAAGCGTCTGCTCCCTGCAAAACTGATAGTAAGTACATAAATGTTTATAAAAGAAAGTTGAACTCACCACTCACCCACAATCTCACCACCCAGAAATAACAGTATTAACACCCTGCTATTTAAAACTGGGAGACTTCACATAGGCACATAAAGTTTTGATTTGTTTTGTTTTGTTTTAAAGACAGAAGTGTCTCATAGCGTTCCAGGTAAATTTAAATAATCATTTTTAATGGCTGTGTGGATATAATTTGTTCAACCAGTCCCTAAATTGTTGGACTTTTAGGGTATTTACAGTTTTTCACATGTACAAATAATACTAGATGCCATCAAAAGGAATGCAGTTTCGTCATTCGTAATGATGTGGATGGAGCTAGAGTGTATTATGCTAAAGAAAATAAGAGAAAGACAAATGCCATATGATTTCACTCATATGGAATTTAAGAAACAGATGAACAAAGGAGAAGGAGAGAAAAAGAGAGAGAGGCAAACCATAAAATCTTATCTAGAGAACGAACTGAAGGCTGCTGAGGAAAGTAGGTGGTGGGGGATGGGCAAAATGGGTGATGGGTATTAAGGAGGGGACTTGTGATGAGTACTGGGTGTTAAATATTTATTTATTAATTTTGAGAGAGAGTATGTGTGCATGCAAGCAGGATAGGAGCAGAGAGAGAGAGAGAAAGAAAAAAAATCCAAAGCAGACTTCGTGCTCAGCAGAGTACCCTGAGGGGCTTGATCTCACTACCCTGGGATCATGGCGTGATCGGAAATCAAAGAGTATGCTGCTTAACTGACTGAGGCACCCAGGTGCCCTTGTTTTTGTTGTTGTTGCTGTTTTTAGAGATTTGTTTATGACAGAGAGAGAGTGAGAGAGGGAACACAAGCATGGGGGAGCTGGTGAGGGAGAAGCAAGCTCCCCGCTCTGTGGGGAACCCAATATGGGGCTCGATCCCAGGACGCTGGGATCATGACCAGAGCTAAAGGCAGCAGCTTAACCCACTGAGCCACCCAGGTCCCTCACCCAGGGGCTCTTGTACTGAGTGTTATATGTAAGTGATGAATCACTAAATTCTACTTCTGAAATTCTAAATGTTAAATAACTAGAATTTAAATAAAAACTTAAAAAAAGAATATTACTCAAAAAACTCTGCTAGGTAAGTATTCTCATAGATAAATCTGTACATATTTCTGATTATTTCCTTATAATAAATTCATGGAAATATAATTACTGGATGAAAGGAATATACTCTTATAAGAAGAGTCTAGATGATGTTACCAGACTCTCCCCATGAAATATATTTATTACTTTTCTACCTGTGTCTTCAACTTCTTGCTAATCTTCAGTACTGTTAGGCTTTGAGATCTTTATCACCTTTTGAACACTTTTATCATCTTTGTCATCTTGTTTTAATTTACATTTTTTTGACTATAAAACAACATCATTCGTATATTTATTGGCTCTGTTTTTGTGCATTGCTTGTCAATTACTCCTGGTTTAAAACTGAAGTATTTACATTTAAAAATTACAAGTGTTTTTGTATAGCAGGAATATTAACCTTTGAATGAAATGTAATTACAGATATTACCATATCTTTAAAGATTTTCTTTATTTCAGATAGAACTTGAGAGAGCACAAGTGGTGGGGGGAGGGGTAGTGGGAGAAGCAGGCTCCCCACTGAGCAGGGAACCCAATGTGGGGCACAGTCCCAGGATCCCAGGATCATGACCTGAGTTGAAGGCAGATGCTTAACCAACTAAGCCACACATTATTACCATTTTTTTTTTTAACGCAGCTACATCTTCCACCTTATAGACATGGTGGGGGTTCAGTTTAGAGAATTCAACTACGGGTGTTGTTTTATTTTAAAGACTTCATTTATTTGACAGAGATCAGAAGTAGTCAGAGAGGCTGGCAGAGAGAGAGAAGGAAGCAGGCTCCCTGCTGAGCAGAGACCCAGATGTGGGACTCGATCCCAAGACCCTGGGATCATGACCTGAGCTGAAGGCAGAGGCTTTAACCCACTGAGCCACCCAGGTGCCCCAATATTACCATTTTTTAATTCATTTTTTAAATATGGCCTATGGTGGTCATTTGCTGAAGGAGAGAAAAGTCTTCCAAAAAAGAAGAACATATAATGTCAGATGGACTAACATAGCAAAGAATACAATTCATCTCTAAGTTATTTGTATGTCAAAAGTTTAAATTAAAATGCAAAAAAATATAGATCTTAAGAAAATGATACTAAAATTCACTTGAGAAAGTACAGTTGACCCTTGAATAACACAGATTTGAACTGCTTCCATCCACTTATATGTGGATTTTTTTGATAACAGTATAGTACTGTAAATGTATTTTCCTTATGATTTTCTTAATATTTTTCTCTGGCTTACTTTATTGTACAAAATATGTGTTAACAGTTTATGTTGTCAGTAAGGATAGTCAGTTTATTATTAATAAAGTTTTTTGGGGTGCCTAGGTGGCTCAATTTGTTAGGTGTCCAACTTTTTTTTTTTTTTTTAAAGATTTATTTTTTTGACAGATAGAGATTACAAGTAGGCAGAGAGGCAGGGAAGCAGGCTCCCAGCCAAGCAGAGAGCCCAATGCGGGGCTCGATCCCAGGAGCCTGGGATCATGACCTGAGCCGAATACAGAGGCTTTAACCCGCTGAGCCACCCAGGCGCCCCTAGGTGTCCAACTTTTGACCTCAGCTCACATCTTGATCTCAGGGTGGCAAATTCAGGCCCTCTGTTGGGCTCCACACTGGGCATGGAGCCTTCTTAAATAATAATAATAACAAAGTTTTGGGGGAGTCAAGAGTTACGTGTGGGTTTTCTACTTGGGAGGGTTGGTGCCCCTAATTCCTGTGTTGTTCAAGAGACAACTGTAAATGGTCATAACTTTTGTTTTTAAGATTTTATTTGTTTATTTGTCAGAGAGACAGAGGAGAGAGTGAGGGCACAAGCAGAGGGAATGGCAGGCGGAGGGAGAAGCAGTCTCCCCACTGAGCAAGGAGCGTGATGTGCACTGATTCCAGAATCCTAGGATCATGACCTGAGCGGAAGGCAGAGACTTAACCGGATTAGCCACCCAGGAGTCTCTGGTCATAGCTTTTTTTTCTTTCTTTCTTTCTTTTTTTTTCCTGGTCATAACTTTTAAAGAAACTTATTTAGAAGGGGGAGAGGGAAGTGGAGTAGAGGAGAATGGACTCTCCTGACATGATTTGTACACTAAATATAAAGATAACTAGAGGGGCGCCTGAGTGGTTCAGTGGGTTAAGGCCTCTGCCTTCAGCTCGGGTCATGATCCCATGTCCTGGGATGGAGCCCCTCATCTAGCCCCGCATCAGGCTCTCTGCTCAGCAGGGAGCTTGCTTCCTCCCTCCCTCTCTGCCTACTTGTGATCTCTGTCTGTCAAATAAATAAATAAAATCTAAATATATATGTAAAGATAACTAGGAATACAAGAAAAAATATGTGGTAAGGTTATATAAAGTGTATACCATAAAATTATGCACAATTTTGTACTATGTAAAAACTCAGTTTATGTAGAATTAATCAGAATCAGAACCCATAAGTAAGTAAAATAAGTAGAAGTTAAGGTGATGTGATTTTTTTTAAAGATTTTGTTTATTTGGGGCGCCTGGGTGGCTCAGTGGATTGGGCCGCTGCCTTCCACTCAGGTCATGATCTCAGGGTCCTGGGATCGAGCCCCGCATCAGGCTCTCTGCTCCGCAGGGAGCCTGCTTCCTCCTCTCTCTCTGCCTGCCTCTCTGTCTACTTGTGATCTCTCTCTCTGTCAAATAAATAAATAAAATCTTAAAAAAAAAACACAAAAACTAGGATGATATTTAAAAAAAAAAAAAGATTTTGTTTATTTATTTGAGAGGTGCCTGGGTGGCTCAGTGGATTAAGCCTCTGCCTTTGGCTCAGGTCATCATCTCAGGATCAAGCCTGGAATCAAGCCCTGCCTCAGGCTCTCTGCTCAACGGGGAGTCTGTTTCCCCCTCTCTCTCTGCCTGCCTCTTTGCCTACTTGTGATCTCTCTCTCTGTCAAATAAATAAATAAAATCTATTTAAAAATACTTATTTATTTTTTTGACGGAGAGAGAGAGCACAAGTGGGGAGAAGGGGCAGAGGAAGAGGGAGAAGCAGAGTCCCCGCTGAGTAGGGAGCCAGACTCAGGACTCAATCCCAGGACCCAGAGATCATGACCTGAGCCAAAGGCAGACCCTTAACCAACTGAGCAACCCAGGCACCCCAAGGTGAAGGGATTTTTGTTTGTAAGTTTCTCATTTTTATGTAGGCATATGTTATTTTTTCCTTTGTTTCTGGCTTTGATGTCCTGTTTATCTGTGTATTCTTGTCGCATTTTTGATATCTTTTAAGAAATTTTTCAATTTTTAATCCATCTAAAATTTATTTATAAGAAGGCAGGGAAGTACCTAGCTTGATTTTTCTTTTTTTCCTCAGTGACTTGCTGGTTGCTCACCCACCATTTATTTAATACTCAGTCTTCACTATAGATTTAAAATCTGTACAGCACTGTTTCCATATGTACTTTATTTTCTATAACATTGATTTATATGTTACTAGATGGCAATATTATTATTTTAATATATCTTAACATCGTTTTTAAATTTGTGGTGGGGTAAATCCCTGCTTAGTAGATTTCTTTTTCAGAGTATTCTTTAAGAACTGTCTTTTAAAAATCTATTTGATATATAGAAAACTTAAAAACCATAACATGAGGGGTGCCTGGGTGGCTCAGTGGGTTAAGCCTCTGCTTTTGGCTCAGGTCATCATCTCAGGGTTCTGGGATCAAGTCCTGCATCGGGCTCTCTGCTCGGCAGAGAGTCTGCTTCCTCCTCTCTGCCTGCCTCTCTGCCTACTTGTGATCTCTCTCTCTGTCAAATAAATAAATAAAATCTTTAAAAAAAAAAACCATGAACTAAGAACTACAACATTACCAGTAACTTGCATCAGTCCATGTTCTCTTCCCATTCTACCCTGTGTCATCCTTGCCATAGATATAGTGTTTCATTGTCTCTTTTATAGTAACTTTAAACTTACTTTGTCAAATTAGAAGAGTTGTGATTTTGATTGAAATTGCATTCGTTTTTTGGATTAATTTAGGGAAAATGGGCATATCATAAAAACAACTCTGTAGTTTTTATTTAGTGCTGTTTGTGTTTTTTAATCTATAGAACTCGATTGTTAACCATCCTCATTTTACAGATGAGGAAACTCATGCATAGATTACTTGTTCAGGTCAGGAAACAGAGTCTGTGCTCTTTACCTCTATGTCATATTGCCTCTCCACAATATGGAATCTGCTCATCTATAACAGACATGCCCTTCAACTTGTCTGTACTACTCCCCCATGTCCCAGTATGCATCTTTATCTTCTGTTAATGAGTAGATGCTTACTTGACCCTCCCCTCCTCTGCTATAGCTGATTAGACTAGCAGGTTGGTAGAAAGCTGGTCCAATCAGATTGTTACTCCCAGAAATTTGCAATTAGTCTTACCTGGTCTCTTGACCTAGAAAATGATGACACAAAGATAAAGCAGGGAGAGATGTCTGACCCACAGATAGGTAGCGTAGAGAAAGTGGGCCCTGAGAGGCAGTCAGGAGAGAAGCAGAGCTAAGAAGCCAGAAGAGGGTGGAAGGACAGCTGCCTGAGATTCTGGGGCTTTTTTCACTTTATATTCACCTGATTACTTTTCCTTTTGAAACCAGTTATGCCATCTAAAAACATGGCCCCTTGATTTACCCATTTTCTTTTGGTTTCCTAGTAGCATTTTCTTTACATAAGTCCTGTACATTTCAGGGCACCTGGGTGGCTCAGTTGTTAAGCTTCTGCCTTCAGCTCAGGTCATGATCCCAGGGTCCTGGGATTAAGCCGCACATCAGGCTCCCTGCTCAGGGGGAAGCCTGCTTCTCCCTCTCCCCTTCCCCCTGCTTGTGTTCCCTCTCTCACTGAGTCTCTCTGTCCAATAAATAAATAAAATACTAAAAAAAAATCCTGCACATTTCTTGTTCAGTTCATCCTTAAATATATTTTAGTTGTTTTTTGCTCTTTATAATGATAATATGTTTACTGTTGCTCCCTTTACATCTTAATCTATAGAAATTTTGCTTTCATCAGCTGAGACTGCTAGATGTCAGTGGTTTGTAAATGTGAATTAGTCTTTTAAATGCATTTTGAAATAGTGTTCCTACTAAATATATTTTTTAGTTCTATACTTTAAATTGTTCTGCTTATGATTCATGTGAGGATGATGATGATTCATCTGATGGAAATGAGCCACAAGAATCCCAAGAAGTATAGAATTTCCTGTAAACTGATTTAAAAAGTCTCACATGTGAATAAGAAACATGGAGTTTTTCAACACTGTTTAGCTGATATTAAAACATAAAACGAGGAAAGCACTTTTCTTTTTTTTTTTTGGAAAGCACTTTTCAATAAGACCACTTTTTCAGATACAAAATAATAAATATAGGTCATTATTTTGAATATAGTAGATAAAAAAATAGAGAGTAAGAGAAATTGATATCTCATACTTAATATAGGCATTCTCCTTTATCTAAAACCCTTGGGCCAGATGTGTTTCAGAACAGAGTTGTTAGGATTTTAGACAGGAATATAATGCATATACCATATTTTCTGTAATACCTCAGTGGGTGTGGAATAGCATCTTATAATGAAACATATTAATATTCATGCCAATAAGAATGCATTAGTATTAACCTTAAGTATGATAAAATAAAGGCTATATAATCTATATAATATTTGTATATATATAGATTATATATCAGGTCAGATTTGCTGCTAAATGAGTTTGCCTTAACCTTATGAAAAACTTTAGGTTTCTAAAGCTTTTCTGAATTTTGGAATTTCAGATAATGATTTATAGACCTATGCAAGCAAATATGTTCAGATTTCAACAACTGGCCAGCTCTGGGGGTCAGTGAAAGACTTCTTTGAAGTCCTGGCTATGTTAGATAGTCCTGTGATTTGGGATGTTTAGTCTGAAGGCAAAGAAGTACATTTTTAGAAGAACAAAATAGATTTTGAAATAATTATTAAAAAAGTAATGGGTAAAATATCTTAACTTCTATTCCTTTTTTTCCCCTAAGATTTTACTTATTTATTTGAGAAAGAGAGAGAGAGGGGAGGATGGAAGATGAAGAGACGATCTTAAGCAGACTTTGTGCTGAGCCCAGAGCTTGGAGCCTAGAGTAGGACTCCATCGCAGGATCCTCAGATCATAACCTGAGCCAAAACCAAGAGTCAGACACTCATTGTTCAACCTACTGAGCCACCCAGATGGCCCATTAACTTGCATGCTTGAGCTTTGTCATCAGTCATTATTTCAGTGTGTGATGTTTTAGTTGAAAAGAATTGGAATAAGCACTAACAGTTCCTAGAAAATCTTAACTTAAAAAATTGCTGTATTTTTCCTTCAACTTATCAATGAAGGGATCCTTTTTTTTTTTTTTAATTTCTTAAAATTTTTTTGTGTTCCAAGAACTGAAGGGATCCTTGATGTTTTTATTTCTACCACATAGATTCCTTTCCTTCTAAATATCCTCTGACTGTGATGGTACTGTTTCAGTTGACTCTTTTAAAGTACCCAGATTAAGTAACCTATTCAGTCATCATTCACATTGAGTGCCTACTCTGTGTCAAACAGTGGGAGGTGCTGAGGATACAGGCTGGTAGTAGAGAAGCACACATAAATAGGATACTGTAATATCGTGAGATAAGTGATGTGATAGGATAAGTACAGTGTGCCATGGAACACCATGTTCTGGGGTAAGAGAAGGACTGAAGGTTAAGTAAAATATTAGGCAAGTGAATGGGGGAGGAAAATAAAAAATGTTCTAACAGGGATTTTCAAAGTGTGATTGGTTCATGGACCAGCAACATCAACATTCACCTGGGAACTTGTCAAAAATTCAGGTTCTTAGGCCCTATCACAGATCTACTTAATTAAAAACTTGGGCTGAGGGGCGCCAGGGTGGCTCAGTGGTTTAAGCCATTGCCTTCGGCTCGGGTCGTGATCTCAGGGTCCTGGGATCGAGTCCCGCATCGGACTCGCTGCTCGGCAGGGAGCCTGCTTCCTCTCACTCTCTCTGCCTGCCTCTCTGCCTACTTGTGATCTCTCTCTGTCAAATAAATGGATAAAATCTTTTTAAAAAATAAAATAAATAAATAAATAAAAACTTGGGGTGAAACCTAACAATCTGTGTTTTTTTTTTTAAAGATTTTATTTGTCAGAGAGAGAGAGAGAGCGTGCGAGAGAGCGAGCACAGGCAGACAGAGGTAGAGGGAGAAGCAGGCTCCCTGCCGAGCAAGGAGCCCAATGCGGGACTCGATCCCAAGATACTGGGAGCATGACCTGAGCCAAAGGCAGCCGCCTAACCAACTGAGCCACCCAGGCATCCCAACGATCTGTGTTTTAATAAGCCTGACCATCTAGGGCACCTGGGTGGCTCAGTTGGTTAAGCCTCCGACTCTTGGTTTCAGTTCAGGTGATAATCTCCGGGTCCTGAGATCAAGTGCCCCATCAGGCTCACTCTCAATATGGAGTCTACTTGAGATTGTCTCCCTCTCCCTCTGTCCCTACCCCTGCCTTCTCGCTCGCTTTCTCTCTCACTCTCTCTTTCACGTGCACACAACACTCATTCTCTCTCAAATAAGTAAATAAATAAGTAAAATCTTAAAATAAGAACCTGACCATCCAAGTGATTCTCATGTACACCAAAGTTTGAGGACCCACTGTTCTAATCAGCAAATGTGATAAAACAAGAGTGTATAGGCAATCTCGCCATAAATGAGGTCTATATGGGATTCAGGTAGCAGAATCTGTCATGGAAGTGCCAGATGAGATTGCAAAGGTGAGCATGCTTCATTTGGGGTCTTTTAGGCCATGTTAAAGAGTTTGGACTTCATTTATTCAACAAATATTTATACTATGTCTACATTAAGAGTATAATGTGCAATATGGATTCCCTGCTGTCAGGGAACTTAACAATATATATGTTAGGTGGTAAAAAAAAAATGCTATGACACAACAACTTGGATGAATCTCCAGAGAATTATGCTGACTAGAAAAAGGCAATCCCAAAAGGTTAATAGTGTATAATTCCATTTATATAACATTCTTGAAATAACAAAACTATAGAAATGGAGAACAGATTAGTGGTTGCCAGGGGTTACGGCTGGGGTGGAGGTTGGAGGGAAGTGGTGTGGCTTTAAAAGAGCGACACAAGCCCTGTGGTGATGGAACTGTGGAAATGTTCCGTATGTTAACCGTATCAATGTCAGTATCCTAGTTGGGATATTGTGTTATAGCTTTATAAAATGTGACCGTTGGAGGAAACTGAGTAAAGAATATGCAGACTCTATCTGTATTATTTCTTACAACTGCCTATGAATCTACAATGTTTCAAAATAAAGTTGTTGGGGTTTTTTTTTTTTTTTAAAGATTTATTTATTTGACAGATAGAGATTACAAGTAGGCAGGGAGGCAGGCAGAGAGAGAGGAGGAAGCAGGCTCCCAGCTAAGCAGAGAGCCCGATGCGGGGCTCGATCCCAGCACCCCGGGATCATGACCTGAGCTGAAGGCAGAGGCTTTAACCCGCTGAGCCACCCAGGCGCCCCTAAAGCTGTTGGGTTTTTACAAAAGATTTTATTTATTTATTTGACAGAGACAGAGCGTACAAGCAGGGAAGCGGCAGGCAGAGGGAGAGGGAGAAGCAATCCCCTCACTGAGCAGAGAGCCTGACACAGGTCTTGACTCCTGGGATCATGACCTGAGCCTAAGGCAGATGCTTAACTGACTGAGCCATCCAGGTGCCCCAAGAAAGTGTTTTTCAGTGCTATAAATATAAATCGGGATAGGGACTGAAAAAGATGAGAGGATTTATTTTATTTGGGATATTTAGGAAAAGCCTAGCTGATAAAGGAAGTTAGAGAATAACATATGAATATCTGGAAAATATTAGGAGTATAAAGGCCATGAGAATATGCTTGGTGTGGGTAAGGAATAGCAAGGACACCATTGCGGCTAGAGTGGGGTGAGCAAGAAGAACAGCAATGGGAAATGAAATCAGAGAGATGATATAGATGATGGTTGTAGAGACAGATCAGATACGGACAGGCTTATAGGTCACAATTAAAGACTTTTCATTCTGAGTAAAATGGGAAGCTATA
The DNA here is from genome assembly GCF_922984935.1 of Meles meles. Lineage (NCBI taxonomy): Eukaryota > Metazoa > Chordata > Mammalia > Carnivora > Mustelidae > Meles > Meles meles. Next base: position 61,207,667 of record NC_060080.1, read on the forward strand.
GAAGAGTTTTAAGCAGAAAAGTAACAATCAAATTTACATTTTTAAAAAATTTATTTGAGAAAGAGAAAGAGAGAGGGTGAAGCAGGCCCCTGCTTAGCAGGGAGCCTGATGCGGGACTCCATCCCAGGACCCTGGGATCATGACCTGAGCCAAAGCAGACACTTAACTGACTGAGCCACCCAGATGCCCTCAAATTTACATTTTAAAAATATCACTTCACTAGGTAAAAAACTGAGTGGCAGGAACATGAGATTATGGGGGTTTGGACTAAGGGGGCAAAAGGTTAGTGGTTTAGTTTTGGGCTTGTTGAGATGTCTACAGATATCTCAGTGGCAATATTATATAGCCTATTGGACATGTAAACGTGTCTGGAGTTTGGGTGGGAGTTGGGCTAGATATATGAATTTAGCAGGCAATAGCATATAGGTATTTAAAGTTATGGTCTGGTGCTCGCTTCGGCAGCACATATACTAAAGTTATGGTCTGGATGAGAACTCCAACAAATGTGTGTGTATATAGATTGGGAAGAGAAGAGGATTTCTACTTTTTAAAGGTTGGAAGATAAAGGAGAACTCAACAAAGAGTGCAGAGAAGAAAAGGACACTGAGATAGGAGAAAAACTGGGGGGGGGGGAGGGTATCTTGGTATTTCAGGAAGAAAAGAAAAACTAATAGAATGAAGTAAGAACTGAGATTTATCCTTTAGATTTGACTGCACGGAGGTCATTGGTGATTTTGGTAAGTGCAGTTTTGATGACAGTAGGAGGAAGACCTGATTGGAGTGAGCTCAAGAGAGAAAGGAGAGTCACTAGAAATTAAGTATAGGCAGTTCTTTGGAAGAATTTTGATCACAGGAAAGGAGATGCAAAGAGAAAGTAGCTTTTTTTTGTTTGTTTGTTTGGTTTTTGTTTTTTTTTTAAAGATTTTATTTACTTATTTGACAGAGATCACAGAGAAGCAGGCAGAGAGAGAGGAGGAAGCAGACTCCCCGCTGAGCAGAGAGCCTGATGCGGGGCTTGATCCCAGGACCCTGGGATCATGACCTGAGCTGAAGGCAGAGGCTTTAGCCCACTGAGCCACCCAGGCGCCCCGAAAAAGTAGCTTTATCCTATGAACAATGGGGGAGTTAATGAGCTCTTGGTGTCCACCCTTTCAAGGACAGTTTAAAGTATTTGATATGACTAGGCACCTGGCTGGCTCAATAGAAAGAGCATGTGACGCTTGATCTTGGTGGTCTTTGAGTGTGAGCCCCATATAGAGTATAGAGATTACTGAAAAACTAAATAAACTTCAAAAGTAATACATACTTCCATACATACATATTTTAGTATATGTGCTGCCGAAGCGAGCACTTCCATACATACATAAAACACTTGATATGACTGCTTCATTAATGTGTCTTCATTAGCTATTACATTGGGAGAGATTATGCTAGCTAACATCTTTATGTACAGTGAAACAATGTCATCGAAAGTCAGTAACTCACTAAAGACTATTGGATATCAGATTTTGGTTGTCTGCTTTAAGTAATAAGATTTGTTCTTTATCTGTGAGTGTTCATATACATATACATTTATACATATATGTATATACACATTAAATATATGTACTATATAGGTATATAGTGTGTGTATATGTATACAAATACACATACATAAATTTGCTTAAAAAGATATTTAAAGTCCCTTTCATGTAGGTTAGACTTAAAATACTCCTTGGTTCCAGAGAGAAATAGAGAAGTGGAACCAATTTTAGTAAATTTTTTTTTTTTTCTTAAAAAGGAAGAGAGAGAAGGGGGGGTGGGGGAGAAGAGGCAGAGGGAGAAAGAGAATCTTAAGTGGGCTCCACACCTGAATCAGGGCTTGATCTCACAACCCTGAGATCATGGCCTGAGTGGAAATCAAGAATCAGACACTTAACCAACTGAGTCCCAGTAGGTGTTTTCTAAATTACATCATTATATTATTGGTTAGAATTCTGCTTTTAATGGACTAGTCTCTTAAAAGGTACAGACATAAAAACTAGAGGTAGGAGGAAGGGAAGGAGGGATCCTGTGGGAGGAAGGGAGGATCATTCTCTTGTGAGGCAGGAGTTTTGGACATTTCTGCTATGTGGGCTGAATAGTATATAAGCCAGTTTTCAGAGAAAATAGTTATATGTAACATTTACCAAAAATGTACTGTCAAACTACAAGGCTCCGTGCAGAGAGGTAACCTGCCCAAAGCCCTACAGCCTATAAGAGGTAGAATCAGGATTTGAACATGGGCATTCTAGGTCAGGAACCTAAGAGTTTCACCATCACTCTCAGCAGATAAACAGAAACAAATGGCAGCAGTGCTGCTTGAAATTGCCTAAGCAGAAAGCAAAAAGAGAAGTAATTATAAAGGCAGCGAACCTGGGTGCCTCCTGGGATTCCAGACCAGGACCCGGACAAAGTCTCTGGAAGGACTGAGTTGGTGATTCATCAGGAAGCAGGTAGGATATTCTAATTCCCAAATGGCAGACTCCGTATGTGCTTCAAGCGATATATGTTTCGGGCTTCTACAAATAAAATATTTTATCTTCAATTAGGTTCTTTTCCATAAATGTACAACAGCAATCAACAGGCAAAATAACATATAAAAGCCTTTCATCAAGTGTAAGAGAAGCAGCACAGCACCATCCTAGGTCCCTAAAGATTTGGGTTTTGCTCATTCATAAATGCTCATGGAAACTTTTGGGAGTGATGGATATGTTTGATATATTTAATGCCTTGATTGTGGTGTTAGTTTTACAGATGTGTACATATGTCAGAACTTAACACTTTAAATAATGTGCAGTTTACTGTAAATCATTTTTACCTCACCAAAGTTGTTTAAAATAGTTTCTGAGTGCCCACAGGGTTGCTGGCACCAGGCTACAGAGAGAATATAGGCAGAACCCTATCCCTCAAAGGACTTTTACTCAAGTGTGGGGCCCGGGCTGGAAGCACACAAGTCACAGAGGAACAGAGAGAGTATGTAACATAGAGAATCATGTGCTTTGCCTCCATTTCCTTATCACATCTGCTCCCCTACCTCAAAGGATATAGTAAAAATCCAATGAAAGCACTTTGTGACAAATGCTATAAAAATATAAAGGGGTTGTTTTCAAAACGGGATTTTTTTTTTTAGATTTTATTTATTTATTTGATAGAACACAAGCAGGGAGAAAGACAGGCAAAGGGAGAGGGAGAAACAGACCTGCTGAGTGGGAAGCCTGATGCGGGGCTCAGTCCCAGGGCCCTGGAATCATGACCTGAGCCGAAGACAGACGCTTAGCCCACTGAGCCACCCAGACACCCCCAAAACTAAGATGATTTCAGTTAAACAACTTGTTTAGAATCCTTGATGAGTCATTTTCAGATAATGCCAATATAAAGTAACTACTGAGCATGTTATATCTACACACAAAGTAATAAAAAATAGACTTGACTTTGCCATTATTATCACAGTAATTTCATTTGTGTGACTTTAGGTAAGTGACTTCTTCTCTAAGCCATCTCTATAAAATGGAAATATTAAAATTGACCTCCAGGGTAGTTGTGAGAATTACATGAAATAATGTATGTTAACTGTTTAATACAGAGCAATAATGAAAAGTACACCTGATTTGAATTTTTTAAAGAAAAACTATTCATTCCTTTTGAACTAACTAGTTCACATCTAACATTTTCTCTTTCATTAAGCTATTTGTACACATAGGGAATTTTTCATAATAAGTTTCACCCCATAACAATTACCACAGTAATTCCAAATTCGTTTCTGTCTTATTGTAGTTGTAGGTTGGAGGATAGAAAAGATGAAGAGTTGGATAAATCTGGTTGTCACCCTGCAGTCCTTGAGTAATTCAGTCTGTTTTTATCCCACTTTGATGGCTCCAAATAATTACAGGATGATAGTTTTATATGTCCTGTTTGGGGTTTATTTGGTCCCTTTGATTGTTGCCTTTGATAGTGGAAGAAATACTGATAAGGTCAGTTGGGGTGAAGAAATAATGTATACTCAACTCAGGCCATTAGTTCCTCCTACTTCAGTGGCTGATCCGTAAAATGAGGTAAAGAATACAATTTTATTTTTATTTTTATTTTCTTTATTTAAATTCAATTAGCCAACATATGGTACATCATTAGTTTCAGATGTAATATTTAGTAATTCATCAGTTACATATAACACTGCAATTTTATTTTTAAACTTTTTTCCTATGGACTTTTTTTTTATTGAGGTATAGTTGACATACAATGTTACATTAGTTTCAGGCATACAATGTAGTGACTTGACAATTCTATACACATTAAGCTATGCTCACTAAGGTAAGTGTAGTTATAATACAACATTATTTAATATTATTGGTGGTATTCATCATGCTGTACTTTTCATCCCCGTAACTTACTTATTTTATAACTGGAAGTTTGAACCTCTTAATCCCCTTTACCTGTTTTGCCCATTCCCCCTAAACTCTTCCCCTCTGGCAGCCACCAGTTTATTCTCTGTATTTATGATTCTGTTTCTGTTTGTTCATTTGTTTTGTTTTTTAGATTCCACATATAAGTGAAGTCATATGGTATTTGTCCTTTTCTGATTTAGTTCACTTAGCATAATACTGTCTAGGTCCATCCTTATCCTGAAAGGCAAGATTTCATTCTTTTTTTTTTTTTTACGATTTTATTTATTTATTTGATAGAGATTACAAGTAGTCAGAGAGGCAAGCAGGGAGAGAGGAGGAAGCAGGCTCCCCGCTGATCAGAGAGCCTGATGCAGGGCTCGACCATGACCTGAGGCGAAGGCAGAGGCTTTAACCCACTGAGCCACCCAGGTGCCCCAATGTCATTCTTTTTTATGGCTGAGTAATATTCCATTAAATATAGTCCTATATATACCTATATGTATTACATCTTCTTTATCCATTTATCTATTGGTGGACACTTAGGTTGCTTCAGATTCTTTGTTCATGCTGTTTTCTCTGCTTTGAATGCCCTTCTCCTTGAATGATTAACATCCTTTTGATTCAGTTTGTGATTTATCTCCTTATTCATTTACTGAATGCCTGCTACATTCCAGGCATGTTCTAGATGCTAAGGAGAGAGCAGTGAAGCAAAGATCCCTGCCCTCAGAGACCTCCCCTAATTACCCAAATGAAGCCCTCTTCCCTGTTACTGTCCTCCTTCCATCCTTGTTTGTGTCCCTTTTTAGTACTCACTGCAGTTTGCAACTATTTTACTTCTTTGCTTGTCTGCCTTCTCCCTCAACTGAAATAGAAGCTCCATGATGGCTGGGGCCTTATCCATTTGCTATTGTATCCCCCATGCCTGGGATGTGGTGTTAATAGACACTAAATGAGGAATCATCAGCATCTGAAGAAATTTTACAATGACGTCTGCTAAGAACTAAAGCTAAAGAAGATGTGAATTATGTTTAGTGCAGATTCAATATAGAAAATTAGTAGTTTTAAAAATGAGTAATCTATAGTAAAGTCCTAGCTCATAATAAATGCCCATCAAGATAATATTTGAATATATAAATGAGTGAATAAGTTTGAATTTTTTGCCATAAGTCCCATATTGGACATTTGTAATAACTTGAATACCAACCAATATTTTTTTTTCATCTCACCTGATTCTATCTCATTTAATGTTCAAATTCTTGGCCAAGGAGCCAGCAAGTGCAATAATTCCCTTTAATAAACCCATAAATTTATTTTCTATGGTACTTATTTTTTTTAAGATTTTATTTTAAGGTTGTCTCTACATCCAATGTGGGGCCCGAATTTACAACCCCGAGATCAAGAGTCACATGGTCCACCAACTGAGCCAGCCAGTTGTCCCTTCTATGTTTGTTTGTTTGTTTTTTAAAGTAGGCTCTACTGGGTGATGGACACTGGGGAGAATTTGTATTGTAATGAGCACTGATATTATATAAGACTGATGAATAACAGAACTGTACCCCTGAAGCCCATAATACATTATATGTTAATTAATTTAAATTTTTTTAAAAAGTAAAAAAAGGAAGAAAGTATGCTGTATGCCCAGTGTGGAGTCCAACATAGGACTTGCACTCATGACCCTTACGTCAAGACCTGAGCTGAAATCAAGAGTGGGATGCCTAACTGACTGAGCCACCCAGGCAACCTGAAAATCTCCATTTTACAGCTATCTTAGTGGTAACTGATTAAGGCTATATTCAAGGCAGTTGGGCGAAAGACTCGAGCACAGAATATTCACACAATCTTACTTTTACTCCACTGATCAGGTATTAATTAACTAGCACATATAAAGATAGATAAAAGAATCATCAAAATTTTATGGAAAACTAACCCCCACGAAAGAAAAGCACTAAATTTGGGGCACCTGGGTGGCTCAGTTGGTTAAGCGTCTGCCTTCAGCTCAGGTCCTGATCCCAGGGTCCTGGGATTGAGTCCTGTGTTGGGCTCTCCGCTAAGTGGGGAGCTTGCTTCTCCTTCTCCCTCTGCCTCCTGCTCTCCCTGCTTGTGCTTTCTTTTTCTCTCTCTGTCAAATAAGTAAAATCTTAAAAAAAAAAAAAAAAGGCACTAAATTCAACAAATGGAACTAAACTCTCAAGAGAGTTGATACAGCAAACAAAAGAACTCTGGGTGAGGAAACAAAATTAGTATTTTTAGTGTGTTGTGAAAGGATTCTGCAACCACATCAAAGACTCAGTTTGAAATCTTGGAAATTACATTTTTGGGTTTTGAAATAAATCAATAGAAGGTTTATTAATAGGAGAGAGGTGGCTGAAGAATAAATTAGTGAGTGGAAGGTAGAGGCCAAGGAATTCTTCTTCAGTGCATTTCAAAATAGATCTGAAAGTTTAAATATTCATATATAGAAGCACTAGAAAAGAGAAAGGAGAGCATGTAGAGGAGAAAATAAAGTAACGATAAAAGCAGATTGCTCAGAGTTAAGAAAGATACAAGTCAGGGCCTTAAGAGGATGAGCAAACTGGGTGAGGGGAATGGTAGAAACAGGTCTCCAGTTATGGAATGAAAAAGTCATGGTGATAAAAGGTACAGCATAGGGCATATAGTCAGTGGCATTGTAATGATGTCGTATGGTGACAGATGGTAGCTACACTTGTGGTGAGCATAGTATAACGTATAGACTTGTTAAATCACTCTGTTGTACTCTTGAAACTAATGTAACATTGCATGTCAAACTATTTCAGTGAAAAAAAGAAAAGCTACAAATCTTCAAATTGAAAATGTTAACCAAGATGAATGAAGTAGAACCAACACCTAGACTTGTCATAGTGAAATTTTAGAAAACTAGGAATAAAGATCAAATCCTGGAAGCTTCCAAAGGGGTAAACAGGTTAAGCTTAAAGCAATGCAAATCATGGCATCAGATTTCTCACTGACAGCACTGCTGGAAGATGATGGAACGGTATCTTGAAAGATGTGGGGGAAATGATACTGAGAAAAACTAGGTTTTAAGTAGAAGTACAAAATAAAATTTCTTTTGTATACCCAAAGGTCCAGAAATTTTACCTCCTACAGATCTTTGTTGAAATAATTAGTTGAGAATGTACTTTAGCAAAGTGAACAATGAATCCAAGAGAAAGGAAGATGTAGGATTGTGAAAGGGAGAGTGGGTAGGCTTGAGGTACAGTGTGTTCTGGGTTACTGCTAATTACCCTGTATCCAGAACTTCCAAGGCCACATCAAATAGGACGCATTCCAATCCTAGATGATACTTAGGATTTTCCATCACCAAAAAGTTTCTCTTTTATAAAGATAATTAGAAATTTTGTTGGATGTAAAGGACTCTTCCAACATAGAATGAAACTCGAATATGGCTTTACTCTATTGTTTCTTATAGGATTAGAGTTAAGGTCACATTTGCTGTGAAAATAATTACACGATAGTACTCATCCCTGCATTTTGCCAGTTGTAAAAGTTTGCATTAAAAGGGACAGCATAGGAAATGCTTTATTTCTTTTGGGTTTCTTTTGGGAGTCACTTGGGTGGCTCAGTGGGTTAAGCCTCTGCCTTCCACTCAGGTCATGATCTCAGGGTCCTGGGATTGAGAGCCCTGTATCAGCCTCTCTGCTCAGCGGGAAGCCTGCTTCTCCCTCTCTCTCTGCCTGCCTCTCTGCCTACTTGTGATCTCTCTGTCAATTAAATAAATAAAATCTTTAAAAAGAAAAAGGTTCTTTCTTAAGAGGCATATAAAGTTGGGAACTGGTATAGTAAATTGTTCTGTGAAGTCAGACCTATCTGGGTTTGAATTACAACCCTGTGATTTCATCTTGAGTAAAATCCTTTCTGAACCTTGGTTTATTCACACATCACAGTCATAAGATCTCCCTCTCAGGTTTGTGTCAGTATTTAAGAAGTTAAAATATGTAAAGTAGTATAGTGTGCCAAGAATTTCAACCCTCCTTGCACATTAGAATCATTGGTGGGGCTTTTAGAAACTATAGATATTCAAGCCTCGCCCCCTAGAGATTAAGTTTCAGTAGGTTTCAGGTTGGTATATTTTACATTTTCCAAAAATTGAGGTGTAATTAATATGCAGTGTTATATTGGTCTCAGGTATATGATGATTTAATAATCATATACGTTCTATACATGCTCAGCACTCATCGCAATAAGTGTACTCTTAATCCTCTTTATCTATTTCACTCATTCCCCCACCTACCTCCCCTTTGGCAACCACCAGTTTGTTCTATGTATTTAAGAGTCTGTTTTTTGATCTCTTTTTTCTTTGTTTTCTTAAATTCCACATATGAGTGAAATTATATGGTATTTGTCTTTTTCTGTCTGACTTCTTTCACTTAGCATAATACCCTTTAGGTCATGTTGTTGCAAATGACAAAATCTTATTCTTTTTTATGGCAAGGCAATATTCCATGTTACGTATATACCACAACTTCTTTATTCATCTGTGGATGGACACTTGGATTCCTTCCATAACATGCCTATTGTAAATAATGCTGCAATAAACATAGGAATACATCTATCTTTTTGAATTGGCGTTTTCATTTTCCTTGGGTAAATACCCAGTAGTGGAATTACTGGATCATGTGGTAATTTTATTTTTAATTTTTTGAGCAACCTCCATGCTGTTTTCTACAGTGACTGCACCAGTTTCATTCCCATGAACAGTGCATGAAGGGCCTTTTTTTCCACATCCTTGTCAACACTTGTTATTTCTTGTCTTTTTGATTTTAGCTATTCTGAGAGGTACCTTAGAAAAAATGTTTTTTTGAGGTCCTCTGCCCATTTTATTAATTGGATTTTTTTGGCATTGAGTTGTATAAGTTCTTTATATATTTTGGATGTTAACCCTTTACAGATATATCCTTTGCAAATATCTTCTCCCATTCAGTAAGTTGCTTATTGTTTTGATGATGGTTTCCTTTGCTGTGCAGAAACTTCTTATTTTGATGTAGTCCCAATAGTTTAATTTTACTTTTATTTCCCTTGCCCTAAGGCCTATGTCCAAGAGACTACTGCCTATGTTTTCTTTGAGGAATTTTATGGCTTCAGGTCTCACATTTAGGTTTTTAATCCATTTTGAGTTTACTTTTTGTTTGCTAAATTTTAAAAGCTTCCCGAGTGATTCTAAAGTATTGACAAGGTTGAGAAAAATTGACAAGTACATATATGGCTCGCACAAAGTAAGCACCTAATAAATGGTAACTTAAAAAAAATTGGGGAAAATGTAATAGAAAACTTCTAGACAGAGGTGGATTTAATTTAAAGCAAATGAGGCTTATGTTTCATGACCCTTAACAAGCACAGTCTCCTCCTAAGGCTCAGAGAGGTCTCTGTGACGGGAGGAGAGTAGTCAGCAGCCTAAGCCCTGTGGAGAGCTGCCCTACACAGGGCCACCTGCCTATGCTACCTAATTCTCTTTCACTTCCCTGTTTCTGTTTATTCCAACTGCAGAAGGAACTTTATTTTTTAAAAGATTTTATTTATTTATGTGACACAGAGAGAATGAGAGCACAAGCAGGGAGAGTGGCAGAGAGACAGAGAAGCAGGTTCCCCACTGCTCAGGGAGCCTGATGCGGGGCTTGATCCCAGGACCCTGGAATCATTACCTGAGGCCAAGGCAGACAGACACTTAACCAACTGAGCCAACGAAGCACCCAGAAGGAACATTAGATAATAAGAATTAGCAAGATTTCAGAACAAGGATAAAAATTATGTCTGTGGTAAGACCTCAGTATACCCCACAAATAGGTAATTCTTGTTACTCTATTTTACTAGTGTTGAAACCAGCACCCAGAGATGATATGATCTGCCTCAAGTCCCAAATCAGCAAATAGTAGCAGTAGCAGCCGCACAGTAATAGTATCTGTGAGTCTTGTCTTACAGCCCTGTGCCTAAGCGCACAAATATATCTCTTGAGCGACTGTGCAGGTCTGTGCTGGCTAATCATGCATAAACTGAAGAGGATGGTATCATTGACCTTTCAAAACTTGCCCCATTCTTTGAGTAATTGATACGTCTTCATGACTTACTAGCTTGTGACCTCAAAACAAGGCCATGTGCCTTAATATCCAGACCATAGCTCTGAGCCCATGGAGCTGAGGAGTCTGTTCCTTTGCTGAATTTATATGCTCCTCCCCACCTCCCCCAAATCCAAGGAGTGCTTAGGAGTGCTTGTCATCTCCATCAGTCCCTCGCTTCCAAAGTGGCTTCCTCTAAGGCCCTGGGAGAAGCCCTTGCAGTACATTCACATGGGTGTGTGTTTTTTTAGAATCTGCATTTTAATTGCAATAATTTCAGACTTCTGTCTATTTCTACTACAACTTTTGCTCCTTTATTCTCTCCCTGTCTGGGGTAGTATTGGAGTGGCTGTGGACCTTTTTATAGGATCTGGCTAAGAGGAGAGTGAATACTACATATGTTGTACCTCCTTTTTTTTTTTTTTTACAGAGCAAGTTAACTTGGAAATAGGCTGTTTTTTACACCTTTAATGTCAGATATTGACATACAATAAAGGGCTTATATTTAAAGTGTATAATTTGGTATGTTTTGACTCATGTATAGCCTGAGAAACCATTACCAAATCAAGATGATGAACAGATCCATCACACTTAAAATGTTTCCTCATGCCTCTTTGTAATTCCTCCCCCTTGTTCTCACTCCCATCCTTAACCACTGATTTCTGTCAGTTTAGTTTGCATTTTCTATAACTTTCTATAAATGGAATCATACAGTATACTCCTTTTTTCTGGCTTTGTTTTCTCAACATAGTTATTTTGGGATTCACGCATGTTGTGTGTATCAGTAGTTTGTTCCTTTTTATTACTGTTATATTCCATTTTATGAATATGAATATATTCATTGGATTTTTGGATTTTTTCTAGTGTAGGGGTTATTACAAATCTGTGAAAATTTGCATATAATTCTTTGTACCTTCATCTCTCTTGGTTAATATCTGGAAGGAGAATGGCTGGGTCAGATGGTAGCTTTATAGTTAATTTTTAAGAAATTGCTACGTCTTCCAAAGTGATTGTATCATTTTGCATTTCCACTAGCAATGTATGGAAGTTCTAGTTGATCTGTATTCTTGCTGATTCTTAGTATGGTCAGTCTTATATTTTAGCCATTCTAATAAGGGTAGCAGAATTTCACTGTGATTTTAATTGACATTTCCCTAATAGCTAATGGTGTAGATTTTCATTGTGCTTGATATCTTTATTCTTCTCAGTGAGGTGTCTTTTCAGATATTTTCACATTTAAAAATGTTTTGTGTTGTTTGTTTCCTTATTATTGAGTTTTGAGAGTTCTTTATATATTCTGAATATTCCCAGATGTGGTCAAGCTCCATATGGCCAAAATGAAGCAATCAGTATGGATGACAGAGTATTTCCAAAGCTGATTACTGTGTCTTGAATAATGCCACTGTGGGACACCCCCTACCATAACCTGCAATGTAGTCCATGCAGCACTGGCCCAAAATACCCCGTATGGGAAAACTCCCTGTGTTTTTCCTCTACTCTCACACGACTGCCACACTTCACGTCACTTCAGACACCAGATGTGTGGATGTCCCACACATCAGGCAATTCTCTGATACCAGCTGGGTGTTCTACAATTTAACTCAATTCTGGGGTTATCTACTTGGAGTTAATATCAGGTCCCACATGTTAAGTCTCAGTCCCACAAGATTGCCTACCCCTACTTCGGATGCCGATCTCAAGCCCCAAGGGGTCATCTGTACTTTTGACTGACCATCTGTAAATCTCATGTCACACTCCTTGGGTTTGATAATTTGCTACAGTGACTCACAGAACTCAGGAAAAAGCTAAATTACTTTTACCAGTTTATTATAAAAAGCTATGATAAAGGATACAAAGTGACATCCAGATGGAAGAGATGCCTAAGGCAAGCTATAGGGAGTAGGGCTCAGAGCTTTGAAGTCCTTGCCAGGTGCCACCCTCCCCAGAACCTCCATCCTCCATCCGCAGTGTGTTCAGCAAGCTGGAAAATCTCTGGAACTCATACTTTTGGTTTTATGGAGTCATCATCATGTATGTATGGTTGATCAACACCTCAATTTTTAGCCTCCTCTTCCTGGAGTATAGGGGGTGCGGCTGAAAGTTCTAAGTTTCTAACCATGGAATGGTCTTTCTGGTGACCAGCCCCTACCTGGAGCCCACCAATCATTGACTCGTGAGTACAAAAGATACTCCATCACTTAGGAAATTACAAGGGTTTTTAGGAGCTCTGTGCTAGGAACTGGGGACAGAGGTCAATATATATATTTTCTATTATTTCACATACTCCAAGTCCTTTTCACAGCTTTTCTTCTAGCATAGGGGAAAGAGAAGTTCAGACATGCAGGTTATCCTGCCTACTGTCTAGTCTTAAAATCTCCCATTAACAAATACTTTAATAAAAATACAAATACCTCTTGCAAAAACAAATACCTCTTGCAAGAACCATCACTTTTAGGGACATTCCAGTCTACATAGGCAGTTAGAAAAACAAAGGAGAAAAACAGCTTTCTTACTCTGAAAGCATGTAGTCCTGCTAATAATACTCCCAATTTGTATCCCTAAATGAAAGGCTTAACATTTTAAGTTTTCAAATGCTTTACAACAGCCTGCACGTCTTCACAGTTGTCTCCAAGAGCAGTTGATGGATTCCTGTTTGTCGTTTACATTTTGCAGGTTCCATTTTCATCTCTACTTTTAGAGACAGAGTATTTGTAATAAATATCACCTCTTCCATTTCTCAAAACACTGAGCTTCCTTATCCGCTTGACACTGAAATGCACGTACACGTGTGTGTGTATGTGTGTACACAAATGTATATACTACTTTATATATATATAATGTATATGAGTTGTGAATGTTCCATATAGAAAAGTATATAGGGGCACCTGGGTGGCTCAGTGGGTTAAAGCCTCTGCCTTCAGCTCAGGTCATGATCTCAGGGTGCTGGGATCGAGCCCCGCATCAGGCTCCCTGCTCAGCGGGGAGCCTGCTTCCCTTCCTCTCTCTTTCTGCCTCTCTGCCTATTTGTGATCTTTCTCTGTCAAATGAATGAAATCGTTAAGAAAAAAAAAAAGTATGTTTATTTGCAACTTTCCCTTCTAAAGAACTTCGGTTGGGAAGTCTCTGGATCAATGAACAAGTATTTTGGAGGTTTCTAATGGTCCTAAATGTGTGAGCCTGGCATCTAGCCATTTTGAAACACTGGCAAAACTGATAGAGGAGTAAGGGAGTTACCCTAAATGGGGCCAAGCAGTGGGTGGCAGAATATTCTTTCCATCCTAAACTTTTCCTTGCTGCTATAACCTTTACCTGTGCAAAAACAAAGGTTTTACAAAGGGGCATAGAATAGGAACATTTATTGCAGAATTTTGAAAGACTTTGGAAACTAAACCAACTCAACCAAAGGAATTTTTAAAATCCCAGTTGTTTGCAGAACATTTATTATAGGATCAAAAAGCATTATACCCCTCAACATCCTCTGACTACCTTGTCATATTCAGTATAGCACTGTCATCATCTTCATCATCATTATCACATAAGCATTGGTTTTGTTTATTAGCATTGGCCAGTTACCAAACTACATGCTTTATACATTTATCTTTCAGGAACTCAGAACAGCCCTGTGTGTTAGATATTATTATCCCTTTTCACAGATTAAAAAGCAGAAGCATGGAGAAATTAATTTCCCTGCAGTCACAAACTAATAAGTGAAGTTAAAAATCAAACACAGACCCATTTAAACAGAGTCATGCTCATAATAAGCTTACCATATTCACCCCTTCACTCAATAATTGATCTTTGTAGAGGCAGATTTACCATGAACTAGTGAAGCTTAAGTTCACACCCATGAGTTGTACAAACCCCTTCCAAAGCCTTGGGCATGGGGGTCCCTAATGATGTGTCCATATGGCCATGTGCCTTTGTAAAACGAGCTATCAGTTAAGATGCTTTTCCTTCCATTCAACTCCTCCTCCATCACACTTCCCCTTACATCAGAGGGCATTGGAATTTGCTGTGGACATTCTAATACTGAACTGCAGATTTGGGGATACATTTAGTTTGGGTTTTGTGTGATATTTTATGTAGTTCATGATCACTTGTGTACAGTCGAACAGTTGCTATCTATGTTGGTATAGGAATGGCTTTTAGTAATAATCACTGATGGTGCCAACTCACCTGGTGTTGTGACATTTAAACTAAAAGAGTTAACTAGCAGTGAGTGAATCAAAGAAAATAGAAAATGGAATTAGAATGAAAATTATATTTTTGACATCTTAAACTAGTATAAGAATTCGTAAATCTTAAGCTCCTTACTATTAGAATTAACTGATTAAACCATTAATGAAGTTAAGTACAGTATAATCTCTAATACATTTTAGAGAGATTTTTATTAAGTGGTTTATATAAATGAGCATCATTTTTCTGAGTAATGTGCTTATAAGAAGCAGCTCATTTCCCTGGTGGTGCCTGATGAAGCATAAATTTGATGAGAAAGAACCCTGGCATATGATCATATGTAATGTGTGATGAATTTGTAACATTGGCCCTCCCAGTTTAAACTGTCAGATGAGCAGTGAGAAACCTGTCTGGCACATATTTAAGGAGGCATTTGTCAAACGAATGAGCAAATGAATGAGTGAATGAATCATTAAATTTATAGGGTTTACATATCATTCGATTTACATGATCAAGACCCCCTGGTTCAGAGAGGCGGAGTGTGATTTACTTCCTAACATTCAGTGGCAGGGTGAGATAAGGACTCAGGTTTCCGAACTCGCAATCCTATGTTCTTTTTTTTTTTTTTTTTAAGCTTTTACTTATTCATTAGAGAGAGAGCACAGGTGGAAGGGAGAGGCAGAAGGAGAGAGAGAAGTGGGTTCCCCACTGAGCAGGGACCAGATGAAACCCATCCCAGGACCTGGAGATCATGACCTGAGCCGAAGGCAGATGCTTAATAACTGAGCCACCCAGGCACCCCTCAATCTTTTGTTCTTTAATAAGATTTCAGATTGTGAAAATTTTCTAGAAGTCTTTAAAAAATCTCGGGTGCCTGGGTGGCTCAGTGGGTTAAGCCACTGCCTTCGGCTCAGGTCATGATCTCAGGGTCCTGGGATCGAGTCCCACATCAGGCTCTCTGCTCGGCAGGGAGCCTGCTTCCTCCTCTCTCTCTGCCTGCCTCTCTGCCTGCTTCTGATCTTTCTCTGTCAAATAAATAAATAAAATCTTTAATAAAAAAAATCTCTACCAATTCCAATGACTCAAAGTACCTCTTTTATATCCTAGAGAGATTATTGTCCTATGGAAAAGAATTCTTCCTTAGAAAATACAAGAAATTAGGTAGTGATAGTTTTAAATATTCCCTCATGTTATCTGACCTGGTTCTGATAAACAAATGCCAAAAGGGCCTTGGGGGGCCATTTTATTTTATTTTATTTTAAAGATTTTATTTATTTGAGAGAGAGTACAAGCAGGGGGAGTGGCAGAGGCAGAAGGAGAGGGAGAAGTGGGCTCCCCGGGGAGCCTGACACAGGGCTCAATCCCAGGACCCTGGGATCATGATCTAAGCTCAAGGCAGACGTTTAACTGGCTGAGCCACGCAGATGCCCCTTTTACTTTATTTTATTTTATTTTTTAAAATGGGGGGCCCTTTAGATCAAGGGTTTTCAAACTGAGGGTCTTGACCTATTAGTAGTTAGTGAAATCAATTTAGTGGCTGAATTTTTTCACTAGAATAAAGAAAATTCAGATTGTATTGCCACATGGTAAGAGACTAGTTTAGGGAAAACTTTTGTATGCAACCGGCCACAATATAATTTTGTTTGTTTTGTTTTGTTTACTGTGGATTACGGTCAAAATTGAAAACAAATCACAAACAAAAAAACTAGGAGTGGTGACCCGAGTGCCTAGAACAGAATAAGAACGTAACATCAGTGAGTCATCTGGGTGGCTCAGTCGGTTGTCTCCCTTTAGCTCAGGTCATAATCTCAGTGTCCTGGGATCAAGTCCTGCTTCGGGCTCCTTCCTCAGCCGAGAGCCTGCTTCTCCCTCTGTCTGCCACTCCCCCTGCTTGTGCTCTCTCACAAATAAATAAATTTTCTTTCTTTCTTTCTTTTTTTTAAGATTACTTATTTATTATTTGAAAGAGAGAGAGAGATCACGAGCAGGCAGGTGGGGGAAGGGAGAAGCAGACTTCCCGGTGAGCAGGGAGCCCAATGCAGGACTCAATCCCAGGATCCTGGGATCATGATCTGGGATCATAACTTGAGCTGAAGGCAGACACGTCACCAAGTGAGCCACTCAGGCTCCCCACTCTGACAAATAAATTTTTAAAATCCTAAAAAATATATATATAACCTCAGCATAATATGTATTTGGGGGGAATAAGCCTGGGGACATAAATTTAATTATTTGGGGTTAAAGAGAAGAGGAGGGAGGAAGACTGCCACAGTTAGGCCAGCTCTTAAGCTCAGAGCTCCTGTGGTATGGTTGGAGGTCAAGGCCTGGAGGTCTTTACATAATTGGTTGGAGACTTAGGACCCTGGAAGTCTCTCATTGGGTCCAGATTCAGCCTGAGCTTAGGCCTCTAATGGAATCTGATATGGACAGGTTTGCAAGAGGCCTGTTTGGAGCAGAGATCTCAATGGGCTTGGGGGACAATCAAGGTTGTTGACTTTAAAGTTGGTTGAGCTCCAGTTATAAGTATAGTTGGGGGGCTGGGAGGCTCAGTCAGTTAGGCGTTTGCCTTCTGCTCAGGTCATGATCTCAGGGTCCTGGGATCAAGTCCCATGTCAGGCCCCTTACTCAGCAAGGAGTCTGCTTCTCCCTTTCCCTCTGGCCTTCCCCACTGCTTGTGCTCACTTGCTCTCTCTTTCTCTCCCTCTGTATGAAATAAATCTTTAAAAAAAAAAAAGCACTGTTGGTTTTATTCAGTCCTAGATTCTGAAGGAGTGGCATTAAGGGTTGTGTCTATGGATTTGTGGAGGATTCTATAGGCAATGGAGTGGAGGTAGGCAAGGATGATACTATGGGTTTAGGAAGTTATCACTATTACCTATTTTTCTTCAGACTGCTTACTTAGTAACAGAACAGTTATATATTTAAAATATTGTGCTATTGAGAATAATATCCAAGTAGAAAAATGATTATAGAAGTGCTATACCCGCCTTTTCATTAGCATTCCTAGTGAATCTTTTTCCATTCCTTTATTATTTTCTTTTTTTGACATGTTGTTTTAAGTGTGTCTCTTGTAAATAGGAGATAGTTATTTTTATTTACTTAAAAGATATCAAAATGTTAAACAGTACTTTGATTCAAATATCTTAAAGAAGCAATTATAATAATTTAAAATGGTAATTATAGGGGCACCTGACTGGCTCAGTCAGTAGAGTATGCAACTCTTAATCTCAGGGATGTGAGTTTGAGCGCCATGTTGGATGTAGAGATTAGTTGTTTTGTTTTGTTTTTTAAAGATTTTGTTTATTTATTAGAAAGAGAGAGAGCGTGCATGCGTGTGCTCAGGGGGAGGGGCAGGCAGAGGGAGAAGAAGGCTCCCTGCTGAGCAAGGAGCCTGGTGTGAGACTGGATCCCAGGGCCCTGAAATCCTGACCCGTGTTGAAGGCAGATGCTTAACCCACTGAGCCACCCAGGCATCCTGGGTGTAGAGATTACTTAAAAATAAAATCTTTTAAAGTAAGTAAATAGATAAAATTCTTAATTATATAACTGGAAGAGTTAAAACAAATAATTCGCCAACTAGTTTGAAATACAATTTGGAAATCTGAATCTGTAAAATTACAATTACTATGTAATAAGTCACCGTAAAAGAAAGAGAGAAGGGTGGGAGCAAATGGTATTATCAGGTCTTATTAAACCAATTGCAGATTATTAGGGATTTGATATCTACCAATATAACTGAGAAGAAGAAAAAAATAAATTAAAAATATAAAAAGTATGGCTATTATATTTATAGAAAAATACAGTTTTATGATTCCACTCTCAAGAATGCAAAGAGGGACATGCCTGGGTGGCTCAGTGGGTTAAGCCTCTGCCTTTGGCTCAGGTCCATGATCTCAGGGTCCCAGGATTGAGCCTAGCATCTAGCTCTCTGCTCAGCAGTGAGCCTGTTTCCCCCTCTCCCTCTGCTTGCCTCTCTGCCTACTTGTGCTCTCTCTCTCTCTGTCAAATAAATAAATTAAATCTTAAAAAAGAAAAAAGAATTCAAAGAATTGAGTATAGTTTTGTTGTTACTTTTTTTTAATATTTCTTTTTTTTTTAAGATTTTATTTATTTATTTATTTGTCAGAGAGAGAGAGAGAGAGAACACAAGCAGGCAGAGTGGCAGGCAGAGGCAGAGAGAGAAGCAGGCTCCCCGCCGAGCAAGGAGCCCGATGCGGAACTCGATCCCAGGACTCTGGGATCCTGACCTGAGCTGAAGGCAGCGGCTTAACCAACTGAGCCACCCAGGCGTCCCTGTTGTTACTGTTTTTACTTGTTTTATCCAGTAGCAGGATAGATTTGGGTTGAAATATTGTGCTCTTTTACCTGATCCAGTTTGTCATGTTGTGAAGAAGGCTAGCTAAGGATCAGAACCAGGAAAATCACCTGGCCCACACTGGCATCGAACATGTGGGATTATATGCATCAGATAACTTGGAGCACCTGGGAGGCTCAGTTGGTTGAGCGTCTGCCTTTGGCTCAGGTCATGGTCCTAGGATTGAGCCTTGCATTGGGCTCCCTGCTCAGTGGGGAGTTTGCTTCTCCCTCTCCCTCTGTGTGCTTGCTCTCTCTCTTTCTCTCTCTCAAACAAATGAATCTTAAAAAAAAAAAAAACAAGCATCAGATAACTCTTTAAATGGACCCACTATAAATAACTATAAAATATATTATTATGCACATTGCCATAATTCCAGCAGCTACATTTTCTGTTCTGATTATCTTTGCAGAGGGTAAATTTCTTCTCTGTTTCAGTGTTAACAGAAAGTGGATTAAAACTAGATGGTCAATGTGGTCAAACACGGACCAACCCAATGGGGGCAACAGATTCCATAAGGATTCATTTTCAAACCCTTGCTAAGGCAAAACCTAACTCATAATAGTCATATTTCCAGGTAAAACAGAAATACCTTGTGGGCTCTAGTAAGCTAACTTAAACAGTAGCATTTACTAGTATATCAAATGTCCCCTGCAATAGTCATGGTTAATTAGTATAAGGCAGTAATTGTACCCATGTTATGGAAACACCAAGATAATATCTGAATAAAGCGGTAATTATATCAGAAAGGATTTAAAAGATAACTCTATCAGAACTCATGTCACCAAACTTATTGGGAAATGATTATTGTTGAGGCTGAATGATACTCAGAGGTTTAATTCTCTCTACTTTTGTGTATCTTTGAAATTTTCCATTAAAGAAGTGATAAGCAAACAACAAAAGTGTGGAAAGACCTAAATCACTTTTTTACTTCTGTGAAAGTAAAAAATAAAGTTTTAAGTGATAGGTTCTAGAAAAAGCAAATACTACAGTGAGTTTAAGTGGCCTTTACAACAAATCGGATTCATAGTCATTAAAATTTTTGCATGGATTTTTGTGTGTATATGTGTGGGCTTCAGTGCTCATAATATATGTGGCAAGTTTGAGTAAAAGTTTTTATAAAATGTATGTCACAGTATAAATGTCAGATATTATTTATTTTGAAAATTACCAGTGGCCAATGTCACTGAAGCTGATAGATAGAGGGCAGCATGGTCTTGTCATTTTAGCAACACATCCTAAGGGATGGGCTGTGATCCCAGTTTTGCTTACTAAAGAAACAGACCAATCTAATTATTATTTAAATGACACATAATAAGGGTTCAACACGGTAATGGAACAGTATGATAAAATGGGTATGGCATAATGATAGGTCTGGAGTCACACTTGGGCTAGAATCCTGGCTTGGCCACTTAGAGCCATGTGATCATGGGCAAATTATTTAAATTTATTAGAGCAGGCTCAGTTTCCTCTTTTCTAAACAATAATAGCTAGCTCAGAGGGTTATTGTAAGGATAAAATGAGATACAGCCCACTAAGTAACTAGAACAGTCTCTGGCATATAGTATATATAATAAATGGTGGTGGTTATTATTATCTGCCCCATTGACTATGATATATTCTCTCCATAGTGGTAAGTAGAAGGTAGAAATATCCACAGTGGTAAGTGGAATATACAAATAGAAATATTTTTTGATTGCTCTAGGTGTTCTAAGATAGACCATGTATGCAGGACAGCCTAGCTCTTGACAGGAGCAGCATTATTCAAATGCAGTTTCTTTGTGTCAGCCTATCAGGCATCTGTACTTTTGGATATCTTAACATCTAGGTGCCTGCAGCTTCCTGAGGCTAGCATTTTGAGGAATCAGCCAAGTAGAAAGCAGGGCTCCTAAAACCTGTTCCACCTTCTAATTTTGCACTTGCCATCTCCACAGCTGGATGATCTTCTAGGCACCCCCAATTCCAACTGATCTGGGTCCAGGTTTGCCCCTGGTGCCATGACAATTGCCCAGAGTTCCCAAAGCCAGATGTCACTACTACTATCTTACCCCTCAGATCAGATCACCTCTTGTATGCCATTGTCTGGATACAGTTTAGCTGCTCTCCCTGGATTTAGATGTTAAGACTTTATACACCTCTCTAGCTAAGAGAGGCTCCACCTTTTCAATCAGTTGCTTTCGTACTACTGCCTTATCCAAGACTCTGTTTCCCACCCACCTCAACCCTCTTAGCATGCTACAAGACATGAATAAGTACCTGTCCTATAGAATATAGTCACTAAATATTTGTTGAATTAATGATGTTCATGTTAGTGATGGGAATGGGAGGATATTCAGCTGGTATGGGCACGAGTTCGAGTAATTCTATAAGTAATTGTGTATCTAATACTTAGCACTAGATCTTATCTTGATGTCTTTCTTGTCAATTGATTTTTTTAAAGATTTTATTTATTTATTTGACAGAGAGAGATCACAAGTAGATAGAGAGGCAAGCAGAGAGAGAGAGAGGGAAGCAGGCTCCCTGCTGAGCAGAGAGCCTGATGCAGGACTCGATCCCAGGACCCTGAGATCATGACCTGAGCCGAAGGCAGTGGCTTAACCCACTGAGCCACCCAGGTGCCCTTGTCATTTGATTTTTGAATCTCATTCTCTGGTATATTCCTGGGAAAGGCACATGCGAACAGCAGTCCTTGATAACCATTTATTTGTGCCCTTTATATATTTTTTTTTCTCATTAAACTTTTGTTCTAATGGGTCTCAAACTTCATTTTTTTTTTCATTTTTTTTTTAAGATTTTATTTATTTGACAGAGAGAGAGAGAGAGATCACAAGTAGGCAGAGAGGCAGGCAGAGAGAGGGGGGGAAGCAGGCTCCCTGCTGAGCAGAGAGCCCGATGCGGGGCTCGATCCCAGGACCCTGAGATCATGACCTGAGCCGAAGGCAGAGGCTTAACCCACTGAGCCACCCAGGCGCCACTCAAACTTCATTTTTTAAAAGAATTTATTAATTTACTTGGAGAGAGAGCAAGCACAAGCAGGGGGGCAGCAGGCATGGGGAAAAGCAGGCTCCCCGCTCAGTCACAGTGCAGGACTTGATTCCAGGACCCTGGAAGGCTCAAGCCGAAGGCAGACACTTAATCAACTGAACTACCCAGGCTTTTGTGACAGATTTTTGGTCAAGTTGTTTCCATTAAAAAGCACTGATTTTAAAAACTAATAACTTAAAACTCACACACACACACACACACACACACACAAATGGTCTACAAAACATTCTCCTTTCCTTCTGAAGGTTTTGCAATGCATTTTTATCATTAACCAGTCTTTACTATTAAACATAAATGGCCAATTGACACAAACCGTTCTGAGACTGTTCTTCCACAACCAAGTAAGACTCGGGTGGCAGGTATTGGGGATAATACTCATTTAGCCTTCTGAGCTTTCTGGGCAGACTTGGTGACCTTGCCAGCTCCAGCTACTTTCTTGTCCACTGCTTTGATGACACATACAACAAGCATCTATCTGTCTCATGTCACGAACAGCAAAATGGCCCAGAGGAGGATAGTCAGAGAAGCTCTCAACACACATAGGCTTGCCAGGAACCATATCAGCAATGGCAGCATCACCAGATTTAAAGAACTTGGGACCATCTTCCAGCTTTTTTCCAGAATGATGATCCATCTTCTTCTTCAGCACAGCAAACTTGCAAGCAATGTGAGCTGTGTTACAATTCAGCACAGGTATATATCCAGCACTGATTTGGCCTGGATGGTTCAGGATAATCACCTGAGCCATGAAGCCAGCTGCTTCCATGGGTGGGTCATTTTTGCTGTCACCAGCCACATTGCCATGATGAACATTTTTTTTTTTAAAGATTTATTTATTTGACAGATAGAGATTACAAGTAGGCAGAGAGGCAGGCAGAGAGAGAGAGAGGAGGAAGCAGGCTCCCAGCCAAGCAGAGAGCCCGATGCGGGGCTCGATCCCAGGACCCTGGGATCATGACCCGAGCTGAAGGCAGAGGCTTTAACCCGCTGAGTCACCCAGGCGCCCCCATGATGAACATCTTTGACAGATATATTCTTGACATTGGAGCCCACTTTGTTCACAGGAAGAGCCTCACTCAAAGCTTCATTATACACTTCAACAGACTTTACTGTAACATTGACTGGTGCAAAGGTGATCACCATTGCCAGGTTTAAGAATACCAGTCTCCACTCAAACCACAGGCACAGCACCAATACCACCAACTTTGTAGATGTCCTGGAGAGGCAGATGCAAGGGCTTGTCAGTTGGACGAGTTGGAGGCAGAATGCAATCCAGAGCTTGAAGCAGTGTGGTTCCACTGCCATTCCCATTTACTGGTGACTTTCCATACTTTTAACCAAGGCGTGTTAGCACTTGGCTCCAGCATGTTGTCACCATTCCAACCAGGAATTGGCACAAATGCTACTGTGTCAGGGTTATAGCCAATATTCTTAATGAAGGTGCTGACTTCCTTAATGATTTCCTCGTATCTCTTCTGGCTGTAGGGTGGCTCAATGGAATCCATTTTGTTAACACCAACAATTAGTTGTTTTACACCCAGTGTGTAAGCCAGAAGGGCATGCTCATGGGTCTGCCCATTCTTGGAGCTACGTGCTTCAAATTCACCAACACCAGCAGCAATAATCAGGACAACACAGTCACCCTGAGATGGGCCTAATATCATGTTTTTGATAAAGTCTGTGGACTAGAGCATCAGTAATGGTCAAATAATACTTGCTGGTATCATATTTCCACAAGGAGATATCAGTGGTGATACCACGTTCACGTTCATCTTTCAGTTTTTCTAGAACCAAGCATATTTCAAGGAGCCCTTACCCATCTCAGCATACTCCTTCTCAAGTTTTTCAGTACTTTTGTCAATCCCACCACATTTGTATATCAGGTGACCAGTAGTGGTAGACTTGCCCTAATCTACGTGTCCAATGATGACAATGTTGATGTGAGTCTTTTCCTTTCGCATTTTGGTTTAGATTGAGCGGTGGTTTTCATGACACCTATGTTGTGGTGGCAAACCCATTGCAAAGAAATCTGTGCCATTTATATTTGAGTCAGTTCTGCCCCACAATGGTGATTTCAGCCTTCAACGTCTCAAACTTCTCAAAGCTCTGGTCACTCCCTTCTATCATTGGCAATAGCAAATCTACCCCTACACAACAAAGGAAATAGAAGCCCCGTTTTCTCAATATAAAACATAAGACTACTCCCCTCCTTACTGTTGTCACAACAGAGAGCCTATTATTATTGCTCTTTAAAGTTAATCCCTCTTCTCTTTGTTTAGATTCCATTCCCTTCCTCTAAGGAAGATTACATTGTCAGTTATCCTTTTATTTTCTTCTATGTTCAAACTTTCTTTCTCCTGATTAGACCCTTCTTATCAAGTTTTAAATACATTCAAATCATCCCCAATTTTTTAAAAGGTCACTCAATCCCACATCCCCCTTCCAACTGTCATTGTATAATCTCCTTCCCTTGTGGACACACTTTTTCAACATATGATTTGTACATGCTGTGTAGCTGCTATGGGTGCCTTCTCAATATCCATCTCCCCTGCTTTCTACAGAAACTGATTCTGTTAAGAACGATAATGAGTCAAACTAAAGAGCTACATTTCCCAGCTGCCCTTCCTTATCACTAGGAGTAGCCATATGACACAGTTCTGGCCAATGATAAGTAAGTTGAAGTCAGCTAAGGATTTACAGAAAGTGTTTGTTTTCCTGGTATTAGGTACCAGACCTTTCCCCTTAATGTGTTTCTTCTGTCTATCTGAAACACTGGCTTGAGAGTTAGCAGCCATCTTGCATGCACAATGGGAAAAAAGCCACATACTAAGGATGACAGAGCATAAAGAAGGACTCTAGGACATTGGTGACATAATGGAATCACTGCCCCAGTCTTAACTGTCTCCCTCCATCATTCTTGTTATGTGAGGAAAAGAACCTTATTTAGTTAAGCTACTGTCATCAGGATCCATTACATGTGACCAAATGCAACTCTTAATCTACAATTCTCCCTACATTTCCTCACCTTCTCCTTATTCTCAAATCATTCCATTCTGGCTTCTGGCCCATCATTCCACTGGGCTCACCAATGACCTGCATGTTGTGAAATCCAGGGGATATTTTCAGTTCTCATATTTCTTAACCTCTCAGCAGCATTTGACTCTTGTCCATGGCCTCCTCTTTGGAAACACTGTCTTCCTATGGCTTCCATGACCAATACTCTCTGAGTTTGTTCCTTCACTTGGAGTTGCTCCCTCTCTGTTTCCTTTGTGGATTCCTCTTCCTCTTCTAGCCACATTCAGTCTCTCAGTCTCCGAGACAGACCATGGCCTTAGTTACATGTTCATCCCTCTGTTGCAAATGTTCTCCTCT
Organism: Meles meles; assembly: GCF_922984935.1. Classification (NCBI taxonomy): domain Eukaryota; kingdom Metazoa; phylum Chordata; class Mammalia; order Carnivora; family Mustelidae; genus Meles; species Meles meles. Next base: position 61,233,106 of record NC_060080.1, read on the forward strand.
CCTTCCTTTTGCCAGCTTAGTCTTTCTTAATCCTTCAGTTCTCCATCCATTCTTCGCTTGCACAGGGAAGCTTCCTCTGACCTCCTTGTGAGGTCATATTTCCCCATTGTATATTCCTTCATAGCTCTTACATAGTTACAACCTCACCTTTTTTAGTGTGACTCTTTGAGTAAGCTGCCTCCCTCAGAATGTAGGCTCCATGAAGACAGGGATGATCTACTTTTGCTCATCATTGTATCCTGAGAATGCAAAATGTTCCCCAACACATAATATGTGCTCAATAAATCAGTTCCTGGATGCATAAATGGGTGAATATATAGTTACATGGTGATTTAATTGCCTACCTGTTTATCATCATCTTCTTCCAGCTCCATGAGAGAAGGAAACATGTCTATTTTGTTCACAACCACATATGCATTGTCTAACACATACTACATGGAACATAGTAGGAAACACAATATATTTTTAATGAATTAAAGAATGAAAGAGTAGGGTACCAAGAGAGACATTCCAATAGTTCCTTCCCTAAGATGTCAGTGTTTGGATATTATTTTACTATCTTTTTTTTAAAAAAAACATTTTTTATGAATTACATTTCCTTTTTTTTAAAGATTTTATTTATTTATTTGACAGAGAGAGATCATAAGTAGGCAGAGAGGGAGGCAGGGAGAGAGAGAGAGGGAAGCAGGCTCTCTGCTCAGTAGAGAACCCAATGCAGGACTCAATCCCAGGACCCTGAGATCATGACCTGAGCCGAAGGCAGAAGCTTAACCCACTGAGCCACCCAGGTGTCCTATTTTACTATCTTTTTATAAAGTTTCTGGTTACAATAGAGTACCAGATACCTTTATTGTCTCTAGAGAAGAGTCTTTTGGAAAAAGACTGCTATCTGCTACCTTGTTCTCCTTACCATATGTCATGTCTAAAATAGGTTGTCTATAAAGATCTTGAATCTCTACACTTTCCCTTTTCATTGCCACCACCCTAGTCAAGCTCACATATTTCCCCTGGAGTGAATTGGACCACACACCTTTCTCTAAGCATGATTTATTAAATTATATATAAGCTTGGGTGATTCAGAGTTTTGACTGTACCTCAGGGCCAAGAATCATATCTGTTTATGTTACTTCCAAAGAAATCTAAGTACACATGGCACATACGTAATTTTTTATTTTGTTGTGGCAGAGAATTATTTCTGTTCTGGATTTGAAAAATATTTCATTTACTTAAGGAAAAGAAGTATCTTTAAACTAGCAACAAATCTTTGTTTTCAAATGACCAAACTGAAAACATTCCAAAAAAGCCAGTAACCTTTTAAATCCTCCTACCTTCCTGCCCCATGAATTCTTAGTCATTGAGGTACCTGAGATGTTCATTGTGGTTGACAAGAAGAGTAATTTATGCAACTGTGACAGATTTGAGGATGCCGCCAGCCTTGTAGTTAGCATATCTGGATCCTGCCCTTCCACCGAGGCCAAGCCACCTGTCTTTCTTCCTCGATAGATCTTCCTTTCACTCACTCATTGCTGTGCCATCTTGACTTATCTTCTCTGTCTAATAAACATGTGTTTGTATATATCCCTTCTCTCCATATCCATGCCTGGGAAGGATGCAACCCATATCTTACACGTTGTTGTATCCTCAGGACCTAGTACAAAGTCTCGTTGATACAACGTTTTGCTGATGCTGATGCTTATTTTCTTTTGCTAATAAAATTTACCCATCACCTATGACTGTGCCAGGCACTATGTTAATGCTCAGTAGGTACTACTGCTGTTCCCTTTTCACTGACGGGAATTTAACACTTGCACAGTGTTGTAGCTAGTGAGTAACAGACCTACGGCTCAAACCCAGGTTATCAGATTCCAGAGCTGGTGCTCTTAACCACTAGGCAATCCTGCCCTTCATGAATATTCATAGGTTACATACTCCAGCCAGGCTGCATTTGCTCCCAACTTTCAGAAGGCAGTGAGACCAGCTTTGCTTACAGCTGATCAGAAGCATTTCAAGTTCGTTTCAAATGAAGTTATAAGTCTGCAGATAATTAAGAAAGAAACCATATTTGGAAACAGCAGGAAGGGGTGATGTATAGAGGCCCACTTTGACATTTTGAAGTGCATTTAAACAAATAGCTCATGGCTATAAAAGTCCCTACACTGAGATTCCAGAAGTATTAAAAATAAAATTGCCTGGGTGCCTGGGTGACTCAGTTGGTTAAGCAACTGCCTTCAGCTCAGGTCATGATCCCAGAGTCCTGGGATCAAGTCCCACATCAGGCTCCCAGCTCCATGGAGAGCCTGCTTCTCCCTCTGACCTTCTCCCCTCTCACGCTCTCTCTCACTGTCTCTCTCTCAAATAAATAAATAAAATCTTTAAAAAAAAACTTTTAAAAATAAAATTGCCTTATTAATTTTTTAGAGAATTGTAAATGACAACCTTTCATCTCTGGGGAAATCTTTCCCTAGAGCTCAAAGCTTCCTGGTGTCTAGGATGAATAAGTTGGCCTCCATCCTTGGCATGTATCCATTCTCTGTCCCAGAGGGTCAAAGAAAACTATCTCATTTTAAAATGTAAGCATTATTTGTTGAAGTTTCTAGCCAGTTAAACTGGAAGCAGGAAAATCCATTTCATGTGGCGTGAGAATAGAAAGCATTTCGCTGCAGTTCAGCATAATGAGGGAAGACTAGTCAAAGTTATTATTAAGGTTTAGTCTCCTCGTCTAGTTGATAAGGACAATTAATACTCTTCCTGACAAGAAAAAAAAAGCTTTATGAAGTCTTGACCATTGATACTTTAACCAGCTTGCCCTTTTGTGTTTTGAGTGAGAGTCTCTATTTCATGAACAACTGAGTTTCCTTGAAAGCCCCAGAGAATCCAACAGTTGCAGAAAAGTCTAGGAGTAAGATAACCCAGAGACTTGAACCTGCAGCAAAATGGAGTTTCTTCAAATTAGGCATTAGAAGCAGCAGATAAAAGCAACTGGCAACTGGAGATATCCTTGTTATTCTCTGGGCTACAGTCATGCTGGCAGAAGCTTTAACTAACTAAATTTACTTGTGAGTTCTCCAAAGGGAGTGACTGTGTTGCACCAGGGTCATTTTTCATAACATACTACTTAACAAATAAGTTCCTAGGACCTTGTAATATACTTGACTTCTGAACCTCAATATAAGGATTAAAATGCCAGTATGTCTATTACATATCCCAACTACAAAAAATATGAGTTTAACTGTTCCCTGGAAATAGAAACTCCAATAATAGTTACGACTTATTGGAGTCTTCATTTTGAAAGACTTAAAGCCTCCAGGAGGTATTTATCCAAAATTAGCATTCAGTAACAACACCTTGGGATATCCCTGTTTTGGCAGCATCTGTAGCCAGATCTGGTTACAGTTAATAAACTAATGCTGGAGCTGCTGACCTTAGGAAGACAACTTCTGTCTAACAGTAGGTCCATATTCTGGTCAATAAGAAGTTTACTTGCTCAATTAAGTTGGCCTGAGGCCTGTTCTATTTGCTCCAATATCTGGCCAGCATTGTAGCCTCTTCACAAAGACTTAATAGAGTTTTTATCTCTTCTTCACATAATTTGCTCTGTAATTGATGGAGCATTACATTTCCTGAAAGAAATACTGTTTTGTGGCTGAATACATACCATTCACTAATTTATTAATTAATCCAATATATATTGAATACCTCCTATGTGTCAAGTACTTGGCAGGTCATGGAGATACAAAAATTAATGATGAGGAATCTCTACTAATAACTCAGTAGCCCAGTAATTGTTTGAGGGATCCAGATTTCTATCTATATTTTATCCAGGCAGCCTAATCTACAAAGCCCCGTTCAGGTCTTATCTCCTCATTCATTCATTTAGGAAAACTTTGTTAGTTTCCCCAAACCGTGAGGCACTGGAATGAAAAAGATGAGGATTATAAGTCTCCAAATCACTGGGAGCTTCCAGCTTTATAGAGAGGTCAGCGATGTAGACAGGACCAGATTATTGAAGATGTTTCACGTCAGGCTAATCAAGGAATATAGGTTTTATCTTTTAGCAGTGAGGAGCTTTGTGACGTTATAAAGGAAAACAGAAGCACGGTTAAATTTACACATTAGAAAAATCAGTTTGACAATGCCAAGGAAGAGTGGCCAGCAAGAAGGAAATCAGAGGGAGGAGAAATCAAATTCCAAAGCAGTTGAATAAATATAAATAACAAGATTTTAATAACAAATTGAATGTGAAGACTGAGGGAGAGGATGAAGTCTAGAAAGACTTCTAAGAGATTTCTGTTCTGAGTGGCACTAGCAGCAGGAGAAAGAGAATAAAGTTAGTAGAAAAATGAATTCAATTTTCCATGTATTTTGGGTGCCTGGGTGGCTCAATTGGTTAAGCATCTGATTCTTGATTTTGGCTCAGGTCATGATCTCAGGGTCATGAGATGGAGGCCTGCTTTGGACTCTGCGCTGAACAGGGAGTCTCTCCCTTTCCCACTGCCCCTCCCACTGCTCATGCTCTTTCTCTCTCTTTCTCAAATAAATAAATCTTTACAAAAATTTTATTTGGAATGTGTTTTGTTGCAGGTGCCTTTGGAACATCCATGTGTCAACATAAAGTTTGCTGTTGTAAATGTTTGTCTGAAACTCATGAAAGAGGTAAGGATTCAAACTCCACAACTTATAGATTGTAACTGAAACATAATTACAAATGATATTGCCAGTTATGTAGCCATCCCATATTACTCCCTAGTCTCAAATGTCTTGTACTCATCCAGCATTCATTTTTAAATTTATTTATTATTCATTAATTCATTCTTTCCCTTGGTTGACTAATGTGGAAGAATCTCCAGTTCATACTCCTGGCGACATTAAAGATCCTGGGTGTACACAGATAAATAAGCTTTAATTCCCTACCCTAAAGGTAACCTGGCTGTTATATTATAGATATAATATAATGTTATATATATATATATTATATATATATATATAATATATATATATAATATAATGTTAGATTATAAACTAATTCTGTAATTCTGTTGTGTGTCTTAGTCTCTAAGAAGAAGATAAACTCTCAAAGTAAGACACTCCCTTAAGCTCCTTAAGAAAATCCCGGGAAAGACCTAGTACAAGTTCTGCTCTTTGTAGATGCTTAATGTGAACCTTGAGTGATAGATTACTTATTTAAAAACATGGATCACTTTAAGAGCTGTCTGGGTGGCTCATTCAGTTAAGCGTCTGAGCAGGGAGCCTGCTTCTCCCCCTCCCTCTGCCTGCCACTCCCCCTGCTTGTGTGTGCCCTCTCTTTTTCTCTTTCTGTGTGTCAAATAAATAAATAAAACCTTAAAAAAAAAAAAGACTATTTAGAGGCCAAAGGCAGAGACCTATGACTTTTTAAAAATAGGAAGATAGCATGTATACATAAAAGTTCATGAAAGTAAGCTTGAGGGCGCCTGGGTGGCTCAGTTGGTTGAGCGACTGCCTTCAGCTCAGGTCATGATCCTGGAGTCCTGGGATCAAGTCCTGCGTCGGGTTCCCAGCTCCACAGGGGGTCTGCTTCTCTCTCTGACCTTCTCCCCCTCATACTCTCTCTCTCTCTCAAATAAATAAATAAAATCTTGTGGTGCCTGGGTGGCTCAGTGGGTTAAGCCTCTGCCTTCAGCTCAGGTCATGATCCCAGGGTCTTGGCATCGAGTCCCACATCGGGCTCTCTGCTTGGCAGGGAGCCTGCTTCCTCCTCTCTCTCTGCCTGCCTCTCTGCCTACTTGTGATCTCTCTGTCAAATAAATAAATAAATAATCTAAATAAATAAATAAATAAAATCTTAAGAAAAAATAAAAGTAAGCTTGATAAAATTTTATAAAATGAACATACATACATAAAACCTAGGCTAAGAAACAGATAATTACCAAAACCCCAGAAGCCCTCTTCTGCCTTCTTCTAGTTACTACACATCGTGGCCACTTTGTTGCTAGGAAGTTCTCTGTCAATGCCTGAGCATGGTGTAGATACTAGTGACTGGATATTTCTGCCCAGCATGGGTCCCCTCTGTGAGCTGGCCAAGATTTTCTCAGAGCTTCTTCCTACTCTGTCTGAGGCTCTTCCTACTCAGTCCTCTTTTCTCTCCTCTCTCCTTTCCCAGGTGTCATACCTACATCATGGTCTAAAGACTTACCGTGTCTACTCCTTTAATAGATGTTACCAGCAATAAATCTCTTGCAATTCTAACTCTGCCTTGATGTCTGCTGCCCAGAGAACCCATCAACACAGATGGTACCTGAGCTGAAGGCAGACACTTAACTGATTGAGCCACCCAGGCGCCCCAATTCAAACCCTTTTAAATGCAGGTGGTCAAGGGAGGAAGAGACTACACAGAAGGATAATGGAATTGGCTGGGTATTAAATAGTTGCATTGACAGCCTACAGAAGAAAAATTGGAAATTGAGGGCAGTTAACAGAGAGTTATGGCTAAATATGAAAGCCAGCAGGCCTCTTTGGTAGCTTATGAAGTAGTAAAACTAGTACCACCCAGGACCAAATTCAGGGTTTGACAGTTAAGAGCCCCCCAAACAGAGGAATGCTCTGCCATATCAGGTCTGTTATACGCTGGTTGAGAAAACCTAGGACCCTGAAATGACGCTGGGAATGTCTGGGTGGATACCCTCAGAGATAGTGGCTCTGCAGTCTTCCTTGGACCTCAGACAGATGTGGCCAACCCCTCCTGTGCAGCAAGACACTGTAGAGGCCTCTCTTCAAGGCAACAGATGCTCCCCCTCCCCCCAGGAACTGTGCCCACCTCCTCTTCTGGCTGCCAGGTTGATAATTACCCTTAAATCCCCACATAACTTGACTGGGACACAGTGGACCTGTTGAGGGCACTAGTGTTCCTCTCTCAGCTCATACCCGTAGCCATAGGGGCCACCCAGTATAATCAGCTGAAGGCGAAGGAAAAAGTCCAGCCTTGGTTTACAGATGGGTCAGCTCAATTGTGGGTCCAAACTTTGTCATTGGAACTGGCACAATGGGGACATGAGTGGAGTGGCCACAGCGGAAGAGACAGAAGCTACATATAGGGCTAAAAGCATGGACTCCCACTTATCAAAACTGGCCTCATTATTACTGCCTCTGAATATCTACCCTGTCAGCAAGAGAGACCAATATTCAGGCCATTATATGGCTCTATTCCTTGAGGAGACTGATAATAAGTAGACTAACTGGGGCCCTTGGGCCCCAGAAGACACAGAGATTCATTCTCACAAAGATAGACATTCAAATATGGATTTGCTTTTCCTGTCCTCAAGAGCTTCAGCCATTACCACTTTCCAGGGTTTTGCACAGTGACCCACAGGCATGGAATCCCACATGACAGCATCTGACTAGGGGACCTTGTTCTGAACACAGGAGGTATGGATATGGGGCCATGACCTTGGGATTCACTGCAGCATCCAGAAGCTGCTGGCCTGGTAGAGTGATGGGATGACCTGTGGAAAGCATAACTGAAACATTACCTTGGAGACAAGACGCTTACTGACTGGGCAGTCCTCCAGGATGCAGCATATGCCTTGAATCAGAGGTTTCTATATGGTACTGTGTTCCTGGGAAGACGAAAATAGGTGCCTTGGAACCAAGAAGTGGAAGCAGGAAGGACTCCACTTACCATTTCTCCAGTGACCCACTGGAAGATTTTATGCTGCCCATCCCTGCAACTCTGGGCTCTACAGGGTTGGAGAGCCTGATACGGGGATGCACTCTTGCCATTGGACACAATGAACTACAAGCTGTGGCTGCTACCTGGACATCTTGGATTCCTATGTCTAGGTCCCAGCAGGCAAGAAGAGTCACCATCTTAGCAGAGGTCATTGTCCCTGATCAGCAGGTGGAGGCAGGGCTCCTGTTACACATGGGGACAGGTAAAAATATGTGTAGAATTCAGGTGGCCCACATGGGTTCCTCTTGGTGCTTTATTGTTGAATTGCAAACTTGGATGAACAAGTGACAAACGTATTAGCACAGATAGAGAACATTCCATCAGTGCAGAAAGTGTTATGGGACTATGCAGGTCTAGATGGACTGGTTGACTTCCAGCTGGTTAAATTTACTTCTCTGAGCCTTAGTTTTCTCATTAACAAACTGATGACAGCATTTTAAAGGATTGTTGTGAGTAGTAAGAGAGGTAATGTGTGTCATTGAGCACAGTGCCTGCCACACAGAAAAGAATGAATGGTAGTTATTTGAAAACTAAGTCTCTGTACATGCTTTGTATATGCTTCTACCACTCTCTGCCACCTGTGCCTGGTTATTCCTTGGTATTCTTAAGCAGGGCAGGAATTAGTGAGGATGGCAGTGAGAAGTAGGGAAGGGCCTAGCATCTGGGTGCTTGCATGCACCCCAGCTCAGCCCTGTGGTTAATTTATGAACACTGTTTGCAGCTACTATTATCTTTAGTTCTTCCCCTCCTCCTTATCTGTTCAGATGGCTTTTGCTCTGGAACTCCAAGTCCTACATGCCCCCCCCCCCCCCCCCCCCCCCCCCCCCCCCCCCCCCCCGCCTTCTACTCTGAACTGGAACAAATGATTAACCACACAAAGCAGTCATCAACAGTCTTTCCAAGGACATCAATGACCTCATTAAGTCCATGCTAAGGGGCACTTTCTCCTCAACCTCTGCAGTGTCTGACACTGTTGCTTCTTCCTCCTCATCCTGGTTTTCCTCTAACATCCTACAGACTATTCCAACTCCTCCTCCTCCTGCTTTTGCAAAGGCAAATGTCTTTACTGCTCCCTAGGCCTGAACCTTCCCTGGGCACAATCTCATTTACTCCTAAACTCAGTTCTCCTAAACTGATAGCTCCCAAACCTATCCCAGCTTCCACTTCAGCTTCAAGCCCAACCTACTGCTCCTTTCTGGCCCCTTCTCCCGCATGACCCACCTCTGAATTCATGCTTATTCCCCTCAAACCAGTTTCCCAGGTTGCTGTCAGTGGGGGAAGAGAACACACACTGACTCCAAGCTCCTGTGGCCACATCTTGTGCTAGGTCTTTCATTTTGTCTTCACAACTACTCTGTGAGGAAGGAACTGTGATCTACATTTTACATCTGGGAGGAAAAAAAGACTCAGAAGAAGAAGAAACCAAAATCTAGGTCTCTCTGAATCGAGACTCCATTTTCTTTCTAATCCATAGGACCACCTCCCATAATTCAATCAGTGAATTGATGCTTTCTGCCAGGACGAGTAATATACCATCTACCCCCTAATGGTTTGCACTTTAGTGAGAGAGACAGAGAAGATACAGGTAAATTCAGTGATACAATAGTGCTATGGTAAGGTCCAGTGGGAATGCACAGGGGGGAACCTAACTCAGGCTTTGGGGTCAGAAAAGCCTCTACCAAAGAGAAAATATCTCTGCTGAATCAAGGAAGACTAGTAAGAATCACAAAGGAAGAGAACTGGGTTAGGAAGCATGATCTCAGGCAGAGCTTATAATGAGAACAAATGCCTGAAATGGGGAGAGTTGGAAGGCTGCTCGCAGTTCAGGGTGGCTGGAGCCAAACCAGAGGTAGCGTGAGACAGAGGTGAGCAAGGCCAGCTGGAATCTAGGTTGAGGGTACAGGAAACCATTAGATCCTTTTAGCAGAGGAGATTTGCATATGAGGTTTGCATATGAGAAAGAATCTCTCTGGCTAGAAGGTAGAGAATGGACTCTAGGGAACTAAAGAGGAGACAGCAGGGAAACCCATCAGCAGGCCAAGGCCACAGTCCAGGTAAGAGATGATGACAGTGCAAATTAAAGTAATGGCCCCCTAGATAAGGAGGGGTAGAAAGAAATCCAGGTTGGAGACTGCATGGTTGATTAGATGTTATTAGATGTGGAAAACAGCTAAAGAATCAAGGATAATATTCATGTTTGGAAGTGGGCAACTGTGCGGATGGTAGAGTCATTAGAGAGATACACAAGAAAGGGCAAGTATGAAGGAATATTGATGCATTTCACTTGAGACATGTGGAAGTGGGACACCCAGAGCAGGCTGTCTGATAGACAGTGGTCTACAGGTTTGTGGCTGAGGAGAAGGGACTTAAGCAGTAGCGATATATGAATACTCCAAAAGATATAAAATGAGGGGAGAAGTGGGTTGAAGAAGGAACTGAGACACACGAACATTTAGGGGTTAAGTAGGAGAAGAAAGACCTTCAAGGAGACTGAGAAGAAGCCAGAGAAGCAGGAGGAAAAACCAAAAAAGTGTAGTCCTGTATAAGCAAAGGGAAGAAAGGAGTAGAGGTAAAGATGCTGACAGTATGACTAGCTTCAACAGTAGGGCAGTTATGGGTGTACTTTCTGAGGGCAATCTAAGCCAGTCTGCAGTGGGGTGAGGGGAGACTGGATGGTAAGCAAATGTAGACGGTGAGCCTAGAAAACTCCTTCAAGTTTGAGCTTCATGTTGGGTGTAGAGATTACTTAAATGAATAAAACTTTAAAAAAAGAAAAGAAAAGAAAACTCCTTCAAAATACCTGTTTGCATGGGATTGGGAGGGAAACAAACCATAAGAGACTCTTAATCTCCCAAAACAAACTGAGCATTGCTGAGGGGTGGGGAAACAGGGATAGGGTGGTTGGGTTATGGACATTGGGGAGGGTATGGACTATGTTGAGTGCTGTGAAATGTGTATGCCTGACGATTCACAGACCTGTACCCCTGGGGCAAATAACACATTATATGTTAATAAAAATAATTTTTAAAAAATCTATTTGCAATAAGTTCACTGAAAAGACTAAGCGAGATGATGAAAGTAAAGCAATGAGCACAGCACGTGACACAACAATAATTCAGTAAATGTTAGCTACCACTACTATTACTATATATTAAGGAATATATCTTGGGGTGTGTGGGTGGCTCAGTTGGTTAAATGTTCAACTCTTGATCTCTACTCAGGGCTTGAGCTCCTTGTGGTGAATTTGAGCCCTACTTTGGGCTCCACATTGGGCATAGAGCCTAGTTTAAAAAAAAAAAAGGAATATATCTTCAGGAAGAGGAACGACAGTGGTAAACCATGCGATGTAAGTTTAGGGAGGAATTTTTTTTAAGGCCTCTCTCTACCATATTGAAAAAAAAGGGTAAAATTTTTATTTATTTATTTATTAGATCTTATTTATTTATTTGAGAGAGGCAGAGCGTGAGCAGAGAGAGAGGCATAAGGAGAAGCAGTCTCCCCACTGAGCAGGGAACCTGATGTGGGACTCCATCATAGGACCCTGGGGTCATGACCCACCGAAGACAGACACTCAACTGACTGAGTTACTCAGGCACCGCCCCCCCCACAAAAAAGTTTTTAAACCGTCATCAAAGAAATATATGTAGATGGTTAAATAAATAAATAAATAAATAAATAAATAAAAGCAAAGTCCTCTGAGCCAACTTTGTTAGCCCAGAAGCAAACACTTTGAACTACTTCTGTGTTGTGGTAACCTCCTTATCACTAATAACCTCCTAATGACTGTTTCTTGGTTTAAGCCTTAGACATTATCTACTAACTTCCTGCTATGCTAAATGAGAATTAAGTTCACTTATACCTTTCTCTTTTTTGTCATCCAAAGTGGTTGTGTCACCATGCATGGGCCACAAAACCTACATATGCTCTATTTTTCATTCCATTAATCACAGCATTTCTTTCTTTCTTTCTTTCTTTCTTTCTTTCTTTCTTTCTTTCTTTCTTTTTCAAGATTCTATTTATTTATTTGACAGAGAGAGAGATCACAAGTAGGCAGAGAGGCAGGCAGAGAGAGGAGGGGAAGCAGGCTCCCCACAGAGCGGAAAGCCCAATGCCGGCTCTATCCCAGGACCCTGAGACCATGACCTGAGCCAAAGGCAGAGGTTAACCCACTGAGCCACCCCGGTGCCCCTAATCACAGCATTTCTTGACTCTCTACATTTAAGATGAGGATGTTAGTAGCTTACTCTTCCCACCACCTCTCAAGGGGAAAGGTTAGTTTTTGTTTTATTTTTTAAATGTGAGAGATTCTTGAATAAGGTTAAAAGGAAAGGAATCAATGGAAGTGAACAACTGAAGAATTAGATGGCAAACAGTGCCCTGGTCCCTGGAGAGACAAGAGGATGACTTCAGAGTCCAGTATGGGATATCTCCTCCATAATGGCACAAGTCTAGGAAATTTCCAGAACGTGAGGAACTCCTTTGTGCCCTAGATCCAATCAGCTATAAAATTCCACAGATTCCAACTCTTCTGTTACCATCTTTCTATTCATTTCTCTTCTGCACGTGTCATTGGCCTTTCAATATTTCTGACTTGGACAGCAGACTTCTAACTGATTTCTCTCTTTCTCTTCACTTGCCCCACTCACACAATGGGTCCCAGCCCAGCAGGGGTTATTGAAAAGGTGCAAGCTGGGAGTAATGAGGTAAAGGCCAGGGCAAATGGAGCCTGTTCCCCAGGTACAAGCATCATTTCTCAGGACTGCCCATTCCAACAGAGCTTCAGGGTCTTACCAGAAGAAGTAAAGGCTGGTTAGGCCCCCCAAAATGTGCCTGTTGCAAAGTCAAGTAACCATAGCATGGGCTTTGGTTGAGAAATTCTCTTCATATATCCTTCAGAATATCCAAAGGAAGAAATACAAACACCAACCAACATTTAAATGTTCAGTATCACTAGTGTAGAGTGACAGCCATGAGAAGAGGTGTGTATTATTTTTTGAAGGGCTTCTTTTGTGCCCATTATTAAATTAAATTAGTAACTGGACAGCTCAGCTGGGTGGTGCTTTCCCCTGCTTCTCTGGTCTCAGTCCTTTGGGAACTGGATATGCCTGGCATAGGGCACTATCCTCGGAGAGCATGTGAGGCATGTACCTCTGTCACGGAAGCTCTGACACTGAGCGAGATTATTTTTAGAGGTGACCTTCTAGGTTCCAAGGAAAAGTAAACAGACAGATGCACATGATTTCCTCTGAGAGACTATCAGTAAACAAATTGGCATGTGTGCACTCACTATTATCCCGTGTTCTGAATGCAGGGTTCTTAAAGAATAAGCTCAGGGGAAAAGCTTTGTTGAAAGCCGTAACCAATCGGAATGAAGAAAGGGGAAACTGAGTGAAAGTTCAGTTTCTAGCTACTGGGTCAGAAAACCACAGATGAAACACCTTATCTAGTCCAAATTCTCGGAAAACGTGTTTTATTTTATTTTAATTTTTAAAGATTTTATTTATTCATTTGAGAGAGAGAGAGCTAGAGAGCGCACAAACAGGGAGAGAGGCAGAGGGAGAGGGAGAAGCAGACTCCCCACTGAGCTGGGAGCTGACATGGGGCTCGATCCCAGGACCTAGAGATCATGACCTGAGCTAAAGGCAGACGCTTAACCATCTGAGCCACCCAGGCACCCCAACATGTTGTTTTAAATAACATTTCAACACTTTCTCATAAAAACATTGCTAAAATGTATTATTTAATTTCTTACCTTTTATTTTTTATTACTCTTTTTGTTTTACCTTTGTGGTTTTTCCTGTGTGATGCTTATTATTTTTAAGTGAACATTGTAAGAAAATGTAGAAAGGGAAAAAAAATCTCCATAATCCTTCTGCTTATTAATATTTTGTTATAAAAAAGAATGCTTTGTTATATATCCTTGAGATTTTTTTGCACATACTTATATCTGTATATCAACAAAAGAAAAATGTACTGTCTTATAACTTTCTTTTTTTTTTTTAAAGATTTTATTTATTTATTTGACAGACAGAGATGACAAGTAGGCAGAGAGGCAGGCAGAGAGAGAGGGGGGAAGCAGACTCCCCACTGAGCAGAGAGCCCGATGTGGGGCTCGATCCCATGACCTGAGCTGAAGGCAGAGGCCTTAACCCACTGAGCCACCCAGGCGCCCCTAACTTTCTTTTGTCATCCAGTACTGTATCTTTTTTTTGACGATTTTATTTATTTATTGGACAGAGAGAGCACAAGCAGGGAGAGTGACAGACAGAGGGAGAGGGAGAAACAGGCTCCCCTCAGAGCATGGGGAGCCCAATGTGGGACACCATCCCAGGACCTGGGGTCATGACCTGTGCCAAAGGTAGTCACTTAACCAACTGAGCCACCCAGGTGCCCCAGTACTATATCTTGCCATCTTTACATGTTGGTATATATAGGTCTCTCTCATTCTATTGATGGTTGTATAGATCATTTCCAGTGTTTTACTGTTACAAACAGCATGCATAAGGAAGCACCTTTGCACAGATACCTTTGAGCACTTGCATGAAACTTTCTGTTGGACAGGTTGTGGGAGAAATTTCTGGATCAAAATGTTTATACATTTTAAAATTTTGATGTAATTATTGTGCTTCATCTGTCCCATGAAACATGAAAATAAGCTCATTTCTCATGAACACTTAGCACTTAACACAATGCTTGGCACATGTTTATTAATTGCTGGTTAGATTAAAGCATCAAATATTAGTTACTGTTATGGCCGTGAAACAGTAATGCCTTTGATTCTACTGAAGCACATTGCCCTGCCTGTCTACTCTTAAAGCAATGGAGGTGTTTAAGTGATGATAAAATGCTAGATTGATTGTAGCAGTTGTCATCATAATAAATATAATAAACAAGTGCATTCCAGAATTCATAGCACTTCTGATTGTCTCCTTGGTGATAAGCTATTGTTGTCACCTGAAATCAGAATTTTATCATAAACGGAGTCTAGACATCAAATAGTTTTTTAAAATATATATATATATATAAAGAAGCGAAGTTGAAAAGTTTTCAAACTAATAGATTCTACTTAAAACGGCCCTTATTCCCCACCACACTTTCTTGACTTAAATACACAGATTCAGCATAATTTTATTTCATTTGATTATGTCATATAAACAAGGCACATTATTGACTGAGATATGTTTCTTCAGATTTGCTTAGTTCTGTCAGTTTACCTGCCTAGAGCTTTCTGTCTTGCCCTTCTAATTTCCTACTTCAGGTCAGCCAAGGATTGGAAATAAGATAGGCTTAATAGAACATATGTCAATTGGTGGTATCTGAGTGTAAGTCTAAGCTTTTCTTGTGAGTGAAACATGGGAGTCTTGGTACAACTTTTTGTCAGCTGTTTTAGCTCTTCGGGACAGCTTGTGTGTGTGCGTGTACATTCACATGCACTTCCTAAATTTTAGCAGCTTAGGAACATGTTGCCATGTTCTGGAGAGATGAGATGATACTGTATATAAATATTTATATGGCATATAATACCCGGGATACCTGGAACTTAGAACCCTTCAGATTTAAAAATTTGCCCAATTCTAAGGAAACAAATGGCCAAAGGGTTTGTCTTCAAATGCCCTTAGCATTTGATGCAGGTCTATTTAAAGGACAGTGAAATAATCTTTTTTTTCATCCTTTTGCTGATACCATCCTTTGGATGATGCCAACTTTGGTTTCATCATCCATAATTTCAGGAATGTGGCAGGCAGAATAATGGCTGGTCCTCATACCTGGCAACCAGGTCCTAATTCCTGAAATCTGTGAACAGGTTACCTTAGCAAAGAGATTTTGCAGATATGATTTAAATTAAGGATCTTGAGGTAGGGAGATTATCCTGGATCATCCAGGTGAGCCCAGAGAAATTACAGGGGTCCTTATAGAGAGAGTCAGAGTCAAAAGAAAATATGTCAACAAAAGCAGAGGTCAGAGTGATACTATTGCTGGAGGAAAAGACCGTGAGCCAAGGAATGCAGGTGGCCTTTAGAAGTTGGACAAGGCAGGGAAATGGATTCTCCCTGAGAGCTTCCAGAAAGGAATGCAGCTCACTGCCAACACCTTGATCTTAGTTCAGTAAGAACTTTTTAGATTTCTGACCTCCAGAACTGTAAGATAATAAATTTGTAGGGGTTTTTTAAGTCCCTGAGTTTATGGCAATTTGTTGTAACAGCAATAGGAAATTAACACGGTGTCTTACCATAAGGTGGTACAAGTTTGAGTTTTGATTGAAAGATGCTATTCTTTTGCATTTTAATAAAATACTTAAGGAATGTGAAAATGTTTAAAGAAAAAGTTGAAAAAAATAACCACATAATAATAGTTAACATCTACTGACCACTTACTATACACCCAACATTGTGATTCACAAAATTTCATTTAAGGTTTACAACAATCCTATGATGTTATAATGGCACTAATCTGTTTATTTGACTGATAAGAAAGCAAATATAAAAGAGGTGAAGAATTTAATTAACTTCAAAAACAAAGAGATTAGCTGAACTCTTCAGTGGAAAAGTGTACAATTCCATCCTCTCAAATCAAGCAGGAAAAAGTTGAAAGTAGTTACCATAAAAAATCAGGCAAAGGTAAAACTTGCAGGGGATAGATGATGCCCTAAGTTGTAAAAATAAATCCCATCTGAAATGCTTTGAGTTCCTACCACATGGCTATTACAAGCTATTACAAGTTCCCAGCGATTACAAGCTGGGACTGGCATACCCAGTAGAACCCTCAGAAGGTGCACTCCTTCCTCTCCCACCTAACCTTCCCCTGTCTGGAATCTTTGACCAAAACCCCAAACCATAACCCCAATCTCACATTTTTTACTGAACCCTGAACATATCAGATTAATAGTGCCAAGATAAATCTACTGTCTTCTTCCTTGGGTAATGTCACTGGATAATGGTTGTGGCCCCACTAATACACACATGCTGATGAAATTAACATCATTTTAATGCCACCTTCTATTTACAAGATGTAGTAACAAACTTATAACTCACTGTGTTGCCTGTGTACATATTCTCTGTATTTAAGATACTTGGAATATTTTAGAGGGTCTCACAGATTGGGGAAAAACCTGACAATAGACTGATTTTTAATTGAAATACATATTTTTTAAAGATTTTATTTGAGAGAGAGAGAACATGCGTGCAGGCACACACAAGCAGGGCAGGGGGCGGTGGGCAGAGGGAGAGGGAGAAGCAGACTCCCCATGAAGCACGGAGTCCACTACATGTGGGGCTATATCCCAGGACCCTGGGATCATGACCTGAACCTGAAGGCAGACATTTAACAGACTGAGCCACCCCAGGCATCCTTAATTGAAATATTTAGGATTTGACCAATTAGGGATATAGTGAATATTTCATTAATTAAGTGAATTTGACTTAATGTATAGGTTTGATTTTTATGCTGCACAGATGCCTAAGAGAATTTGATCTAGTAGATTTACACTAACACTATAACATTTGTTGAGCATTTAGTACTCTCCCAACACTGTTTTAAGTGCTTTGCATGCACTAACTCAGGTAAGGCTCACAGCAACTCTGGGAGTTGTGTACTATTGCTACCTCCACCTTCAGGTGATAAAACAGAGGCACAAAGAGTTACGGGACTTAACCAAGGTCACACAGCCAGTCAGTAGCAGAGCAGTCTGGCTGGCAGCCGGCTCTTCTTACCAGTGTCCTTCTAGTGCTCATGGAGTATTCATAGGAATACTCTGTAAGTGCTCTGGACTAGGCAGAAGATGGGCCATGATGATTTAGAGTGTAAATCTGCCTTGTTAGGGGCATGAAATACCTGAGACAATCAGATACAGCAATGTGTGATTTTGACATATTTTAAGGGAATTTAATAAACCAAATTTATAAACTGCAAATGTGTAAGACAGTTTGCTTTGCTGGATTTGGATGCTTTTGTTACTTTAATATGTAATGCTTAAGAAAATTCTATCACATTTATAATAGTGTTTATATGGAAAGTTTACTATGTCAAATTAGTTCACTGAGTATTAAGCAAAGAACAAGTGGAAGTGTTTCATTTTTAACATAAAACTGATAGATTTATAAATGAATTTGAGATTTGTGTTTACATACTTAATAGCAGCTAGGCTTCAAATTTATAACACTAATAAATTAAATATCAATTTAAAAACAAGAAGCTTTTGGGGTTCTTTCCCATGCACAAGAAGTCCCTTCTGACATTTAAATCTTCAGTGACAGTTCGTAAAGTTATAGACCTATTTTACAGAGAGGAAAACTGAAATAAAGAAAAGTAACTTCCCAAGTGGGAAGTGGTGGATCCTGCATTCTGGCCCAGCCAATACCAGACCACCAAAGCCAGCACATTCGGACATTTTCCTGTATTGCCTCAATGTTTGGGGAGTCTATTTTTATAGAAAACAAATTCCAAATACATAACCTGGAAAAATATATACCCATGTAACAACGCTGGTTTTGCCTGGACTATAATTCTAACGGGCTCTTATTTTAATTTCTGTATTACTTAAGATTTGAGTAAAAGGAGTTCTCTTCCCTCTCACCCCATTTTTCAACTAATCTTTTTGCTGCCAATTTAAAATTAATAGAATTCTGTGCCTCTTTATATTTTAATTTCTTCTGTGTTGTCAGTCAGCATTTTGTGGTCATTTATTAATGTCTACCTCCTGAGCTTTTTTTTTTTTTTTAAATTTCTGCTTATGTTTCTTTGTTTCAAATACCCCCTCAATGGACATCATTCCTGAGTCAAACCTTTTCTTATACATACACTCATCCCCATAAACTTGTAGAATTAGTCACTCCTTCAATTAGGCTACTTTTGTACCTACTATATGCTTTTATTAGACATGTAACACTGAATTAGTTGTTTTTTACTTATAGGCCCATCTTCCCTATTAGTGTTTGTGATATATATTTCTTTTCGCTGGATCTAGCACAGGATTTGGTCGGTTAAACCAAACTTTAATTAATTAATTAATTAATTTTTTTTTTTTTTGTGCAAAAAAGGTGGCTTTATTAAAGCATGAAGACAAGATCCATGGGCAGAAAGAGCTGCTAAACCAAACATATTTTGCAGTTACAGAAGCTGAAGAATGCTTCAGATAAGTAAGCGGAGGTATTTTTTGTTTTGGTTTGGTTTATATTTTCTCTTATTCTCTAGGAAGATTCTTTTACTTTATTAGTCTCTGGATGGTATATATTATTTTTTCAAAGGGGTTATTTTAGAGTCTGTTCAGAGCCAGTGATCAAAGACAATGTGTTTGTGGTTTATGAGATATGGGAAGAGATGCTGTGTTAGTGGGTTTCCACTGGCTACTGAGTGGAACATCCTTGAAGAATTGATAAAGCCACTCACTGTTCTTTGAGGGGTTGTTAGCACCATAGCAGGTATGGAGAAAGGGGAAACCAACAGAAAGCTGCTGCCAACCTGGGTGTGGCTTAGTCCAGAATTGTGCATTGTTTTGAGTGCTTGTCTTTAGGAATATCAAATGGGGTGCTTTAATTTTGCTCTTATAGTTTCTCCGTTAAAGTATGCTTTGCAAAGACAATTGTATACCACCACCACCACCACCCTTTAAAGGCTCATTAGTCTCCTTTGGTCCTTTAACTCTGGTCCAGCATTGGGATAGATGACACAATCAAGACTTAAGTTAAACGCGGAGGAATTCAGTTAAGAAGCTGTTCCAAAGCCAGAAAAATTGAATTCTCTGAAAACATTGATCATTTGCTAGGAGAGTGGAGCCATGTCACATTTTAACAACTTGGGAGGGAGGGAAAATCTTGTTTTTGCTTTCCTTGAGGTTCCCCCTGTCCAGCTGCTTTCAGGCTAACCTAGCCACCACATCTGGTATGTATTTCTAAGTGTCCAGTTATCTACTTAAAAGAAGAAAAGTTAACCCCTTAACTAGAACAATAGAAATATTGTTCTAGTTCCCAATATTGTTCCCAATACTTCTACTGGGGCCAGGAATACTTCAGTTACTTATCGTGACCCCAGGACGTTTGCGTTTTATCCCATACTCTTTCAGAGGTGGAAATCTTGGGAATAGAATGGTGTTTTGTATCCCCTCGCTTGCCGCAGTTAGGAGGCTGTTTGGGAGCGGAGACGGTGACACCAGGGCTGCCCCCCGCCACTTTCTCCAGTCCCAAGTCTGCAGCCCCATCGGGAAAGTGAGAATGAAAACAGAAGCTACTCCGATTGCCTCCTATCTGGCTGAGACCTGCCTTGGTCACTTAGGCTCTGTGAGAGGATGGGAAGCTCCTCGAGTGCCTTCTCTGGGTAGAGGGGTGGGGTGGGGGTGTGGGGTGTGTGTGTGTGTGTGTGTGTGTGTGTGTGTGTGTGTAGGAGGTCCTCCTTTCTTACAGCGCGCGGACTGGTGTAGCTTGACCAACCATTTTGGGGAGGTATGATGACCCCCACCCTCCCCACCTCGCTGATTCCCCAGCCAGTGAATATCCACCCCAATGAGGTCCCGCCCGCCCTCTGCTTCCACCCTTGAGGCCACGCCTCCTTGGGGCCCAAGCCCGCGGGGTTGGGGGGGCGGAGCTTCGATGGGAGCACTTCCTTTTCTTCCTCCTCCCCTCTTTCATCTCCACCTCGGTGCTGTGGGGAGTTGCCCCATCCGAAGGCCTGGCAGAGACTGGGACCGGAGAACCCAGGGTATTTTCTCATTAGGGCCGTGTCTGGGCCTGATCATCCGGAGGTGGAGGGTTGAGTCTCTTTCTCCCGGGCACATCTCTGCATTGAGAACCTATGTGTGTGGGGATGGATCCTGAAGAACCGTTTGGGCACTTCTTCCTCCTGATGCGCCAGCCCCACCCAAGTGGAAGTGATAAGAGGGGGAATAGGTAAATAGATTGTTGAAAGGAGAGTGCTCCAGGATTGCGAAGTGCCTATCCGAAGAAAAATCAGGGAGCAAGGTCAAAACAGTACTAAAATTTTTTTTAAAGTGAGTTCAGTTAAAAAATACAAATGGCTGGAATCACCATCAAAGTATTGCTAATTTCAAACTGCCTTTTAATTAATTACAGCTAACAGGATGCCTGTTAATTACAGTTCACACGAGTCCTAATACTTGCAGACCAAGTTCAGATCGGATTATTTAGAGAAATGCAGGTAGGAAGCAGGAAAATGGGGTATCGATGTTTTCAGAGTTCCTTTCAGGTACCTAAAAGATAGTGGGGAGGGGAGGGGGACTTCCAACAAATATATATCCCAGGCGTAAACAAGATGAGCATAAAGCCACTGTCATCTGTGCTTCTCCATGTCTGACATCAGATTGTATTCACAAGTTGCTCACTGGAGTAAGCCCTTGTGATCTAAATGAAGCTAGGTGACTGAGCACATACAGTTGTTTGCCAATGTTCTCAGATGCTGAATAACATTGCCTAACACACTTGTAGGGAGTTTAAAGGAAAAAAAACACCTGGTTCAAGTGCTTAGAATTGTATTCAACAATTATAGAAGCTATCGTTTAGCTTCTGTGAATTTTTGCCTAAAGAAATATGTAGTTGTGAGACCTACTTTATAACTACCTATTCATTGTGAAACTTTGTCCTTTTAGAAATTATTCGGCAGTGATTGGTGGTAGAGTGAAAGATGCACACAACCATATATGCCTGTCAGTGCTAACAAGGATATCATGAAAATTCTGAGGGTTGTGGGCAAATGAGATATAAGATCATGCTGTTTCTCCAGTGTTGCTTCTGCTTCTGACATAAGGAATAAATGAATATGGGAGTCCCAGACAGTTCAGGGGCTGCAGGCTTCATGCAGACGTGGCCAAGTCCAAGAACTGTACCACAGACAACCAGTCACAAAAATGGCACAGAAACAGCATTTTTAAAAACCCTGGTCACAAAGATCAGAATCTTAAGAGGATAGACACTGAGTTCCTGAGGAGCATGTGCTTTGCCAGGAAGCATAACAATAAGGGCCTGAAGAAGGTGCAGGACAACTCCACCAAGGCCGTGAGAGCATGTGCTGAGGCTATGAAGGCCTTAATCAAGCCCAAGGAGATCAGACCCAGCATACTAAGTGGCTGTAGGTGTAAGCTCAGTCAACTTGCCTACATTGCTCACCCCAAGCTTAGGAAACGTGTGGGTGCTGTATTGCCAAGGGTCTCAACCTTTGGCCTCAACCAGCCAAAGGCCAAGGCTCAAACCAAGGCCCGGGCTATGCCTGTGGCTCAGGCTCCCAAAGGTGCTCCCAACTCCCCATAAAGGCTCTAGTGTAGACTCTTGTGTCTGCCAATGTGAGTTCTGGTGTTACACCCACCCCCTCTCTGGGCTTCTGCTTGCATGGCGCTGTTGTCTTCCTGTGCTATTTATACAGAGAAACATGAGACAGGATCTGTCAAAAAGAAAAATAATAAAACAAATGAATATGGTGAATAGTCAGAAGAGAGGAAGAAATGATGAGTTCATAGATTTCTATATGAAAGACCCCAGGTAGGGGCACCTGGGTGGCTCAGTGGGTTAAAGCCTCTGCCTTCGGCTCAGGTCATGATCCCAGGGTTCTGGGATAGAGCCCTGCATCTGGCTCTCTGCTTGGCAGGGAGTGTGTTTCCTCCTCTCCCTCTGCCTGCCTCTCTGCCTACTTGTGATCTCTGTCTGTCAAATAAATAAAGTCTTTTAAAAAAAATGTTTAAAACTGGCTTTCTTAGAATGCTTAAACTGATAGTGGCTGTCTCCACCCAATAGATGTATATGTATTGCTCAGTTTAACAGCAGCAGTAATGACAAACTCCACAAGGCCTCAGGATAGGAGATATGACCAATGAGATTTCATGGTTAGGAATTCTGTACAACTTTAACTTTTCCAAGAGAATATTCTCTTCAGTGGCTATTGTGAAGATAGTGACATATCTTGAGTGAAAAAGAAAACGATGGTGAGAGAAAGAGTAAGTCTTAGGGCAATTTGATAAGGATGCATATTTACCACCCTTTGTGAAATGCAGAGGAAACTGACCCAGTGCTGCCATCAGGAGAGTACTTTGCAAATTTGAGCATAAGAGGAGAAAATGACCATTCTTGTTAATTAGATGTAACCAGGATTGATGGTTGGGGAACAGCACAGAGCCTGAGATGAGACCTCTTTGTGGAGCACTTAGCCTTCCTGATGGTTGATACTCTCTTTACTATTTTACTTTTTTAACATTTGTTTAATATTAGTACATTTAATTGGCAATGAAAGCAGCTGCATCTTCTCAGACATGCATAAGCCTATAATTGATAAACTACTAAAAATGTTTCTACTCCAACTAATTCCTAGTATGGTTTTAATTTATTCATAGAACTTATAATGATTCATTCCAGAAATGTACCATTTACTAGAACCATCTGAACAAGTGGCAACAACTTTAATAAGGGGATATGTTATCCATTATAAATGACCATTTCCCCCGTCCAGCAGCAAATCACCTTGAATTCCTATGTCTGTATGATAAAAATTGAAATACAATTTCAAAACTATACTTCTAGGGCACCTGGGTGGCTCAATTTTTAAGCGTCTGCTTTTGGCTCAGGTCATGATCCCAGGGTCCTGGGATAGAGTTCCGCATTGGGTCCCTGCTCAGCAGGAAGCCTGCTTCTCCCTCTTCCACTCCCCCTGCTTGGGTTCCCTCTCTTGCTGTCTCTCTCTCTACCTCTGTGTCAAATAAATAAATAAATTAATTAATTAAATAAAACAAAACTATATATCGAAATTTTTTTTAAGATTTTGTTTATTTATTAGAGAGAGAGGGAGAGCACAGAAGGAGAGGGAGAGGGAGAAGCAGACTCTTACTGAGCAAAGAACCCAGCATGAGACTCAATCCCAGGAGCTTGGGATCATGACCTAGTTGAAGGCAGATGCTTAACTGACTGAGCAACCCAGGCACCCCTATACTTCGAATTCTTAAGATACTTTTTGGCAGGGTATTTTAAGAATCTTTAAAAGCTCATGACCTTTGATTCAATAACTACCCTTCTAGAAATCTACCCAAAGAAGATAGAAATTAAAGATTAGATATAAAACACATTCACAGCATTTATAATGTCAAAGATTGGAAAATCTAACCTAAACATAATAAGATCTTTAAATAAACCAATATATCAATTTATGCTTATCTTAAAATATAGTCATTTAAAATTTAAAGAAATTTTAAAATGTGTTTCAAATAATATGATCTTATAGAGTATCATTCAAGTTTGTAAAAATATATGTATATGCATAGAAAAAGGAAAAGAAACAACTAGATAAGAATGTTATCTGTGGGGCGCCTGAGTGGCTCAGTGGGTTAAGCCGCTGCCTTCGGCTCAGGTCATGATCTCAGGGTCCTGGGATTGAGTCCCGCATCGGTCTCTCTGCTCAGCAGCGAGCCTGCTTCCCGCTCTCTCTGCCTGCCTCTCTGTCTACTTGTGATCTCTCTCTGTCAAATAAATAATAAAATCTTAAAAAAAAAAAAGAATGTTATCTGTAGTTATTGCTGATTAGTAAGATTATGGGCCATTTAAATTTTCTTTATCTTTTAATTTTTCATATTCTTTATAATGAACATGCTTTTTATAGTAAAGAAAACAAATGCTACTTTTTAAAAAATATTTTATTTGTTTATTAGAGAGAGAGAGAGCAAGTGACCATGCACAGGGGGGAGGGGCAGAAGCAGAGGGAGAAGCAGGCTTCCCGCTGAACAGGGAGCCAGATGTGGGATTTGATTCAAGGATCCTGGGATCATGACCTGAGCCAAGGCTTAATGGACTGAGCGAACCAGATGCCCCATAAATGCTACTTTTTAAAAAGAGAATGATTACAGGGCTTAATAAACACTTTTTGATTCATAACTAATAGAATGAGGTATTAGTACTTAAGCATGGTAAATAGCCCAAAAATAATCCCAAACAATGACTACTTTAAATAATTTTTTTAAGATTTTATTTATATTTGTTTATTTGACAGACAGAGACCATAAGTAGGCAGAGAAGCAGGCAGAGAGAGAGGAGGAAGCAGGCTTCCTGCTGAGCAGACAGCCTGATGTGGGGTTCGATCCCAGGACCCTGGGATCATGACCTGAGCTGAAGGCAGAGGCTTTAACCCACTGAGCCACCCAGGCGCCCCTCAAATAATGACTACTTTAGAAACAAGCAGTCTCACTCTGCCTTCTCCTTTCTTTCATTCTTGTCCTCTTCTAGTTGTTAAAAATGTTTCCTGTAGTGGGGTGCCTGGGTGGCTCAGTCAGCTTAGCATTTGACTCTTGATTTCAGCTCAGGTCATGATCTCAGAGTCATAAGATCAGTCCCTGTCTGGCTTGCACTGGGCCTGCTTGGGATTTTCTCCCTCTCTCCCTCTGCATTCCCAAGGCATGCGTACAGACAGACACACACACACTCTCTCTCTCTCAAAAAAAAAAAAAAAAAAAAAAAAATTTGTTTCTTATGGTTGAAAGCCAATTATTACCAAAGTAGAATAGTATAACGTGAATTAAGTCTAAAAGCTTGTACCTACATAAGCCTAAAGTGCTAACTTAAAAAAAGATTAATAACACAAGCCCCCAAACAAAGGTTATGTATCATGACATGTTTCCTTCTTTCTAATAGCCTGAGAGCCCCAGGACCTGTGCTGAATAGTGCAGAATTGCCATAACTGAGGGGTTTTTTTCACCTAAAATATTCATATACACTTAAATTTAAACATGTCCTTGGAAGATATCTGGAAGGCTACCCCTTGATATCAAGGGGTAATAAGTCTCTGGGTTGGTAGAATCATTAATGTTTTTAGGACATTTTTGTCCATATTTTCAGACTGCCCTGTAATGTGCAAATATAGCCTTGTGTTTAAAAAAAAAAAAATGCTATCCAGTGCTGTCAGAATTAGTCTCTTGGAGACCTTGCTAACTCACAATTAGGAAGACAAATTATCAATTACAATATGGAGTTCTGACAGACTAAATAATATGGCTTTATATTTGGTATCTGCCCAGTACTTGGGGAAAAAATAATTCCTTTGAACTCATCTATGAAGCAATTTAGGAAGCCCTCTTGGAAAACTCAGTTGTACAACAACCATTTAAAGAGATTAAATTTATATCTTCCATTGGCAGTTATTTCATTGGAGTCATACATCGATGAATGATTTAAAACAAGACAGGTACTCCAATAGAAAATTAAACAAATACAAAATCCCATGGGGAAACCAACAAGTTTCCTAAAAGAACAGGATCAAGTTAATAACTGGTGTTTAAATAAAAACCCCTGGGACATTTTTGCATGTCAGAGCTTTTAGAGATGGAACATTACTAGTGGGTTGGTAACAAGGTCCATATTACAAAGTATCTTCTTATAAAAATTTGTTTTGATTCAAACCTATGCAATAGAAAATGATTCCTAAGTTTAATTTACAAATTAAGTTTGTTCACTGAACAAAACATATAGTTTTAAGTTTTCTCCCTAAATTTGAACATCTAGATGAAAAAGTTTCAATCAATTTGAGTATACACCTAACAAAATGAAACAAAAGCCATTAAGATCGAGGCAATATTATGCACTGAAAAACACTTTGAACCTGGGATCTACTCCCGACACTGAGCTAACTAGCTTGTAATCTTGGAGTTCATTTTCTACTACTTTAAAGTAAGGTGGTTAAACAGGATCATCTGCAAAGATTTGTTCATATTTCACACTCTATAATTTGAAAACAAACATAGGAAGGTACTAAAAGATGGAGAGAAGGTAGATTCTAAAAGGTGGAGAGAAGGTAGTCACTAGCACAAATTAAAGAAGACCCCAGGGGCACCTGGCTGGCTCAGTGGGTAGAGCATGTGACTCTTAATTTAGAGGTCCTCAGTCTGTGCCCCGCATTGAGTGTAGAGATTACTTAACAACAACAACAACAACAACAAGCCCCAACAAAAGCCTACTCTTTTTAGCCAAAGTACCTGAAAAAGGACAGCCTAGCAAGACAGACTTGTAAGCAACAAGAGCCCTACTCTAGCCAAACAGGACAGAAACAAACAAATAAAACTGTGGCCCCAACCCCACCCATGTCAGTGGAGGCCTAGGGGAGAGCTCAGACTTCTACTTTTGCCAGGCAGTAATGAAGTAGTTTAACCCTCCCCCCTCACCACCACCACCAGCGTGATATCAGAGGAAGCCTAGTGGAGAGTCAGGACTTTCACAACCACTGGCAGTAATGAGGCCAGAGGTCACTCACTCCTACTGCTGCATTGTCACTGGAGTCCACATGAGGAATGTTAAGGCCTCTTACCCCTCCCTACCAAGGATGTATCAGTCAGTGGAGGCCTAGTAAAGAGCTATAACTCACATCTCCCCCCTTAGGTAAGGAAAAGCACCCCCCACCTCAGGTGCTAACACAGGCTGAGTCAAGGCTGAAAGTCCAATACCCAAAAGAACTTCTACATCCTAACTCACAATAATGCGGTGATCACTCCCCCATGTCCCATGCTTCTCCTGTTGGAGCCCTGTCAGAGAAAGTCAGCTAAAGCATAAGGTTTAAATAAGATCCATATGGTTTCCTTTGAAACACAGAAGTTTTTAATCTTGATGAAGTCAAATTTATCTCTTTTTTTCTTTTATTGCTCATGCTTTTGGTGTCATATCTAATAATCCTTTGCCAAATCCCAAATCATGTTTTCCCCTTATGTTTTCTTGTAAGAGTTTCATAGTTTTAGCTTCTACATAGAGGTCTTTGATCCATTTTGAGCTAATTTTTGTATATGGTGTAGGGTAAGATTCCAACTTCATACTTTTGCCTGTGGCTATCTAGTTGTCTCATCATTTGTCAGAAAGAACATTCTTCCCCATTGAATAGTCTTGGCACTCTTGTCAAAAATCAGTTGACCATAGATGTATGATTTACTTCTGGACAATCAGTTCTATTCTATTGATCTATATATCTCTCCTTGTGCCAGTACCACATTGTCTTGATTACTGTTGCTTTGTAGTAAGTTTTGAAATCAGGAAGTATGAGTCTTCCAACTTTCCTCTACTTTTTCAAGATTAATTAGGTTATTCTGGGTCCTTTGCAATTCCATATGAATATTTTTTTTTTAAGAATTTTATTTATTTATTTATTTATTTATTTGACAGACAGAGAGAGCACAAACAGGAGGAGTGGCAGGCAGAGGGAAAGGGAGAAGCAGGCCCCTCACTGAGCAGAGAGCCTGACATGGGGCTCCATCCCAGGATCATGGGATCATGACCTGAGCCAAAGGCAGACGCTTAACCAACTGAGCCACCCAGGCACCCCTATTTTTCCTAATATATATCTAATGTTAACATTAGATATATCACATTGATTAATTTGTGAATACTGAATCACCCTTTCATCCGAGGAATAAATCCCACCTAATGATGGTAAAGATTTTTTTTTTTTAATGCATGGTTGAACTTAGTTCTAATTTTTGTTGAAAATTTTTGTATCTGTGTTAATCAGAGATATTGGCCTCTTTTTTTGTAATGTCTTTATCTGATTTGGGCATTAGGATAATACTGGCCTTATAGAATATATTTGGAAGCTTTGCTTCATTTTATATTTTTTGGAATAGTTTGAGAAGAATAGGTATTAACTTTTCTTTAAATGCTTTGTAGAATTCACCCATGAAACCATTGGTTTTATTTTTTGTTTTTTATTTTTTAAAGATTTTATTTATTTATTTGACAGAGAGCATAAGAGGAGAGAAGGTCAGAGGGAGAAGCAGATTCCCAACAGAGCTGGGAGCCCAGTGTGGGACTTGATCCCGGACCTGAGCCGAAGGCAGTTGCTTAACTAACTGAGCCACCCAGGCAACCAAGCTATTGGTTTTAGATTTCCGTTTGATTGATCGGGTTTTTTTGATTATTGATTGAATTTCATCACTAGTAATCAGTCTGTTCAGATTTTCTATTTCTTCCTGATTTGGTTTTGGGAAATTATGTTTCTAAGAATTCGTCCAGTTTCTTCTAGGTTGTCCAGTTTGTTGGCATATAATTTTTCATAATATTCTCTTATAATACATTTAATTTCTGTGGTGTCAGTTATTTCTCCTCCTCTCTCCCCCAACTTTCTTCTAACCTCATTTTCTACCAGGCATCCCTATATACTGTGTTTCATACAGGCTTTTGTGCTATTTTTTTTAACACACCAAGCACATTCATCTCTTAGAGCATTTGTATTTTCTGTTTGCTCTCTCCAGAACACCCTTCCTCTAGATACTTGCAAAGTTTCCTCTTGCTTTCAGGTCTCTGGTAGAAGGTGATGGTTCTGATAGAATGTGATGACTGCCTATCAACATAGTCACTCTCTAGCTCCTGACTCTTTCTACATAGCACTTACCAACACCATTACATACCTGTTTGCTTATCATCTGTCTTGTTTTCTAGATCATAAGCTCCATGATGGCAAGGATTTTGTTCACTACTAAATCCCAAGAGCCTATGTCAGTATTTGGACTTTTATTTATTTATTTATTTATTTATTTATTTATTTATTTGACAGAGAGAGAGCAAGCATAAGCAGAGTGAGCAGCAGGCAGAGGGAGAAGAAGAAGCAGGATCCCCAGTGAGCAGGGAACCCCATGTGGGACTCGATCCCAGGACCCTGGGATCATGACCTGAGCTAAAGACAGCCTCTTAATCGACTGAGTCACCCAGGTGTCCCCTATGTCAGTATTTAGAACATAGAAGATGCTCAGTAAATACTTGGTAAATGAATGACTTAAGATAATAGAGGAAATGGAACAGTAGATTTTCCATAGAGGCTACCAAGCAGAAAGACAGAAGTGAGAAGAACATGAAGGAAAAATCATACCAATATACTTTGAATATGCTCAAAGTGAGTTGACTGCTGCCTGAGTAATAAAGATTTTGTTCCTGCCTTCAAGTTCAGGAGTTGACAAGGTAATAGCTTGATAATATCTATAACAGAAGTAAGACAATGTACAGAAGGAATATAATTTTATGAGACAATAGAAGTATCTGCATTCATATTTTTGTAAATCTTTCTATGGAATTAGAAATGGTAAAGTATGAGGAGAAAGCTTATTTTGGGGTTATATAATACATAAGACAATTTTGGATGATGGTTATGACTATGGCTTGCCATAAACTTTGGTCACATTTTCTGAGTAGTTTTGATTCCTTACTAAAGAGTGTGACAACAAGTTTGGCCTGATTTAGCGTCCTAAGACAGCAGTAAGCCACCTACTTCATACCAGCATAACCTACTTTTAGACTAATTTCTAGATAGATAGATGGTATCAAGGCCCTCTTGTGGATGATTCTTGGATTTAGAAATTTTTTAAAAAGATTATTTATTTATTTATTTATTAAGATTTTATTTATTTATTTGAGATAGAGCAAGAATGAGAGAGCACAAGCCGGGGAGCAGCAGGCAGAGAGAAGCAGGCTCCCCACTGAGCAGGGAGCCTGATGCGAGGCAGGATCCCAGGACTCTGG
Organism: Meles meles; assembly: GCF_922984935.1. Lineage (NCBI taxonomy): Eukaryota > Metazoa > Chordata > Mammalia > Carnivora > Mustelidae > Meles > Meles meles. The sequence continues at coordinate 61,263,271 of NC_060080.1, forward strand.
GATCATGACCTGAGCCAAAGGCAGACACTTAATCGACTGAGCCACTCAGGTTCCTCAATTTAGAAACTTATGATTGCTTCTGATATCACATTCCAGCTCAGAAATACTGGAATACTTCATATCCTTAATATTCAATGTCCAGTCAAGCAATAACTGTCATAGAACCTGGGCCTGGAAGATCCAGAGCCAGGATCTAGCCCAGTGTAGGAGTGTAATTGACCAGATGATTTATCAGCAGCTCTGTTCTGAAAGTGAAATAATTATATTTATATTTATATCTTATATTTGGTGGAATTCAGTAGTGAAGCCATCTGGGCCTGGGCTTTTCTTTGTGGGTAGTTTTTTATTATTAATTTATCTATTGACTTGTTGTAGATCTATTCAAATTGTCTATTTCTTCTTGAGTTAGTTGTGGTAGTCTGTGTCTTTCTAGGAATTTGTGTATTTCATCTAAGTTATCTAGTTTTTTGACATACAATTGTGTGCCATGGTATTCCTCTTCATAGTATTCCTCCTTATCACTTATGGCTAAACTGAACTAAATATTCCTCATACTGGCTCATGGTTTCCTGCCCTTTTGTTTTCGCACTTGGAATACCCTCAACTTAATCTGTACCTATTAAAATGTATTGGATATCTACTGGGACCAAAACATTCTTCAAGTTCTCTAGGGAATGCGTGAACAATAGATATGATAAGGTCTTGGCTTTGGAATAGATAGCTGTCAACAATGTTAAGTGCTGCAAGAGAGGTCAAAGAGACCAAGAAATGGCACTTAAATTTAACAATCTTGAAGTCAGTGTCAGATTTGAAAAGAACAATTCCAGGACAATGTGGAAGCAGATAAGAAGAAAATAATGAGTAAGTAGAACAATACATGAGCTCCAAGGAAGTAGGGATTTTGTTCCTTTTATTTACTTTGTTCCCCATCATATAGACCATGCCTGGTATATTGAAAGCTCTCCATAAATATTAGTTAAATAAATGAATTAATTAATCCATTGGTAAGTGGTAGTTAAAAAAAATAGAGGCAATGGGAATAATAAAGGAGAGACTAGAATAATGTTGCAATTGAAGAAGGGCGCAAGTAGAACATGCTTTTAGGGGGAGGACTCCAGTGGAAAAGTGGAAATCAAAGATGTTTAAAAAAAGAGAGAGAGAGAGAGATGGTAAAAGAGTTGGGGTGCCTGGCTGGCTCAGTCAATAGAGCATGCAGCTCTTGATCTTGGGGTCATGTGTTCAAGCCCCATCTTGGGTTGGGGTCGAGATTACTTTTAAAAAAAGATGTAGGGGCGCCTGGGTGGCTCAGTGGATTAAGCTGCTGCCTTTGGCTCAGGTCATGATCTCAGGGTCCTGGGATCAAGCCCCGCATCCGGCTCTCTGCTCTGCAGGGAGCCTGCTTCCTCCTCACTCTCTGCCTCTCTCTCTGCCTGCCTCTCTGCCTACTTGTGATCTCTCTCTCTGTCAAATAAATAAATAAAATCTTTAAAAAAAAAAAGATGTAAAATAGGGAAAACATTATCATTATGCAATGTTATCATTAAAGCAATAGGAAAACAGTATCATTAAAGCAATAGGAAAAGGTCACAAATAGTGGAATAGGAAGAGGCAAGTCCCACCTAATGTGTAAATAGACTCATTTGCAACTCTTTGCAAAAAAAGAAAATTATTCCTCCTAATGGGTTCCCTGTTCACATTAACTGCCAGAAAATCCAAGCACCCAAGCTAGAGACTCTGGTTTTCTTTAACACCTTCTTCTCTTATGTCTTCTTGCCCGCTTAAAGGAAAAGAAAGTTATCTCAATTCCACTTCTATAATGCTCCATTTACACTCCCATCTTCCATCCCCACTGGCCCTACCCTAGATAAGACATCAACATTTTCTTTCTTTCTTTTTTTTAAGATTTTATTTATTTATTTGACAGAAAGAGACACAGCAAAAGGAGGAACACAAGCAGGGGGATTGGGAGGAGAGAAGCAGGCTTCTTGCTGAGCAGGGAGCCTGATGCGGGGCTTGATCCCAAGACCCTGGGATCATGACCTGAGCTGAAGGCAGACACTCAAAGACTGAGCCACCCAGGCACCCCCATCAACATTTTCTTTCTTTCTTTCTTTTTAATATTTTATTTTATTTATTTGACAAAGAGAGAGAGATCACAAGCAGGCAGAGAGGCAGGCAGAGAGAGAGGGAGAAGCAGGCTCCCCGCTGAGCGGAGAGCCTGATGTGGGGCTCGATCCCAGGACCCTGAGATCATGACCTGAGCCGAAGGCAGAGGCTTAACCCGCTGAACCCCCCAGGCACCCACATCAACATTTTCTTGAATATTGATGAAGGATAGTTGGAAGGCAGGCAGGCAGAGACGAGGGGCCCCCACCCTAAGAGGAAACCACCCTTAAAAGGATTTTACACCACCCTCAAAGGAGCCCTTAACCCCCCCTTCCTATGGATAGGTGACAAACCTGATTGGATGACAGTGCAGGGAGGGTTAATCAGATTAAAATGCCCTCTAACAAGTCCATAAAAACCCCTAGACTTAGAAACTCTGGTGGCAACTTTCTTGGGTCCCTTTCCTCTTTAGGAGCTTTGTACTCTAAACTTTACTATCACTCAAAAACCTTGCTTTTCTGCCCACCACTCTGTCTGGTCTACCCCTTCATTCTTTGAAGTGGCGTGACCAAGAATCACAGGCACTGCTAACAGAAGAAAAAAATCCTATAACAATATTTTAATGATTTTCTGACGATATTCTGAATTCAATAGCTTTCAGCTCTCAGTCCCTTCTTTATACTGCCATCAGAACTATAGTCTTAAAACACAGATATGATCATACCATTTTCCTCTTCAAAAGAGCCATAATAGATCATTTCTGTCTTTTACATTTCTTCATTTATTGAGTGCCTTGCATATGCTAGGTGCTGGGGATATACTAGTGAGTTATTATAAGGGGGGTGTTTCAAATTAGGGGTAAAGAAATGGTCACAACAAAATGAAGATACTTAAGAATGAAGTGTCATTTTTCTCCTAGGAGATTGACAGGTTTAAGAAGAATGAAAATACTCAGTGTTGGCAAATTTGTTGGAAAACAAGCAACCTTATCCCACTACTGGTGAATGTTACTAGATACCAACTTTTTAGAGGGCAGTTTAGCGATACTTGTTAGGACAAATTGGTATCATCAAAATTTTAACAATAGTTATCTCCAGGGTTGTGGATTTATGAAAGACTAACTTGCTACTTCTCATAGTATTTTTCACTACTTCCTATAGCATTTAAGTATTTATAATATTTATATTTTTCAATTTGAAAAAATGAAGACACAAAAATGGAAAAAACTACCTTTCTTAGACAGTTTCACACTTTTAGGTCAACATTCAAGGCTGTTTAAAATGAGTCCCTTATGTAGTCCCACCTTCCACCATTCCCATTTTTTACCCAGGGCTGTCCAGGCAGTGCTTTTCACTCTTCTGTGCCTCTTATATTCCTCTAACTAGAATGCCTTCCTCCTCTCCTTTATTAATCAAAACAGTACTCATCTTCCCAGAACAGCTTAGGAGTCACTTCCCTTTCTCTGTGAAACTTGTCCTCCCATCTGGTTTAAAATGCCCCTCATTACTGCTGAGGGGGTTGTTTGTTTATACCTTGAAGAGAGCACAGCTTGCGTTGTTGTTACTTGTGTCTGATGTCTCCCTTGCCCTCTTTTATTCTCCACTTTATTTGCTTTTTCTTTGAGATAAATGTTAATTTCAAAATACTACTCAGATTCCTGTATGTTCCATACCTAAATCCACACTTAAATTACAGTTTTTAGAGATGCATAGCTCAGCAGTGCAAGTCACAAAATGCTACTTTGTATTAATTTGTATTTGAAGAGAGTGCAGGAATTAATTAAACATGTCTATAGATGCCTCCTGTTTATTCTCTGACAATGAGCCGGAATTATTACCTCACTTTAAGCCTTTCTCTGGTGATTTGTTTACAGAGAGTTGTGCTAAATAGCTGAATTGTTGTCATGACCCTTTGCCTAGATCTTTTCAAAACAGTCATTAGACTTGAGTTTTACATAACACACACACACACACACACACACAATCTCATAACGAAGAGACAAACTGAAAACAATTCTTAGAATTTTAAGCTAGCACTGTGTTAAGATTGGATTTATGGTAATAGGCATAGCCCACAATTTTATAAGTCAGCAATAATTAAATCTGACCACTTATAAGCGCTGAAGTGTCTGTGGTTGCCAAACTGTGATAAAGTGTAAAATTAACTAATTACCTTACATGAACTTGATCAATAGGGCTCCTTTCCATAAACCAGAGAATTAACTACTTTTTGCTCTTTTGGTGACTACACAGTTTCAGGTCCCCAAGTGGGAGTAGCTCTTAAAGCAAAAGTGGCAGCCCCATTATCATTTGTAAATTTCCACTAAGAAGCCAGCCTGGCAGTGTCTGTTGGCCATGCAGCCTGTGACCTTTCTAACAGCCTGATACTCGTCATTGTTTTGTTTATGAGCATCTATCTATGCCGTTGAAAGTTCTGGGGAGAGAGTTTCAAAAAAAAGAAAACTGAAACTAAGAAAGAAATCAAAAGCAAAAAGCTAGAAACTATTTCTTTAGCCCTTTCTTTATGATCTCAGGACTTCAGGGACCTTGAAAGATTGATTTCCTCTCACTCAAGTTTCTTATAAAATTAGCTTTGGCTCATACATTTGTAACACAGTAGTTAATTTTACAAGATAAGCAGTATAGGGGAAATGTATCTGAGGGGAAAATCAAGTGCTTGCAAGCTCAAGAGACACTTATAAGGTCACAGAACAAAGCTGGTTAGTAAAGTGGTCCCACTGTAGACCTGCAAATAGCAAAGGGTCTGCTTCAGGTTAATTTCAGTGTATCTTTCATCACATTTCACTTTTCTTCTCAGCCAGTATTAAATATAAGTGGGCCTACTCAAACCTGTTCTGTGAGTCTTTTGAATTACTCAGTCGAAGAGCAATCATGATTTAAGTTGAGAAATTTGAACTTTGTTTTAGCATCCACTTCCCTGAAATAGTCTCAGAGACTATACTAGCCACAACTATGAGTGTATTAATCGGGAATTCATGTTCACAGTTGCTTATGCCATTTCAAGAAATTAAATGTACTTTCAGATAAGCACCTTTGGCTCTCTGAGTTGGAAGGAATATTACAGTCTTTTAATTCAATCCTCTCCCTTTATAGAAGGGGTTTCTAAGGCTTAGAATGGCTCCTAAAGGGGGCGCCTGGGTGGCTCAGTGGGTTAAGCCTCTGCCTTCGGCTCAGGTCATGATCTCGGGGTCCTGGGATCGAGTTCCTCATTGGGCTCTCTGCTCAGCAGTGAGCCTGCTTCCCTTCCTCTCTCTGCCTGCCTCTCTGCCTACTTGTGATCTCTCTCTGTCAAATAAATAAATAAAATCTTAAAAAAAAAAAAAAAAGAGAGAATGGCTTCTAAAGTTGAGGCTCTTTGCTTAGGAGCAGAGCTGGAATTAGAACCAGGTGTCTCAGCTAACCCAGACTCCAAATCTAGAGCTCTTTATACTCACAGTGAGTAAACGCCAGAATAATTTCTCACTTATACAGTCAGAGAAAGTCTCTGTGAATTAATTAATCTTTTTATTTGGATATGTTAATCTTTTAAAATATGCAGAAGACTCATTTCAGTATATGTCAGCACTGGGAAAATACTCACAGATAAACGGCCTTAAGAAGCATCTTAGAGGGGTGCCTGGGTGGTTCATTTGGTTGAGCATCTGCCTTCAGCTCAGATCATGATCCCTGGGTCTTGGGATGGAGCCCTGCAGCAGTGTCCCTGCTCAGCAGAGGAGTCTGGTTCTCCCTCTCCTTCGAAGTCTCCCTCTCCCTTTGCTCCTGTTCTCTCTCTCTCTCTGAGATAAATAAATAAAACCTTTAAAAAAAAAAAAAGGCATCTTAGAGATACCTTCTAAAGTGGTTTGATGGGACTGGCCTGTAAAACTGCCCAATAATGCACAAATTATAAATTTTCAAGAAAACATTAACTGGAACTATTACATTACTTTTTTTTTTTTTTAAGATTTCATTTATTTATTTATTTGTCAGAGAGAGACACAATAAGAGAGGGAACATAAGCAGGGAGAGTGGGAGGGAGAAGCAGGCTTCCCACTGAGCAGGGAACCCAATGCAGGGTTCCATCCCTGAGCTGAGCCACCCAGGTGCCCGGGACTATGACATTTCTACCTGACTATCAAAATGCTGTGTTGATCAACTGTATCAAAATTCCCCTCAGGTGAGCCATATCATTGAGGTTCCTCTCTGTGGATGTAGCACTTCACAGGCAAGTTCTAAGGGGGACAGAATTCCTGTGAAACACACAAGGCTACTTATGCTCACCTCCTCTTAATATTTTTCCTTAAGACATGAACTTGGCATTTCCCAAGTGTGTCACTTAGAATGTTAACTTAGATTTGAAAAAATGGTTCAATGATCAAGTAAATTTAAGAAATAGAGTTAACTTAGTCTTTTTATTATGCTAATTTGATTTATTCATTCAAAAATATTTATTCAGGGGCGCCTGGGTGGCTCAGTGGGTTAAGCCCCTGCCTTCGGCTCAGGTCATGATCCCAGGGTCCTGGGATCGAGCCCTACATCGGGCTCTCTGCTCAGCGGGGAGCCTGCTTCCCCCTCTCTCTCTGCCTGCCTCTCTGCCTACTTGTGATCTCTGTCTATCAAATAAATAAATAAAATCTTTAAAAAAAAAAAAAATATTTATTCAGTGCCTGCTATGTGTCAGGCACTGTCGTAGATGCTTAGGATACAGAAGCTAAGGACATAATCTCTGCTTTTGGGAAGCTCATAGACAATATACAGTAGGTAGCTTTTTTGTATGCTGAATTAATTCTTTTTTTTTTAATATTTATTTGAGAGAGAGAGAAAGAGAGGGCAGAGGGTGGGGCAGAAGGAGAGTGAGAGGAAGAGGGAGATAGAAACAAGACTCCCCACTGATCGCTGAGCCCAATGTGGGGCTCAATCCTGTGACCCTGATACCATGACCTGAGCCAGAATCAAGAGTTGGACACTCACTCAACTGAGCCACCCAGGCGCCCTTCTGCTGAATTAATTCTTAAGTTAAATTCCCAGGAAAGGACAATGAATTGCATAATTAATAATTTGCAATAATACTAAGTGCTATGAAAGAAAAATCCAAAGTGGTATGGGAAGATATAATAAGAGAATTTATTAGAGACTTATTACCTCCTGGAGGGTTGCTCCAAATGTGGTTCTGAATCTGGCTGTGGGTAAAGAGAACTCGGTATTTTGAAAACCCCTCTTGATATCTCTGTTCTCTTCCACAGCCCTCCCTTCCTTCTGTGAAGACTCCACACCACACCCAGGAGCTCCATTTTGGGGGAGAGCAAAATCCCAGCACAGCCAGCTACTGTGACCTCAGGCTCTTCTTCTCTCCCCCAAATGTTCTAGATGAGCAACAAACAACAACTGGCCCTGAAAGCAGGGCCAAGTGACAGAAATTTAAACATGAAAGAGTGACTCAAGGCTCTCACCATTAAAGACTGACATTTCTTTTTAAACTTGACATCTAAGCAAACTTTTTCTGAAATGTAAAAAATACTCCCTTTTTTTCAAAAACCATGGAAGTGTTCATACCCTTTGATTCAGCAATCCCATTCCTGGGAATTTCACTTGAGGATTAATTCATCAGAAAAGTAAAACTGCATACACCAAGTTGGTCATTGTAATGTTAAGTGTAATAATAAGGAGGGGAAAAAGTGAACAATCTAAATATTCTGCAGCTGGGAAGCTGTTAGATTGTGGTATATTAATTTCAGGGATTTGGTAAATGGTGGAAAATATGAATGAAGTAGTGGCAAAATTATATGCTAAAGAATACAAACTATATAAAAATGGGTATGTGAAACACAGAGAGCAAAGTAAAATGGAAAAGTAGAGTCAGTTTGCCGGGGTAGTAGGACAACAGAATAGAAGCCCATCATGAACTGGCCTATGCAGACAGGAGAAAATTCATTGGCTCAAATAACCAAACCTTAGGTAGAACAGCCAGTGATGCCACTGGCTTCAGGGATGTCTTGAAAGAGGAACACAAATTGCCATCAGGACTTTATATCCCTCTCTTTCTACTTCTCTGTGGACAGAGCCTTTTTCCTGTTTACCCAGATTCTTGCCAAGATGAGAGTCTCATCTTCCCACAATGAGTTTAGATCACTATAAACTCATATTCTTGTATCTTCCAACTAGGATGAGTTTAAGAACAATTTAAGAACTCAGGTTTAAAGGGCGCCTGGGTGGCTCAGTGGGTTAAGCCTCTGCTTTCGGCTCAGGTCATGATCTCAGGGTCCTGAGATCGAGCCCCGCACTGGGCTCTCTGCTCAGTAGGGAGCCTGCTTTCCCCTGTCTTTCTCTGCCTGCCTCTCTGCCTACTTGTGATCTCTCTCTCTGTCAAATAAATAAATAAAATCTCTAGAAAAAAAAAAAAAAGAACTCAGGTTTAAGAACAATTCTGGGAATGGGTTGTGATTGGCCTGGCTTCAGTCATGTACCCATCCCTGGGCCAGTAATGGCCAGGTTTTCATGATTAGTACCCACCTATCAACGTACCATATGGTCAAGGAGTGTGGGTCATTTAAGAAGACAGTCACTTACTTTTGGGGCACCTGGGTGGTTCAGTCAGTTGAGCACCTGACTCTTGATTTCGGCTCAGGTCATGATCTCAGGGTAATGCGATTGAGCCCCATGTCAGACTCCATGCTCAGCATGGAGCCTGCTTGATATTCTCTCACTCTGTCACTCTCTGCCGCTCCCCTGAAACTCGTGCATGCTTTCTGTCTCTCTAAAAAGAAAAAAAGAGGAAGAAGAAAGTGGAGAAGGAGGAAGAGGGGGAGGAGGGGAAAAAGAAGAAAAGGAAGAAGAAGACTATCAGTTCTGTTAGGATCCTATGTCTAGAAGAAGAGGGAAGCATTTCCGTAAAAGGAGAGAGGTGCTGCTCTCAATGGAAATTAATTTGCCTGTGGTTCAATTTAATGTTTTAGAAAAAAATATCTTAATCTCTTAATACTACTCCCAATAGCAGGTTGTGATTTCCTGATGCAGTGTGTTTTACTATAAGACCACACAGTACAGCAGAAAGAACACTACACTGAATGCCAGGAAAATGGATTCTCCTAGCTCTACCATGAATCAACTATGTCCTTGGACTTGTTCTTAAACTTCTCTGGATTTCAGTTTCTTTGTCTGTCATTTCCATGAGGGCCGGAACCAAGACTATCTGAAATGGAGATTTGCAGTTAGTCAAAACCTCTGGGCTGGGTTGGATAGAGAAGGAAGCTGAAGTATGATAATGGTTGCAGCAAAGCCCTCAGATAGTCATGGGGAGCCCTAGACTTAAGATAATCTTTCAGAGTTGTTACAGATTTTACCAAGTGGACCTACTTTATATCCCCTTTATAGACTAGATATACACTGTCCATGGGAAAGGACCTTAAACATGGGTGAAGCAGTTTCCCGAGCCTCAGACAACTCCTCAGGCACCTCTCAGCTGGGAGTTGATGGCAACCAAGACCCCCGGCTCCTGAAAGAGGGAGTGCCTTGGTCCTGAAAGAGCATATCTGAGCAGAACACTGTGACATCTACTACAATCAGTATGTTCATAGAATGATACGTATAGTGCCTGGCGCAGGGTAGGTGCTTATTTATTATGTGTTAAATGAATAAACCATGCAAAAAGCAAGGTGTGGAGAGGTGCCTGGGTGGCTCAGTCGGTTGGATGTCCAAATCTTGGTTACAGCTCAGGTCATGATTTTATGGGTCATAGGATCGACCCACATCAGGCTCCATGCTCAGTGGGGAGTCTGTGTGAAGATTCTCTCCCTCTGCCTTGCCCCTACTCATGTGGGCTCTCTTTCTTTCTCTCTCTCTCTCTCTAAAATAAATAAAATAAACCTTTTTTTCTTTTTTTTAAAGGAAAGGTGTGGATTAGATAATCCCTCCTGGCAATATTGTATACATTTATCTATCTCCCAGAGGATGTGTGGAAAGGGTGATTAATCAAAATCCTTATAGTTTTTGTTATTGCTCTTTTTTTTTTTTTAAGATTTTATTTATTTATTTGACAGAGATCACAAGCAGGCAGAGAGGCGGGGAGAGAGAGAGGAAGAAGCAGGCTCCCCACTGAGCAGAGAGCCCGATGCAGGGCTTGATCCCAGGACCCTGGGATCATGACCTGAGCCGAAGGCAGAGGCTTTAATCCACTGAGCCACCCAGGTGCCCTTGTTGTTGCTCTTTTTAAATAAAGGAGTGGGACTAGAACTAGGAGAAGATTGTTTACTAAAATTAATGTTGACTGATCTGATTTGGCTAGAGAGCATAAAGCATTCTTTGTGATTGAGTTAACAGTGGAAAACATTAAGGAAGCAATTATTATAGATATTACATAGAGTCACACTGTGCTGTCCAATACAGTAGCTGCTAGCCACAGGAGGCTATTTCATTTAAACCAATTAAAATGAAATAAAATATAAAATTCATTTCCTCAGTCACACTACTCACATATCAATTGCTCTGTAGTCATATGTGGCTACTGACTATCACATTAAACACTCAGAATATTTCCATCACAGAGAGTTCTAGTGAACAGTACTGGTCTACACTGAAGAGTTGTGTTCTTTACTTTCATTCAACAAAAATCTAATTTACTCTCATGAATTCTGCTGCTCATTATAGTGAGATGGCTGAAACTGGAGCCAAAACTTTGAAAGGCTTGGGGGAAAAGAATTGCCCTGTATCCACATTTCTTCTTAGAAATCCAAGTGGTGTGGCACATGGGTGGCTAAGTCAGTTACGCGTCTGGTCTGCCTTCAGCTCAGGTCATGATCCCAGGGTCTTGGGCTCAAGGCCAGCGTCCGGCTCCCTGCTTTGCGGGAGGCCTGCTTCTCCCTCTGCCTGCTGCTTGTGGTCTTTCTCACTGACAAATCAGTAAATACATACATACATACATACATAAAATCTTAAGAAAGTAATCCAAGTAGCACAGGACAGTATGAAAATGGAACATTTGTTGTAATTTCATCCTGCTGCTGTCATCTGGCTCATCTGGATGTAACCAGGACTAAAAGCCCTGGGCTTCTGGAGTGTGCTCTGCTCTTGGCTCCCTACAGCAAGGGAGGCAGGACCGCTCCTTCAAGCTTCAAACTGTCCAGGTTTAGACATTCAACAACCAGATTTTCAAAAGAATAAGTCATTTTTTTACTATCCTCCAGAAAATTAACTGTGAATTGTTATTCTCTTAATGTCAGTATCAGAGGTAAACATATTTGATGTTTCCAGTCTACTATAGTTATTTTTCTTATACAAACAGTTCCATCTCTGGGCATTGGAAGCATCTTCAAGTTGGCTGTAAAGTCCTTTTGACACAACCTCAGCAGGCTTTGATAATTTCTTTACTATCTGTTACTACAGTTTGTACACATTTTCTAATCTATTTGCTTTGATATTCCTCTGTGAAGACACCAGTCACTCATAACCATGCAGCCTCAGAACTGAGATTTTTTTATATAAGAACATAGAGGGGTGCTTGGGTGGCTCAGTGAGTTGAGTGTTGGACTCTTGATTTTGGCTCAGGTCACGATCTCAGGGTTTTGAGATCAAGCCTCACATCAGGCTCTGCTTGGCGTGGAACCTGCTTAAGATTCTCTCTCCCCCTCTCCCCCTGCCCCTCCTCCCCAACTGAGCTCTCTCTCTCTCAAAACAAAACAAAACAAAACAAACCTTTAAAAAAGGAACATAAAGATACAGTCCTTGTATCTTCAATATATTATGAGTAATTTATATTCATTCATTTTTTAAACAAATAGTTATTGAGAATTGGCAATTATCAGGCACTAGTACAATTCTCAGTGCAGCAGGAAAAACAATAAAAATTATGTAAATAGTTACATGTATTGGTTATATGTAAGCATGTTGTAGTGAAAAGCACTATAAGAGAAAAGGAGGGGGCACAATGAGAATATATGACACTAGTCAGAAGTTGGGGAAGGCTTTCCTGAAAAAGTCAGAGAGAAGCTGAAATGCCAAGGGTAAGTCGGATGATGCAAAGGAATAGACACAGAATATCATGTGCAAAGTCTGGAGGTGGAAAATACCACATTCAGGGAACTGTAAGTCTTGCATGAGTTGGACCGTGGTAAGAACGGAAAGGTACATGATGGAGCTGGAAATGCATGGGAAGGTCAAATCATTCAGAGCCTTGTGGATCAGGTTAAGGATTTTAGACTTCATCCTAAAAAGGATGGGAAGCCACTGGAATGTTTTAAGAGAGAAACAACATGGTCAGATTTCCATTTTTATGAGACCACTGTACCTGTTGTGTGGAGAATGAATTGGTAGGGGCAAGAACAAAAATGAAAATTGGGAGTTATTACCGGTGAAAAATCGTAGCATTTTGAACTAAGGGGACAGCCATCAAAATAGAAGTAGATAGATTGAAGAGATTTATAGACATCCAAAAGCCAGCTTTGTGTTTACTGGGGAAACAACAGAAGCATTCTCCCTAAACAGAGTGTTTTTAGCTAAGTGTCTTTTTTACAGGAGTAGAGATAGAACAGCGTGTGCAAAGGTCTGGCAGTGGGAAATACTTTGTCACATTCAAGGAACTGAAAGTCCTGCTTGAGGTGGCCTGTGGTAAGAGAAGAAGACAGAGTTATGTGTTGAAGTTGGAAAGGCAGTGAGTCCTGAAGTAGTGAAGAGAAAGTGACGGAGTGGAGGCCAGGGAGACAGGCAGAGTGGCTGGCTGCTTGGGGAGTAAGGATAGAGTGCTAGCTGATCTTTGCTTCTTGATGGAGGTGCTCAGCCCCACCGGTTTCCTCCAAGATGGCAGCATAGGGATTCTTCACCTCTACCTTCAGGGTAGCACTGTACACAAACTAGGCATTCTAAGGTCGCTGGGCTGAGGGACGTTGCTTCTTCCTAGCTCTCACTGGAAGTTGGTGACTTAGCAGTGCATTTTTCAGTTCTTCACAGGATATAGGCTGTTCTTTTCACAAGACATCCCTACATTTGACTTCATACCAGGAGGGAATGAACTTGGCATTGTTTTTCCAGGAGTGGGATGAGTGTAAGAACCTCTACTCTCTCCAGGCCAGCCCTCCTGTGGTGAAATCTGCTGCACATAGGCCCGAAAGCCAGCTTATCACAGGTGGAAGTTTGTGGTTAGGAATGGAGGAAAGCTAACCTGATAGTTGAACAAGACCCTGATCTCATTTACCAGTATCCTGCCCAAGAGAGTTAACAAAGGATGTTGCAGTGTAGACCTAAGAAATGCGATTTTACACACCTAACTAATGCCTGAATTCCTGTCCCACAGAAGCTTGGGCCCTGGAAAGGTGACTTGAAGTCCATTTCCTGGAACAAAGGCACACAGCAGTCCTGCTTCATGAGCTGCCAAGTAAAACTGTCAGAATCTATTTAAGAAAACCAGGCCAGTCTGGCTGTGTTTATTGAGAGTAGCCATATGAGACAAAGAGGAAAAGAGTTTTCGTTCAGTTCATTCAGAGATATTTATTGGGCGGCTATCATGTGCCAAGTCTTGTTCTAGCTGGTAAGCCTACAGAAATGAGCCAAGCAGACAAAATACTTGCTCTCACAAAGCTTACATTCTCGTGGGAGGATAACAGACAAAATGTGTATATATTAGGAGATGGTAAATATTAAAGCTTCAGTTAGCATAAAAAAGTATATGTAGGATATTTTTAGGACACAAAATGGGTGTTGATAAAGATCATGGATAAGGTGAATATTAGTTATTATAGTAGATATTAGAGTGACCATTGAAGAGCTTTCTGAGGTGATATTTAAGTTAAAACCTGAAAGATGAGGAACCAACCTTGTGAAGTGTGAGCAAGAGGGAAAGAGAAATGTTACAAAGGCCTGAGTGAGGCAAGAACTTGGAGTGCTCAAAAGGCAGAAAGAAGGCCAATTTCTGCACTAAGCTAGGGGAGAGATCCTAAACACGTGACTGGGGAGGCAGGCATGCCATGATAAGGAACATGGGTTTTTCCTAACTCACTGTGCTCCTTATGGCACAATTATCTATTCTACTGTAACACTGCCCACTCAGAATTCACTGGCCCCGTGGCTACCTGGGCTTACCTTAGAGAGACGACATCTTAAGAAAGTCCCAAGAATGGCCAGAAACAGACATAATAAAAACCATGCTCTAAAGCTCATATACAACACTCCTGGGGAGCTTCTGGGATTTGCACTCAGGTGCTTTACTTTCCTGTTAAATACCCTTTTAATAAATTTCCTTATCTGATTTCCAAGCCCACAGCAGATTACAAGGGTAGGAAAGGTCAGGCACTCTGCTCAGTTGACATTTTAATTCAGTGAGTCATTTTGCTTGGAAACCACCTTTCCCAATGACTGACCTCATCCTGTTCTGAAGGACTCCAGGACTCATCTGAACACCCTCATGACGTACATTTACTGTACCATGATATAGTCATGATATAGTCATAAGAACACTGATACACATTAATCCTGGACACAAATCCTGATTCCAACATTCGTAATTCTGTGTCCCCATAGACTGTGAATGATTTAGGGACATTGTGTCTTAGCTTTGAATCACCCGTAACCCATCCGCCTATTCCAAGCCTGGGATAATGCTAGTCATGTAATGGTGCTTGACAAATGGATCTTGAATGAATAAATGAAAGTAGGATTGGGTAAGTTTTCCTCTTTGATCCTCAGCTGTCTCATCTATAAAAGGATGGGCTTCCTTGGAATGTTAAATAGCAATATACGTAGAAAGCACAATATAAAGTGTAATGGATGATATAAATGCAAGGTATGTGGCCACTCAGGGCTGAAGCAGAGGTGTCTTTCAGACAGTCAAGGGAACCTTTAGGTCCTTGTGTCTATGACTTGAAGTAGTTGCCACTAGATGGCAATGTTTTCTTAAGGCACATGAAGCCATTTTTGAGTCTACTCTAGTGGCCTTCAAACTTAGGGGTTCTCATACCGCTGGGAATACAGAATGCTTTCCAGGATGTGCTCAAGTATGGATAGCTTTTAGGAAATCAGTTTTCCAGTCCACAACGTCTATGTGTCTTCTTTCCTAAAACTAACCTGCTGGGAAAGTACCTGTGTTCATAATAGCCCTTCTCCAACTTTTCAAGAACAAAGACATAGCCATTATTCATTCCATATAATATTTTATAGCACAACCAGGTGAATAATATCCATCAGGTATCAACAGGGAAATCTTCTTCAGTGATTAACAAGGAACCAGTCTTTCCCTAGCTTTTACATACTTTTGTGAAGAGTGAAACTTGGCTTTAGAAATGGCGTATTTTGGCTCATGTTGTTATGGACTAAAAGAAAATATATGGTACAGTGGGGTGATGGTGATAAGATTTCTTCCATCCCCTAGGAATTGTCCAAAAAAAGCATTTACCTTTAGGATGCAAAGCATTTTTCAAAAAATTCTAAAGAGTAATTTTTTACATTCTTTTTTTTTTTTAAGAATTTTTTAATTTATTTGACAGAGAGAGATCACAAGTAGGCAGAGAGGCAGGCAGAGAGAGAAAGAGAGAAGAGGAAGTGGGCTCCGCGTTGAGCAGAGAGCCCAATGCAGGACTCAATCCCAGGACCCTGAGATCATAACCTGAGCCAAAGGCAGAGGCTTATCCCACTGAGCCACCCAGTTGCCCCTTTTTTCACATTCTTTTTTTTTTCTTTTCACTTTTTAAAAATTTCAGCATAACAGTATTCAGTGTTTTTGCACCACACCCAGTGCTCCATGCAATACGTGCCCTCCCTATTACCCACCACCTCCCACCCCGCCTTTTTTCACATTCTTAAATATAATTCTTTTCATCTATTCTCAATACTCATTTCAAAGTCATTAGCAGGAAAGAAATATGTTGGAATGGCCAAAGCATTTGATTATTTGACTTCTAAATTTTTATTTATTAGATTCTTAATTAATTAAGTTGATTATTTCAGATGTAGCTAAAATATTTTTAAAATATTTTAAAATTTAAAATATTTTTTAGAATAACCAAATTTTTCATGACCGACTAGCTAAAACCAAGTTTTCACATGATCTCTTTCAAATTTGGTACATAATTCAAGAAGATAGATACTAATGATTTTTATCAAATCATATGATAAAAAATTTACTCTAATAATAACTTGTATTTTTATTTTATCATATTTAATTTTATGTAATATTACCTATTATTTAACAAAAAGCAATTATATTTTACATTCAATTACAATTAGTTTTTATAATCTATACCTTTCTATTTCATTAAGTCAGAGGAAAAGTTTTATCATAATGTGTGATGAAATAATGGTGCTATTTCTGATTTTTATACTTGAGATTTATTTATTGTCAAAAGCAGAATCTGAAACAGATAAATAGGTACATTTGACCAAAGAAATATCAGGACTTGCTTTATAAATAGCTTATAATTGGCCATACATGACATTGCTATGTTACAAATTAGGTAATGAAGAATAGCATATTGATTTGTTACTTTGATTTCCTAAATTTAAAATTTGATTTAAAAAAAGAGATAAGTGAATTATATTAACTCTACCTTAAATTAATCTTGATCACTTTTAATCCTTATAACAACTCTTGAAATGTCCTGTTATTTTCCCTAGAGAGGTTAAGTAATTTATCCATAGTCACAAAAGCAAGAAAACACCTCTGAGCAATCCAACATAAATGTCCCCATTACTGTGTATTAAAACTTAGGCAAATCAAAAAAAAAAAACAAAATCTTGCCATTTGCAATGACGTAGATGGAACTAGAGGGTATTATGCTAAGTGATAAAAGTCAGTCAGAGAGGGGTGCCTGGGTGGCTCGGTGGGTTAAGGCCTCTGCCTTCGGTGTGTTAAGGCCTTTGCCTTCCGCTCAGGTCATGATCCCAGGATCCTGGGATCGAGCCCTGCATCGGGCTCTCTGCTCAGCAGGAAGCCTACTCCCCTTCCTTTCTCTGCCTGCCTCTCTGCCTACTTGGGATCTCTGTCAAATAAATAAATAAAATATTTTTTTTTAAAAAGTCAATCAGAGAAAGAAAATTATCTTATCTCTCTGATGTGAGGAATTTGAGAGGCAGGAGTAGGAGTTCATGAGGGGAAGGGAGGGAAAAATGAAACAAAATGAGATCAGGGAAGGAGACAAACTCTTAATCCCAGGAAACAACTGAGGACTGCTGGGGTTGGAGTGGGGAGGGATAAGGTAGCTGGATGATGGACATTGGGGAGGGTATGTGCTATGGTGAGTGCTGTGAATTGTGTAAGACATGATTCACAGACCCGTACTCCTGAAACAAATAATACATTATATGTTAATAAAAAAAAAATAAATAAATAAAATTCAGGCAAGTTATACTTTATATATTCCAATGTTACACAATAAAATAAGCTTGATCACATGACTTCCAAGCTCACAGCAAAATAGGAGAAAACTAGAAGTCAGGTAGCAGCTCTACTAGAGATAAACATTTTGACATTAGTGAGAACTGACAGTCAACAACCTAATAGCAAAGAAGAGACAAAAGAGCTATATAGAGTAATCTTTAAGATAAAAATGGAACTATTTTAGTGAAGATACTAAAAATCCTACCCTATGTTGCTGTTTTAAATTAAAGTAATATTTAATGTCTACATTATCATGATTGTAAATATTTTTAATTGAGCCAATTAAAAATTATAAAATTATTAAAAATTATAGTTATTTAAGTTGGACAATTTATTGTTTGCCCTGGAAATAATAATTGCCTCATCTTCTCCATTACTTAGTTTTCTAGATATCTATTACTGATTAATTCTCAAACTCTGGCACTACTATAAAAAATCTAACAATGCTGTCAAATACTTCAAGTAATGTTTCATTTTTTTCTTGAGGAGATCCTTCTGGAAACTTTCATTCTCTGTTCCAGTCTGGACAGGTTCCCTGTTAGCCTATTACTCATCTTTCCTTCTAGGACTTCTCATTACTACTTTCCTATAGATTCTTTTGTCTCCTGTGTTCAATCCTTTGTTTCTTAGATTCCTTCTCTCTCTTGGTTTAATGCCTTGTTTTGCTGCAGCATATTCTCCAATGTCTTCCTAAGAAAGGAAGAAGAGGAGGTAATTTAAGCCTCTAATCTGAAAACAGCTATATTCTGCCCTCAAACTTGGTTAATAGTTTAGCTGGCTATAAAATTCTTCAGAATTTTGATGACCTTTTTCAATTGTCTTCTCCATTTGAGTATTACTTTTAAAGTTGAATTTTGCCCTGCTTCCCATCCTTTACATGTTACTGTTTTTCCCTGAAAGCTCCAGGATTCAGAAGTTTCAGGATGCTGAGTCTTACTTTATTAAGCTATACATTTTATAAAATATACTATTTTAAGTATATAACTATAAGAGGGTTTGTTTTTTTTTTTTTTTTTTAAGATTTATTTATTTATTTGGGAGGGGGGAAAAAGAGAGAGAGAGAAAGTGTGTGCCTGGAAGCACATGTGACCAGGGAGAGGCAGAGAGAGAGGGAGAGAAACCCTCAAGCAGACTCCCCACTGAACAGAGACTGATGCAGGGCTCCATCCTAGGACCCGGAGATGAAGAACTGAGCCTAAACCAAGAGTGGGCTGCTTAACTGACTGAACCACCCAGGCACCCCATAACTATAAGAGGGTTTGTGTGTGTGTGTGTGTGTGTGTGTGTGTGTGTGTTTAAGGTTTTGACTTTTTTTTTTTTAGGACTTTATTTATTTGACGCAGAGAGAGAGAGATCACAAGTAGGCAGACAGACAGGCAGAGAGAGAGAGAGAGGGAAACAGGCTCCCCGCTGAGCAGAGAGCCTGCCATAGGGCTTGATCCAGGACCTTGAGACCATGACCTGAGCTGAAGGCAGAGGCTTAACCCTCTGAGCCACCCAGGTGCCCCAACTATAAGAGTTTTGAAACACACACATAATAATGTAATCTCTACCACATTATTGATATAAAATATTCCCAGCATCACCTTTTACAGTTCCTCTCATTGAGTTCCTCTCAATCCTCGGTTCCTAGAAACTTCTGATTAGCTTTCTATTACTATAGTTTTGCCTATTCTAGAACTCCATATAGAGTCATGTAGGAGGGTGCCTGGGTGGCTCAGTGGGTTAAGCCACTGCCTTTGGCTCAGGTCATGATCTCAGGGTCCTGGGATCGAGTCCCGCATCGGGGTCTCTGCTCAGCAGGGAGCCTGCTTCCCTCTCTCTCTCTCTCTCTCTCTGCCTGCCTCTCTGCCTACTTGTGATCTTTCTCTGTCAAATAAATAAATAAAATCTTAAAAAAAAAAAACTCTCTTTAGAGTCATGTAGGAGATAGTTTCCTATGTCTGGTTTCTTTCCCTTGGCACTAATTCTTTTGAGATTAATCAATTTTGTCATGCGTATCAGTTTTTTCTTTACATTCCTTGTTGAGTAGTATTCCGTTTTATCAATATACCACAGTTTACACATTTACCTGGAAATGGACACCTAGGTTATTTCCAATTCTTGACTGTTATAAACAGTCATATATAAACATTTGGCTGTTATAAACTTATACCATTTGTATGAATCTCTTTTCATTTCCCCAAGGTAAATATCTAGGACTGAAGTTTCCAGGTCATTTGATAAGTATGTGTTTGTGTGTGTATATATATATATATGTATATACATATACACACACACTCATACTTAGTTTTTATTTAATTTTTTATTTTAAATTCTGCCTAAGTAACATACAGTACAATAGTAAGTATATATTAACTTTATAAGAAACTGCTTAACTGTTTTTGCAAAGTGGTTATACCATTTTGCTTTCCCAGCACTAGCACATGAAGGTTCTAGATGCTATGCATCCTCACCAATATTTGATGATGCAGTCTTTTGAGTTTTAGCCATTCTAGTGGGTATAGTGGTATCTCATTCTGGATTTAACTTGTAATTTCCTAATAACTAATATGTTGATTATCTTTTTTTTTTTTTTTTTAAAGATTTTATTTATTTATTTGACAGAGAGAGAGAACACAAGTAGGCAGAGAGGCAGGCAGAGAGAGAGGAGGAAGCAGGCTCCCCGCGGAGCAGAGAGCCCGATGCGGGGCCCGATCCCAGGACCCTGAGACCATGACCCGAGCCGAAGGCAGCGGCCCAATCCACTGAGCCACCCAGGCGCCCCTGTTGATTATCTTTTTAATTTTGATGAATTCCATGTAGCAGATTGAATAGTATTCCTCCAAAATTCATGTCCACCCAGAACTTGAGAAAGTGATCTGATTTGGAAATAAGATCTCTATAGATCTAATTAAGATAAGGATTGAGATAAGATCATACTGGATTAGGATAGGCCCTAAATCCAATGATATGATCCTTGTAAGAGACAGGAAAGGGCACACAAAGACACAGAGAAGGCCGGGAAGATGGAGGCAGAGATTGTGATTATATTGTATATAGGTTCTGGTACCAATTCCAGTATATGGGTGTTTTTCCCCACAACACCAAGCAATTCTCCCACACAGCTAGGTATCTTACAATTCAACTAATTTCTTACACTATCTACCCAGAGATAGTATCAGATTCCACAAGTTAGCCCTTCAGTCCCACAAGATCGCCTCCCACTTCAGATGTCAGTCACAAGCCCAGGTTGTTACTTATTTCTGACCAATTCACTATAAATTGGAGGTCCACCTTTCCCCTCCTTGGGTTCAATTAATTTGCTAGAGCAGCTCATACAACTCAGGAAACCCATTTACTCATTAGGTTACTCATTTATTGCAAAGTATATGAATCAACAGCCAGATGAAGAGACACATGGGATAAGGTCCCCAAATGAAGGTGGTCTGTCCCTGTGGATTTCAGTGCCTGGCACAATAGCACATAGAAGTATCCTGGTTCCCCACCTAGAAAACTTAAACCCATCTTCTGGGGTTTTTCTGGAGACTTCATTACACAGGTATAGTTGATGAAATCACTAACCAGAGATCAGGGCAGGTAGAGGATGGGACTGAAAATTCCAGCCCTCTAATTACATGGTTTGTTCTCTCAGCAGCCAGCCCCCTCCTTAGGTGGGGGTCCCTAAGTCACCTCATTAATATAACAAAAGACACATTTGTTGTTCTTACCACTGAGGAAATTCCAGAGTTTTAGGAGCTCTGTGCAAGAAAGGAGGACAAAGATCAAATATATATTTCTTATTATATACCAGAGATTACCATCAGCTAGAAGAAGCAAAGAAGGTTTCCCTTGGAGACTTCAAAGAGGATATGGCCCTGCCACTCCTTGAGTTTGGCCTCCAGAAATGTGAGAAAACTTTCCTGTGGTTTTAAGTCACCCTGTTTGGGGTAACTTGTTATGACAGCCTTGGAAAACTTATACAGTCCAATGTATCCATTTGTTTTCTTTTATTGTTCTTGCTTTTTGTGTTCTCCTTAAGAAATTTTGCTTTATACAGGTTACTAAGATTCTTTTTTTTTCCATCTAGTTTTATGGTTTTAGCTTTTACATTTAAGTCTATAATCCATTTCACATTAATATTTTATATGCTGTGCAGTAAGAATTAGGGTTAACTTTTTATTCTAGCATTATTTATTGAAAAAAAAATTTATCCATTCCCCCATTGAATTGCCTAAGAAACTTGGTCAAAAATTAATTAATCATAATTTTGTGGACTTATTTCTGGACTCTTTATTCTGTTCCCATGATCATCTTTCTACCAATATCACAATGTCTTGATTTCTATAGCTTAATAATAGGTTTTGAAAACAGATAGTGTAAGTCCTCCAACTATGCTGTTTTTCAAAACTAGGGTTCTTTAGATCTTTTGCATTTCCATCTAAATTTTAGAATCGGCTTGCCCATTTTTACAATTGGAATTTTTAATCATTTGTTGCTAGTATATAGAAATATAATAGCTTTTTTAATATTAACCTTGTATCCTGTGAACTTGCTGATTCATTTATTAGTTCTAGTAGCTTTTTGTAGAATTTTTAAAGATTTTACATAGAGGGACACCTGGGTGGCTCAGTTTTAAGCATCTGCCTTTGGTTTGGGTCATGATTCTAGGATCCTGGGATGGAGTCCTACATTGGGCTCTCTGCTCAGCAGGAGGCATTCGTCTCCTCCTTCTCTCCCCCTCCCCTGCTTGTGTTCCTTCTCTTGCTATGTCTCTCTCTGTCAAATAAATAAATAAAATCTTAAAAAAAAAAAGATTTTACATAGATAACAATGTCTTATGTGAATAGAAAGAACTTTACTTCTTTTTCACTCTGTGGAAGATACATGGAAAAAATTTAAATTTCTTTTTCTTTTATTATTTATTTATTGTTTGTTTTTGTTTGTTTATTGCCTTACAGAGAACTATCTAGGACCTCCAACACAGTGTTCAGTAGATGGTACTAAATTGTGCATTCTTGCCTTGTTCTTGATCTCAGGGGGAAATCATTCAAACTTACACCCTTTTTTTTTTCAATCTTACACTGTTAAGCATGATGCAACATTAAACCTTTTTGATCATTAAACCTTATGTTCCTGGTATAAACCCCACTTGGCCATAATGCATTATCCATTTTATATATTATTGAATTCAATTTGCTAATATTTTATTAATAATTTTACATCATGTTCATGAGGATTGCTGGTCTGTGGTTTTCTTTTCTTGTGATATTCTTGATGGTTTTGGTATCAGGGTGATGCTGACTTCATAGAATGTGTTGGAAAACATTACTCTTTCTTCGCTTTATGGAAAACTTTGTGTAGAATTGGTATGATTTCTTCCTAAATATCTGGTAGGTTCTCAGTGAAGCTGTCTGGTCCTAGCATTTTCTTTGTGGGGGTTTTCAATAAATCAGTTTCTTTAGTAGGGTAAGATTAAGTTATATAATCTCCTTTAGAATGAACGTCGGTTTGTGTCTTTAAAGGAAAATGTACATTTTATCCATGTTGTCAAAATTATTTTTGAAAGTTGTTTATAACATTATCTTATAATGCTTTTAATGTCTATAGGTTCTATAATGATATTTTCTCTCTCATTCCTGATACTGGCAATTTGTGTCATTGCTCTCTCTTTATCTTTCCTTTTTCCCCCCATGAGTCATTTGTTGTTGTTGTTTTTAAGATTTTTAAAATTTATTTGACAGAGGGAGACACAGCAAGAGAGGAAACAGAAGCAGAGGGAGTGGAAGAGGGAGAATCAGGCTTCCCACTGAGCAGGGATTCTGAGGCGGGGCTTGATCCAAAGACCCTGGGATCATGACCTGAGCTAAAGGCAGACACTTAACAACTGAGCCACCCAGAAGCCCCATCCCGATATATCTTTTTTCAGTTTGATTGCTCTCTCCATGATAGTTTCACGATTTTACTCCATTATTTTTGTTTTCTATTTCATTGATCTTTTCTTTTACCTTTATATTTCCTTTCTTCTGTATACTTTGGCTTTAATTTGTTCTTCTGTTTCTAGTTTCTGAAGGTAGAAGCTAAAGTCATAGACTCAAGACCTTTCTTCTTTTCTAATATAGGTATTTAGTGCTATAAATTTCCCATTAATACTGCCTTGGTTGTACCCACAAATGTTGATAGGTTGTTGTTATTTTCATTTAGTTCAGAATACTTTCTAACTTCCTTTTTGTTCTCTTTTTTGGCCCACAAGTTCTATAGAGTATATTTAGTTTAAGTATTTGGAGGATTTCCCAGAGATCTTTTCATTATTTAATTTTATTTTGGTGAGAGAAAATACTTTGTGTAGGTTGATTCTTTTTTAATTTATTGAGATTGGTCTTATGGTCCAGAAGATGATTAGAAATATAATCTACCTGCAGCACCTGGGTGGCTCAGCTGGTGAAGCATCTGACTCTTGATCTCAACTCAAGTGTTGATCTCAGGGTTGTGAGTTCAAGTCTCAGGTTGGGCTTCATGTTGGGTATGGAACCTACTTTAAAAAAAAATCCACCTAATGGGAAAAAATGTTATCATTATCATGCTAATAAAAGGACTAAGGTCTGAGCAACAATATGTTTCTTTTCTTTTTTAAGATTTTATTTTTAAGTAATCACCACACCCAACATGGGGCTCAAGCTCACAATTCTGCGATCAAGAGTCACCCATTGTATCAACTGAGCCAGCCAGGTGCCTCAATGTTTATCATAAATCAGTATATTGGAGTTTGGATTTTACACATCAGTCTGATGAGCTCAGTGAATATGAGTTCTTTACTGAGAGAACAAGCTGCCTCTTAATGTTCACTATGTACAATGGCAAAGATCTTAATAGAAAACTGAACATTTCAGTCTTTCAGTTATTTTCAAATATCCATATATCCATTTCAGGATATTTTCAAATATCCATATATTTTTATTCATATATTTGTTTTACCTTTAGAACATAAATGGTGATTTTAGGCCCCTGAATAAATTGTCCTTGCTTGGATTACTTTGTTTCTCATCTGAGAATTTAAAATTAAGTAAATTTAATTGACTATATTTATACATGAATGTATTTTGAGAGGAAGTCCCTGTTGCTCACTATCACTGATTTAGCAGTTTTTTGTTGTTTTTTTTTAAAGATTTTATTTATTTATTTGACAGAGAGAGATCACAAGTAGATAGAGAGGCAGGCACAGAGAGAGAGAGAGAAGCAGGCTCCCTGCTGAGCAGAGAGCCCGATGCGGGACTCGATCCCAGGACCCCGAGATCATGACCTGAGCCGAAGGCAGTGGCTTAACCCACTGAGCCACCCAGGCGCCCCCTGATTTAGCAGTTTAAGTGGCCAGTCAATATGTAGGATTTGAGCCTCCTTGGAATCAGTCTCAAAGTTCTATTCATGAACATATTGAAATTAAATATTTTCAGAGCCATTAGATGGTGTGTAAATACACTGACTCAGGATATTTTTCATTGTGCTACTAGGCATCATAACTGCAGTATCTGAATAAAAATTGCTAACCTATTAAAAGAAGTTGCTGGGGTGCCTGGCTGGCTCAGTCAGAAGCGCACGCAACTCTTGATCTTAGGGTCATGAGTTGGAGCCCCACGTTGGTGTAGAGATCACATACATAACATAAATAAAAAATTTAAAAATTTTTTTAGTTGTTGCCAGTGTCAAAAAGCAAAGACAAAGCAAAACCAATGAAAAAAGTGATCCTCTGCTTCTCCCACAAAGCAGAGGGGAGTGCCCGGGGAATAGAAAAGCCTTATCCTTCCTGTGCTGTCCTCACAGCCAATACTTAGTCTTGAGTGTACCTCAAGCCCTCCTCTGTCCTTTCATGACTGGAGCATAGTGACAGTAGGATCCGCTTCAGTCATCAAGCCCTTGTGAAACTGCTTTCTCTCATGAGGCTCTCCAGCTGCCTTTAAGCCCTCATTTTCAATACTGTCTTAATATATGTATGTAGGCCCCACATGCCCAATAGGAGGCATTGGGCCTTTCAATTGCACAATATAAAGTTGTATAGAAAACTAAGTGGCGTAGTACCAGATCTCAGGAACCAGTCATCAGTCTGGGGAGAAGGAAAACTTTTGTTCTAAAATAACCACAAGTCTAGGGGGTGCCTGGCTGGCTCAGTCAGTAGAACATGCGACTCTTGATCTTGGGGTGGTGGGTTCAAGCCCCGTGTCAGAGGGTAGATTGTAATCTTAATTTTTTAAAAAAACTTTAAAATAGCCACAAATCTGGATGTGCAAGATGAAATTATCCACTCTCATTTATAACATGTCAATGATAATTTAACCCCTTTTGTCTGGTAAGTATTTTCCAACCAATTAAACATTGTTGGCACATCATGGTAAGTTTTAAGAAAAAGAGAAAAAAGTATTACTAAATTCAACCTTAAATTTAAAGCAAAGAAATGAAAGAAACATCCCTTGCTTCTGCCACAAGCCTACAACAAGGTAGGCTTTTTCTGGAGAAAAATTTGTCCTGAAGTTCCTCCACAGCTTTTTAAAAAATAATCTATAGAATTGTAACTCCCTTCACATTCACTAATGTCTCTTTGTGGACATTGTTCAATGTGAAAGGAAGAACTGAAATAAAAATGTTCATAATTCAAGAAGTCTTTTTGTGAGAGATAATGAAGTTAGAAACAAAATCCCCACAAACCGAACGCTCCAGAGTTTCGCAAATTTCACTTTTCCGGGCTCTCATCCAAGGGTGAACAAGAAAAAAAGCACCTACACGTGGTGCCAAAACACAGAATTTTGGGTAGGGAATCAGAAAACCTAAATGCTGACCCTGGCTTTGTCACTAACTTGTTGGGGGAAATAGCAGTAAGCTGCTTAGTCTTCCTGCTCTGGAGTTCCTCATCTCTAAAGTCAGGGGATTGGATTAATAAATTCCAACATTCCTATAGACTCCTCCCTCTGTTTCTTTGGTTTCCATGACTCCCTGCTCTCTGTGTTCTCTTAATATTTCTGGTTCCTCCTTTCTCGCAATTCTTCTTCTTATTGTCGCATAAAGGTGTAAGTCTCTCTAGTAAGCTGTCGCTGACTCCCTTTTTTCTCTAATCCTCTCCTGTGATATTATATTCTCTGTGGTGGATACTGGTGTATCACCCAGACCCCTCCTTTTTTGTTCTTGTTTAAGGTTTTATTTTTAAGTAATCTCCACACCTAAGTGGAATTCCAACTCACAACCGCAAAATCAAGAGCCCCACACTCCACTGCCTGAGCCAGCCAGGTGCCTTCCAGATCTCCTCCTTCTATACTGACTTTCCTTTCCTCAGCTGCTGGGAAGGTTGGAGGATGACAGCTCTCAGCTGAGTTCCTCTCTGGGAATTGCCCTCATGCAAAGAGAGCCACCTTACCCAAGGTCACATCCTCTTCCTGAGGAAAGCCACATCCAATGTTTGTTCAGTATGGGAATGAGAAGAGCCAATCCCTTACTCCAAGATGGGATAACTTTGAGAAGCCAGCCATACATGCTCCAGAATTTTCCTGGTTTCTGTTGTAACTGCATTGCAGTTCAACTCCCCAGTTCAACAGGTGTTGATCCTGAGAGCACTCCTCAACAAACCACCTACACAAAAATATTCTTCTCAGTGTCTGTTTCTTGGAGAACCCAAGTTAAGATAGCTGGTGCCAGGAGTGATTCAAGGAAGCCGACTGTAAAATGAGATATTGGAACTAGACCACCCATCTTCCACCTGGCAGTGAGTACCCCATCACTGGTGGCCAGAGGAATGTGACACGCTCTTGCTATTCAGTACTACTATTAAAATTTTCACTAGTGGTGGAATACTAATGGAAGGGGATACAGCAGCTTTTGAGAGGTTGGGGAAAGTACTAACTAGTAGTGTTAACCAGAGTGAAATCAGATGGATTTTTCTGAGTGTCACCGATGCATTGGAAAAAAGACATCAGAAGACTAAGAGTGATTAATCATCAACTGAAAACCAGAGGGCCTCGTTGGAAGCATATACAAAGATTCTCATCTCCTGCAGCCAGAGGTCAAAAAAAAACTGTAGATGGACCCAGACCCTGGACTTAATTATAAGAGTGGTGGAAACCTAAAGAAATTGGAATTCTCTAGTCTGCTGTGTCAAGGTCAGGGCTCTGGGTAAGAGGAGGTGAAATCTCAAGACTTTGAATGGGAACATTTGGATTGATCCACACAGAAACTTTGAAACTTGGGGTGCCTGGGTGGCTCAGTCATTAGGCATCTGGCTTTAGCTCAGGTCACAATCCCAGGGTTCTGGGATGGAGCCCCGTGTCAGGCTCCCTGCTCGGCGGGAAGCCTGCTCCTCCCTCTCCCACTCCCCCTGCTTGTGTTCCCTCTCTTGCTGTGTCTCTCTCTGTCAAATAATAAAATCTTAAAAAAAAAAAAAAAAGAAAGAAAGAAAAGAAAGAAACTTTGAAACTATGAATCTCTCTAAACTTTCTGGGCCAGCGGAAGTGGCCCACTGCTCCTGTTAAGGCTTCACATAAATCATGCAGAGGCCCCTCGACCTAGATAAGAAATCAAAGAAGGATTTTCAAGAGCAGCCTGCCACTTGAATAATACAACCCAGCAAACATTATGGTATTAGAAGTGTCAGTGGTGGGAAAGGATGCCATTTGAAACTTCTGGCAACTTCCAATAGAGAATCACAATGTAGATCCCAAAGGTACTGGAGTAAGGCAATGCCAACTTCAGTGTAGAATTTTCCACCATTTGAAAAATAGCCCCAAACATGCTATTGTACTCTAGTAAAGACAGAAGATCTGATTATAGGATATCAAGTGAACACTAGGCTGCCTATTACAAGATTGTTTCTATCAGGCCCATCTGTTACACCGTGGAAGGGGTAAATAGGGGATCAGGCAGGAAAGTGTCAGGAGAGCACAGTATGTTGCATAAGCAGGTGATCCAGAACCCCCTGTCATCCTATGCTGGTACACTGGTGTCTGTCCCTCAGCTCACACCTACAGCTGCCCTGGCATAGTCAGAGGATCCACTGGGGCTTTCTTAGGCGTCTCTGACTCATTTTTGAAGGTAAATGGACAACCGTGACAGCCGTAGTGTAAGACGTTTCTGGTAGAGGCTTCCGCACAGGCTGTGGTTATCCACTTTCTGTGGGAAGAGAAGTATCATGAGGTAGGAATATACATATGGGCAGCCTTGGAAAGCTGGGCAAGTTGGTCAGGAGTCTGAAAGAATAAAGACTAAAAGATAAGGTTGAGGGCCTGTCACCCAAACCACCAAGAAAGCCACCTAGATCAGCGAGGTGCTGGCTAAGGGTAAGGGAATTCTAGAATGGGTAGTGGAGGAGGGACACCCTGAGTTATAGTTCTACCTGAAGCCAGCTATATTAGAGAGGGATGAGTCCATCCCACCAACCTTTCTTTTACAAGTTTCCCCCAGGAGGAGACCAGTTAGAATTCTGGAGGTGTTGAACTTGCTTTATAAAGCAAGTGGGTCTGAGTGGCATAATAGGTAGGCTGTCGTGGATGCTGTGCTGTATTGCCCAGGCCCCCTTTCTGGACCAAGGCACTTATTCTCCCAGATACTGGATGTGTTGGTTGCCCAAAACTCCCAGCTAAGTCTTTCTCCAAGGATTGCCTTCAGCAGATGAGCAATTTCTCCCCTCCAAGATCATTTCCCTTGCCTGGCATAAAGTCCAGGACCCTTGACCCAAGATGGGACACCTCTGAAGGCCCATCCCTGCTTGAGAAACCCCACTGGGTCATCTGAGGCCTCTGTTGCAACCGTGCTGCTGTTCAGCTCTTCTCACTGCCCATTCCTCCTGCATTCACTCCCACACAGGCATCATCCCACGGGCACGTCCGCTGTGACATCCCACACACCAGGGTTTGGGGTGTTAATATTTAATGGGTACAGTTGCAGTTTGAGAAGATGAAAAGTTCTGAAGATAGATGGTGGTGATGTTGCACAATAATGTAAATGCATTTAATGCCACTGAGCTGCACAGTTGAAAATGGTAACACTTACGTTATTCTGTTTTAACACAATAAAAAAATTCCTACTCGTGAATCTTCCTCAGGGTCTCCTTTCTTAAGGAACCTAACCAAACAACCTCTGTGAATATGGCAAAAATTGCTAGCTTCCACCAATATTCATCCTTTCTTTTTCTTTAGTAATGGAACTCAGCCCGAAACTGCAAGCAGTCTTGCCCTTGGCCGTGGGATAGCATGTGAGACGTGTAACTAGCATGTGAGACATGTGACTAAGTTTGGCCAGTTGGGTGTGAGAAGTATATGGGCCCCTTCCTGGTCATGCTGTTAAAGTAATAGGCATCCCCTCCCCTGGTCTCCACTGTTTTCTGCTGGCCATGATACAGATGCAGTGGCAGGAGCTGGAGACAGAGATGGAAGTCAGAGATAGAAGATGACAGAGTCACCCTACCAACCCTAGACTGATTATCTTAGCTGTTACAGGAGATATAAATCAACTTCTGTATTGTTTAAGCCATGGAATTTGAGGTATCTTTGTTACGACAGCTCGGCTTGTATCTTCGCACTTTGACTCCAAAATTCATTCCTCTAATCCTGACTCCTTTTACAAACAGCTCCTATTTCTTGTCCCCAGTTTTGAGACTCAGCATGTTCACACCATAATTTATCCTAATGCTTTCTTTTTTTTTTTAAAGACTTTATCCATTCACTTGTCAGAGAGAGAGAGACAGAGAGAGAAAGATCACAAGTAGGCAGAGAGGCAGGCAGAGGCAGAGGGAGAGGCAGGCTCCCCGCCGAGCAAGGAGCCGGATATGGGACTCGATCCCAGGACGCCGGGATCACGACCCGAGCCGAAGGCAGCCGCCTAACCAACTGAGCCACTCAGGCGTCCCTATCCTAATGCTTTCTAAGCTTTGTTCCTCCTTTGTTCTTTATTTCTAATAATACCACAATTTCCTGCTTTTGAAGAAAGAGCCTTGAACATTCACACAGTGGAATACAATTCAGCCATTAAAAAGGAGGAGGAGGTAGCCCGAGATATACTGATAATGGAACCACTCCCAAGATCTGTTGTTAAGTGAAGAAAGTAAAGTGCAGTACGATGTCTGTAATATACCACTACTTGTGTTAGAAAAAATAAAAGACTAGTTACCTCTGTAAATATTTGTATGTGCATAAAGTATCTTGGGGAGGATAACCAAAGTCTTGAGTTGCTGCTCTATTTATTTATTTTAGATTTTTTCTTTCTTTCTAAAGTAGTCTTTACATCCAACATGGGGCTTGAATTCACAACCCAGAGATCAAGAGTTTCATGCTCCACCGAATAAGCCGGCCAGACACCCCTGTTTGCGTTGATGCTCTAGATAGGACAGCTGGAGGACAAGGTGGCAGAAAAACTAATTTCTTACGTATACGTGTTTGAATTGTGTACTGTGTGCAAAGAGCTGCTAGATTATACAACCCAAGGATGCACTATTCAAATTTTAATTTGTGTAACCAGCACCTCTGGAATTGTGCTGTGTGTGCCCTGGGCAGCTGTTCATATCGGTCCTGTTATGCATGTTTTACATACTTAAAAAAAAGTTCAAGAAAATATGCTTACTCTTTGTTCTATAGCTTAAACAAAACAGCTATTTTCTGAAACTGTCTAGTTAAAATATCCTAGGATTTCATAGATTTCTGTCTGGATTGTTATTTACATCTCCCTTACCAACCATCAATTTAAAAATGAGCTTTTATTATCATTTTAGAGTTCCCACTCTATTTTTTTTTAAGTTTTTATTTATTTATTTGACAGAGAGAGATCACAAGTAGGCAGAGAGGCAGGCAGAGAGAGAAGGGGAAGCAGGCTCCCTGCTGAGCAGAGAGCCTGATGCGGGTCTTGATCCCAGGACCCTGAGACCATGACCTGAGCCAAAGACAGAGGCTCAACCCACTGGGCCACCCAGGCGTCCCATAGATTTCCCACTCTTCAAAAAAATAATAAAAAATAAAAAAGAGTTCCCACTCTTTTCAGGAACTTCCTTCAGCACTGAAAGGACCAGGCAGCTTTTTCCTCCAAAGAACTCCAAGGTGAGATGGGGAAGGCAGGACACTAAAACCCACATAACAGTGTGACCCCCACAATTCTCCTCCTCTTCCTAGGAGCTATCAGTGATCAGTTATTTAGTAGGGACTGAGGACCTGAAAAATGTCCTTAACTTTAGACCCTACAAATTCTGCTACTATGAATTTCCCACATATCCTAAGGAAAGCATCTGCAGTACACAAAAAGGTGTATGTACCAGAATGCTCACGTGTCTTATTTCTATTTCTGTTGTCTAAAAACAAACCACGGAGCCATAGATATAGGACTCATTAAATCTAGTACAGTTCGTCTAGGTAATGGAACTCCAGATGTTAGAAGAATAATGAAATGGGAAAATGATTACATTGTATTGATAAATGATAGCAAATTACAAGGCATAGGTAAGGGTATTATCCTAAGACAATCCCAATGTGGTGTTTTTGTTTGTTTTAAGTAAGCTCTGCACCCAACGTGGGGTTTGAACTGCCAACCCTGCGGTCAAGAGTTGCATGCTCTTGGGGCACCTGGGTGACTCAGTTTTTAAGCGTCTGCCTTTGGCTCAGGCCATGATCTCAGGGTTCTGGGATTGAGCCCTACATCAGGCTCCCTGCTTGGCGGGAGGCCTACTTCCCCTTCTCCCATTCCCTCTGCTTGTATTCCTGCTCTCGCTGTATCTCTCTCTGTCAAATAAATTAAATCTTAAAAAAAAAAAAAAAGAGTTGCATGCTCTTACCAACTGAACCAGCCAGGTGCCCCCCAATTTGTTTTTTTAAGAAATGTGTATAACTGTATCTGGAGAAGATATTCGCCAATATGTTAATACTGCCTTTCTTTGGGAGTTGGGCTTATTGTGCTTGCCTGAATTTTCTCAAGTTACAATTAATCCGTTTTCTCTTCTAATTAAAAAAATATTACCTCCACCCAAAGTCAGCTTAAGGGGTCCTTTGAGCATTTTTTGTTCCTCATTAGTCTCCCATAGTACTCTGAGGCATATATTTATACCAATTTTAAATGAGAAACATCAGTCAGTCCTGGGTTATGTAAAGAATTTTTCCTACTTGATTATATATACTACAACAAGGAGGTAAGAGTAGAGGGGAGGCAGGTGATAAGGGGGTAAGGGTGGGTAAAACAGATTAAATGGTTTTGTTACCTTTGTTGTAAGTTTTCCTTCCAGAAAAAGTAACTTAATGATTTTCTAGCTAAATGAGCTATTTTACATTTGTAGAGATGACAAACTTCACTATTTACCAGGACCATATGCTTTTTTTGGTATTCATACAGGCTTTGAAGTCTAAAATACATGCTGTTTAGGAATGTTAGTCTAGACTAGAGAATAATAGCTCTCCCCTAAATAATATATAAGTATCTTTTTAAATTACCCTTGGCAAGAGGAAATTTTAAAAATAGAAGATGTTGGTCAGAATCAAGTTCTATAAATTAGTACATTCCTTGTAAAACATTTATGGATTTGATTGAAGGATTATTTTAGACACATTTGTGTATAATATAAAGACAAATTCAATGTAAAAATTTTTAATAATGAAAAAGTGAGTCCTAAAAAGACCAGCAGGTGGCATAAATAATTTATTTAATCAAAACTGCCAAGATCTATATGGTAAAATACACTTTCCCTGACCTTTCCCCTATGAAAAAAAAATCTTGTGAATATTTAGACCAATTAAAGTATCACTAACAAGATTAACTTAGTTATAAATACAAAAATTAAAATTGCAGGACAGATGGATCTCATAGATATTAACCCAGAGCTTAATTGTAAACTTGTGTGCCCAGGCCCATCATTAAACTGAAACACAAAAGACAACATATAATGAGAGTGTCTAACCTGGATGCTCCACCCAGCACACTTCAGCATCTCTGAAGTAGGAAGAGTGTGCTGACATCAGAGCTCCAGAAAATAATGTTTTTAAAAGCTACGTGGGTGTGTACCTGCCCCCAATTAATTACTCTACAAGGATAACATGAACTGGAATGTTGGTCTCAATATTCAGTCTTTACTGGGAACTAGTAAAGTTCCAAGACACCAACCTGTCAGATAGCTTTTGGCTGCCTTGGATCTATAATAGGATATTTTCCCTATTCACCAAGAGGAAATGTTGTCTCTGCTTACTTTTTTTTCCCCCGATGTTATTGATTTCTTTGACAGACAGAGATCACAAGTAGGCAGAGAGGCAGGCAGAGAGAGGAGTAAGGAGGCTCCCTGCAGAGCAGAAAGCCTAACGTGGGGCTCGATCCCAGGACCCTGGGATCATGACTTGAGCCAAAGGCAGAGGCTTTAACCCACTGAGTCACCCAGGCGCCCCTCTGCTTACTTTTGTACCTGCTCCCCTGAAAATAGTTCCCATCTGAGAGAGACATGCCAGAGAGATAGTTGATGGTATGGTGGGATTGGCCTGGACTTAACACTGGAAGAGGAGACTTTGTCAAGTGTAGTCCTGCAGGCTCTTGATTCTTACTAGCACATAGCACAGACTCAGGTCTGTGCAGACCACATGTCATCTAAGACCTCTAGAGCACTGCTTCCTGACCTGGGACCCTCAGCTGGCACTCCAGGGGCCACAAACTGATCACTGTAGGTTAGAATCCACATAGGTGTAATTAAGAAAAAAACTGCACCAAACTATTAATAATGCTTTCTCTGGAAGGTGAGTTCATAGGAGACCATCTAATTTATGCTCACTTTTCTGCCTTTACTACCTGAGTCTTATACACAGCAGGTACTACATAAATACCGTTGAATGAATGAATATTTTTCTGTCATGTTTAAACTTTTTTGAAGTGAGCATATTACTTCTGAAATCATAATGAAAATAAACGTTTTCTAATGCTCTTGAACTCAACAAGTAAAGAATTACTCTTCTAGAGAATTTTTCACTAGGTGAAAAGCTCATTGTTTTTCTTCCATAGTCTTTGTTTGTTTTGTTTTTTAAGATTTTATTTATTTATTTTTGCAAGAGACGGAGAGAGTGAGCACAAGCCAGGGGGAAGGGGCAGAGGAAGAAGCAGACTCCCTGCTGAGCAGGGATCCCAATGCGGGACTCCATCCCAGAACCCTGGGATCATGACCTGAACAGAAGGCAGATGCTTAACTGGCTGAGCTACCCAGGATCCCTCCATAATCTTTATTTGGATGAATTTAATTTTTTTATCATTGTTGTTATTTTTATCATAACTTTTTTTTAATAAACATATAATGTATT
Source organism: Meles meles (assembly GCF_922984935.1). Lineage (NCBI taxonomy): Eukaryota > Metazoa > Chordata > Mammalia > Carnivora > Mustelidae > Meles > Meles meles. Next base: position 61,297,986 of record NC_060080.1, read on the forward strand.
TTTATCCCCAGGGGTACAGGTCTGTGAATCGCCAGGTTTACACACTTCACAGCACTCACCATAGCACATACCCTCCCCAATGTCCATAACCCCACCAACCCTCTCCCTACCTCCCTCCCCCCGACCCCCCTTAGTTTGTTTTGTGACATTTGGATGAATTAAATTTTTAAGTGCAAATATTACTCAATATATACAAGCTTGACAAAACCCACGTAACCTGAAGAATGTCTAAATCAGATTAACTATTCAATTATGTAAATCACCAGTGATTCATTTCAGAGACTTTCCAGGTGTCTCCACTGCCTGTTTCAGGAAACATGCTCCACTGTTACTGTACTATTTGCTTTTCTGTGGACACTTTACACACAGCTGCATTTTGAAGCATCACCTCTGAGTCTTGGCCCCTCCCACATTAGCCAGGAAGCAGTACTGAAAGTCTGCAGCTTTTTCCTCAAGTGAGACATTCACTGTCCTGCTCTGTGTTATTTGCAAGCAGTCGTCAGCTTGCAACCCAGGTAGGCCAAATATTAATCGGAAGGCAATTGGGGTGGAGGGATGTAGAACAAAGTTTTTTAAAAAACTGTGCTATAAAAAACAACAACAACTGTGCTATAAATAATGATTGGGATCCAAGTCCAACCCACAAAAGTTGGATTCACACATAATAAAGTTGAAACCATTCAAATTTTGGTATATCGATATAGTGGGCACTCAATATATATTTACTGGATAAATGAATATTGATGGGGCACCTGGGTGGCTCAGTCAATTAAGTGGCTGTCTTGGATTCAGGTCATGATCCTGGGGTCCTGGGATGGAGTTCTGCATTAGGCTTCTTTCTCAGCAGGGAGCTTGCTTCCGCCTCTGCCTGCTGCTCCCCCTGCTTGTATTCTTTCTGTGTGTGTCAAGTAAATAAAATCTTTTAAAAAATAAAAGTAAATAAATGAATGTTGATAGTGCTTCTTAGCAAAGGGAATTTAGAGACTGAGATTCTGTCTACTCTGCCTGCCCAAGGAGGCACCTACTCTGTTCCTAACACCTGGCAGCTCTTAATAGCCGCAGGTATCACAAGGTATTGCAAGTTGGATCTTGGTAACTAGGGAGATGCCTGTATTGGTGTTTTTAGGCAAAGATCTTCTCTTTGAAAGCAACTTGGGGGACTTACTTTAAGGGCACTAGCCTGTTGGTTCTCATATCTTTAGGTGTGGCAGTTCTCATAGAAGGATGGTTGTGGGCTGGAATATAAGGGGTATTTATTATGTTTGGTATTTTAGAACTTCATGTCATTTTAGTTTAGACTCCTATGGTGTTAAGGGATTGAGATTCACGTTAGCTAAATAAAGGGGTCTATTGTAAGTAGTGATCCTAAGTCTACCATTAATCCAAAAGGAATCATCACCAGGCTTCCTTTGGCTAGGGTGGAGGGTGGTTCTAGGCTCAAAGTTTTCAGAAGCCCTCAGCTGCGGGTCTCTGTGGCCTTTCCTGCTGATGCTCCTCCATTAATAGGCTGTGAATACACATCTGCCTTGTTCCACCTGCCTTCCACAGAGAAGGAGAACCTGTGGCATCAGGCGGCAGGGTGAAGGTCATCGGTTACCATGAAGATTGGCAGCCCTCTCTGATGAATTAACTGTGGCCCAGAAGGACAGGGTGCAGGGTCAGGCACAGGCACATGGGGCACAGATCATAGCTATCTACCAAGGAGGACTATGGCGGCCCTTAATTATTTATCTCTCTGGTAACCAGTAGAATGTGGCAGAAGCGACTTCTGAGTCAAAAGAGGCCATGCAGTTTCCACTTAGTTCTCCGGGAATGCTTGCTCTCAAAATGACCCCTTTTGGAAGCCAGCGGCCATGCTGTGAGAAGCCCAGGACGCTTGGAGAGGACATTGTAGGTATTCCAGTCAGTAGTCCCAGCTGAGGCCACCCTTTGCATCATACCAGCCCAGGCACCACATATGAGTGGTGGAACCTTCAGATTATCACAGCCCCTGGCTATTCAAATCACCCCCAGCATTTGAGTTCCCAGCTAAGGGCCCAGGCACCATGGAACAGAGACAAGACATCTCCGCTGCACCAGATGCACATTCCTTACCCACAGGGTTTGTGAGCTAATAAAATGATTATGGCTTTTACCACTAAATTTGGAGTAGTTTAATAAAAACAACAGTAGAACCCTAGAATATAAAGCATGACACATTCAAAAAACCCAAAAGAAGGTGGTATGGCAGACCAATGTGGGCTCTTACTGGATATTTGATTGTAACAGCCACCTCTGCTGCTTTCTACTGTGAGAAGTCCAAAATCAGATAAAGAGAAAGGCAAGATCGTCTGAAACAAGTGTGGTTGTGAAGATGTGGCTTATGCCTCTATATAATCCCTAAACCATGCAGAAAATGTCATTCATTTTCAGTCTCTCCCATTTACTATAGAGATAAATACAGAGGGCTCTGGTTCCACCCAGGTTTTGCTTTATATGAGGGCTCCTTATCGAGCAGGGCCCCACCAGGGTGACTCTCCCCCAACTCTGAGCAACAACCCAACAGATGTCTCAGCTGCCCTCCATGTGTCCCGGTTCTGCAGCTTGCTAATGCCAGGCAACTGCTGCACACCCTAGCCATGCTTCCGTCCCACCACCAGCAAAACCATCTTCCTGTTAGTCGCCCTCGTTCTCCAAATACCAGAGAAGAAAAGACAAGAAATGCTTTTGTTTCTTTTGGCCCAGGTTTGATTCCCCTGTCGCCTGGGCCATTCTACAGTGGGCACCAATTTCAAGGATACCCTGCTGTGGCTCACTCTACCCTATGTTGATTGTATGGCTTTGCATGAATTGTAAATCAGGAGGCATTAGATCTTTAGGTCAGTGCACGTGGTTTTCACTGTGGAATGCACTCAGGGTGCAGGGCAAATGCCTACTGACCCCGTGTTTATTTTTTCAGCTGGTGATTGAAGCTCTGGCCCAGTTATAATAGATGTGAATGCCAATGTCTTGTCCACTTTCAACTTTAGTGCAAATCTTGCACTGAATAGGGGTCGTGTTTCCACTCTCAGCATGTAAAATAGAAGTAATTGTCATGTATGTGTTTCCAAAGTAAATATCATTGTGTTTGCCCTCCCACCTCCACCATATAGAACTGTTTTGTTTTGTTTTTTTTTAAGACATGAACATGGAAAAATAATATTCCAGACTTCTGGGGAATGTTACTAATATCTCCAAGAATGGGGGCATCTGGGTGGTGCATTCAGTTAAGCATCTGACCCTTGGTTTAAGCTCAGGTCCTGATCTCGGGGTCGTGAGATCAAACCCTGCGTGGGGCTCCATGCTGAGTACCGAGTCTCCGTAAGACTCTTTCCCCCACCCCCATGTGATCTCTCTATCTCAAATAAATAAATTAATTTAAAAATATATATATCTCCAAGAATGGGCAGACCCATGAGCAGGTACTGCTGGCCGATATGCTGGGTGTGAAGCAACTCATTGTGGCAGTCAATAAGATGGCCGTCGTAGAGCCGCCTTATGGTGGTGCATGCTTTGAGGAGATCTGCAAGGAGGTGAAGGCCTAAACCAAGAAGATCAGTTACAACTCTGAGGTTGTCGCCTTTGTGCCCATCTCAGGCTGGCATGGGGACAGCACCAAGATGTCCTGGTTCAGAGGCTGGAAGATCACCAGGAAGGAAGGAAACGTGGTGGCCACGACATTACTAGAAGCACTGGACTCCATCATTCCCCCTGCCTGCCCTATGGACAAGCTCCAGCGGCTGCCTCTGCAGGATGTATAAAGATGGGGGCATTGGTACCATGCCTGTGGGCTGGGGGGAAACAGGCTTCCTCAAGCCTTTGCCCCCTGCAACATCACCATGGATGTCAAGTCTATAAAGGTGCACCACGAGGTGGCTGAGGCCCTGTGGAGTGACAATGTGGGCTTCAAAGTGAAGAATGTCAGTGAAGGACATCAGGTGGGGCTGCGTGGTGGGAGACAAAGAATGACCTGTCCTTAGACGTGGGGAGCACCATCTCCCAGGTGATCATTCTCAACCACCCCTGCAGCATTGCAGCTGGCTACTCCCCAGTTCTGGACTGCCACACGGCCCAAATCGCCTGCAAGCTTGCAGATGTCAGGGAGAAGATTGGCACTCAGGCAAGAAGCCGGAAGACAGTCCCAAAGCCCCAAAACCTGGGGATTCAGCCATCATTCAGATGATTCCATGGAAGTTCATGTGTGTGGAAAGCTTCTCAGAATACCCACCACTTGGTGGCTTCACTGTATGTGACATGAAACAGACAGTGGCTATGGGGGTCCTCAAGAATGTAGAGAAACAGCAGCAGCTGGTGGCAAAGTCACCAAGTCTACCATGAAAGCGACCAGGAGGCAAGTGGTGACAGCCCAGGCCTTTCCAGGCCTTTCTAGGCCGGGGGCAGCCCAGGAGGAGCCACAGCTGGATAAGAACAGCTTAAGGAGAAGCCTTGGACTTATTCTTCTCTTACCTGAACTATCTTAAACCTGTCCCTGCTATTGCAGTTCTCTTTTTGGTGATGAGTTTGAGGCATGGGAATAAAGCACAGCAAGTCTTCCTTTGGGTAGGGTGGAGGGAAGCAGGCTTTTCTTTTAATTATAAAGACCTTAAAAAATTTTTTTAATTTATTCTAAGTAATCTCTATACCCGACATCAGGCTTGAACTCAAACCCTGAGATCAAGAGTCACATTCTCTTCCAATTGAACCAGCCAGGGACCCCATAATTATAATGTTTTTTAAAAAATATTCTACTCTATAATCCATGACCACTCTTCTGCCTGTAGTATTTCACACCTCCTTAACTGAATAACATACTCCTTTTCCTGTGTATTAATCATGTAACAAATATTGATTGAGTGCCTACTGTGAGTCAGATACTGAGGATTCAAGGATGCTCAAGATAGACAAGATGAGGTTTTTTTCCCTTAATGAACCTATATTTAGGTTCAGGGAGACAGACAGTAAACAAACAAATAAATAAATAGATAAGGTAATATATTTTTATTTTTTAATTTAAAAATTTTTTTAAAGTAATTTCTATGCCCAATGTGAGGCTCAGACTCACAGCTCTGAGATCAACAGTCACATGCTCTACTGACTGAGCCAGCCAGGTGCCCCAAATGAGGTTATTTTACATTGAGAAAAATGCTTTGAAGAAAATAAGCAGGGGTAATGAACAACTAATGTCACTTTAGGTAGAGTGGTCAATGCGTCTCTGAGACCTAGAACCTACAAAGGAGCTGCGGAGGTAGGCAAAGGCCAGGTCAAGCACAACCTTAGGGGCTTCTCCCCTGAGATGATTCTTCCCAAGGGAGTGACATGATTAGGTCTATATATTTTTTTTATTTTTTAAAAGATTTTATTTATTTGTTTGACAGAGAGAGATCACAAGTAGGCAGAGAGGCAGGCAGAAAGAGAGGGAAAAGCAGACTCCCCACTGAGCAGAGAGCCCGATGCAGGGCTCGATCCCAGGACCCTGAGATCATGGCCTGAGCCTCAGGCAATGGTTCAACCCACTGAGTCACCCAGGCGCCCCATAGATCTATATTTTTAAAGTCTCAAATCTTAAAGTCTCTTGGCTGACATGAGGAATGGATGGGAGGTAGGTTGGGGCTAATTCAGGAGGGTGGAAACCAGTCACTGGACTGCAATCATCCATAAGAAGAGGCTGCTTCTCTTGTGCCCTCAGTAAAATTAATGTTTTGAGTGTTTTTTAGACAACGGTCACAGATTTGCACTGATTAATTCACATGCATTGTTGGCTGCTACTAGTTGGCTAGACAGTACCCTTCTCTTAACGTTTTTAGTTCTGTGTCTCACCAGCTGAACAAATCACCATTTGAACTTGTGAAAATGCAATAAATATATTAATTCAATGCTGCAAATGTTTTGAGCACCTGGTATGTGTGAGGCACTGTGTTAGGATTTGGATATTCAAGGGCCGCCTCAGTGGCTCAGTCTGAAGTAGCTGCTTTTGGCTCAGGTTGTGATCCCAGAGCTCTGGGATCAAGCCCCACACTGGGGCTCTGCGCTCACAAGGAGTCTGCCTTTTCCTCTCCTGCTGCCCCTCCCTGTACCTTTCCTCTCGTGCTCTTGCTCTCACTCTCTCAAATAAATAAATAAATCTTTAAAAAAAAAAAAGATTTGGATATTCAAAAATAAATGAGGGGCGCCTGGGTGGCTCAGTGGGTTAAGCCTCTGCCTTCGGCTCAGATCATGATCTCAGGGTCTTGGGATTGAGCCCTGCATCGGGCTCTCTGCTCAGTGGAGAGCCTGCTTTCCCCTCTCTTTCTGCCTGCCTCTCTGCCTACTTGTGATCTCTCTCTGTCAAATAAATAAATAAAATCTTAAATATATATATATATATGACACTTGGTCACAGCTTTCCAGGAAACTCCAGTCTCGAACAAGAAGGCAGCCTACCAGAGACAAGTAAATCAGAAATGAGATCATGCTTTGCTTTCCTTGTGGGAATAGAATAAACCTCCAGAGCCCTGGGAGCAGAATGATTCCACAGATCTTTAGATGGGCTGGGGAGAAAAGAATCAGAAAGACTCAACTTACATCAGAAATGAAAAGAGAATTTGTATCCTCAACTTCGTTTCATCTGTGCAGCATTCCCTGGGGTGCAGCCCCTGCACCTGATGTGCTGGTATGATTTTCTTTTTACTTCCTGACATCTGGGATGATAGAATCCAGTGAAAAACACAGGTCCTCTAGGGGCACCTGGGTGGCTCAGTTAGTTGAGCGTCTGACTCTTGGTTTTAGCTCAGGTCTGATCTCATGGTCGTGGGATCAACCCCCACTTCAGGCTCCATTCTCTCCCCCGTCCCTCCCCCACTTGTACTCTCACTCTCTCTAAAATAAATTAAAAACAACCTTTAAAAAAAGAGGAAAAAAAAAGAGAGGTCCTCTGGCTTCAAGGAAGTTTAGAGCCAGCTTATTCATAAAAAGTGATTTCTCCAATCAAACAAAATATTTTCCACAATGCAATATCACATGTCCTTGTCAAATAAAAACTTCGATGAGTCATGACATTTAAAAAATACCTTAAATAAAAAACATACAGAGGGGCACCTGGGTGGCTCAATGGATTAAGCCTCTGCCTTCGGCTTAGGTCATGATCTCAGGGTCCTGGGATGGAGCCTGCTTCCCCCTCTCTCTTCTCTCTCTCTCTCTCTCTTCCCCCTGTCTCTCTGCCTTCTTGTGATTTCTCTCTCTTGGTCAAATAAATAAATAAAATCTTTAAAACACACACACACACACATATGGAAAAGTTCCTTTTGAAGAGGGACCCCTCCCCAACATGACAGCAAGCTAGAAACCGAAGTCTGTTACTCCCCTTTTCCTCTTAACACTTTCATGTACACGTGTATAAGGAGAATTGAACCTGCAGCAGTTTTCAACTATGGCCACATATGGAATCACACAAGAAGCTTCAGAAAAAATATTAATGCCTGGATCCCAGCCCCAGATATTCTTATTTAATTGGTCTGAGGCATGTCCTCAGCATCAGTATTTTTTTTTTTAAGATTTCATTTATTTATTTGACAGACAGAGATCACAAGCAGGCAAAGAGAGAGGAGAAAGCAGGCTTTCCGCAGAGCAGAGAGCCCGATGTGGGGCTCGATTCCAGGACCCTGGGATCATAACCCGAGCCGAAGGCAGAGGCTTTAACCCACTGAGCCACCCAGGTGCCCCGCATCAGTATTTTTTAAAACCTCTTTTTTTGGGGGCAGTTGGGTGGCTCAATCGATTAAGCTTCTGCTTTTGGCTCAGGTCATGATCCCTGTGTCCTGGCATCGAGTCCCACATCTGGCTCCCTGCTCGGCAAGGGAGTCTGATTCTCCCTCTCCCTCTGCCCCTGCTCATGTACTCTCTCTCTCTCTCTCTTTTATTCTCTCTCAAATAAATAAATAAATAAATAAATAAATAAAATCTTAAAAGGAAAAAAACCCTCCTTTTTAAAAGGATTTTATTTATTATTTGAGAGAAAGAATGAGAGAGAGAGCACAAGATGGGGAGGGTCAGAAGGAGAAACAGATTCCCCACTAAACAGGGAGCCTGATGCAGGACTCAATCTCGGCACTCCAGGATCATGACCTGAGCTGAAGGCAGTTGCTTAACAAACTGAGCCACCCAAGCGCCCTTAAAATCTTTTTTCAGGTGATTCTAATATGCAGCCAGGATTGGGAACTACTGGTCTGCTAGCCTCTTGAAGAGTTACACTCAGGACCAAAGACTGAACTATAGACTCAACGTACAACAATTTGTTTCCCTAGACTAGGTCTGGTTCCCCAATCACGTACTCCTATAGTGCCCTGTACTTTTCCTTCTTGGGATTTAAACAGTTTATAATTTTGTGTGTGTGTGTGTGTGTGTGTGTGTGTGTAAAAGAGTGAGAGAGATTGCTAGACTAACGTTAGTCGTCTTCTTGGAATATAATCTTCCTGAGGGCAAGGCATTTGTGTACTGAGGCAGTACAGTATTGTGGTTAAAAATATAAGTTCTGGGGAGGGTATGTGCTATGGTGAGTGCTGTGAAGTGTGTAAACCTGGCGATTTACAGACCTGTACCCCTGGGAATAAAAATACATTATATGTTTATTAAAAAATAAAAAATAAATAAAAAATTTAAAAAAATATATAAGTTCTGGGTGGCTCAGTCAGATAAGCGTCTGCCTTCAGGTCAGGTCCTGATCCCAGAGGCCTGGCATCAAGCTCCCTGCTCAGTGGAAAGCCTGCTTCTCCCTCTCCCACTCCCCCTGCTTAGTTCCCTCTCTTGCTGTGTGTCTCTCTCTGTCAAATAAATAAATAAAAATCTTAAAACAACAACAACAACCACCCATCACTCATTTAGCCCGTTCCTCACCCACCTCCCCTCTAGCAACCCTCAATTTGTTCCCTATAGAACAGGGGCTTGATCCCAGGACTCCAGTATCACGACTGGAGCCGAAGGCAGACACTTAACAACTGAGTCACCCAGGCACCCTGTCCCTCTCCTTTTTTACCCCCTTCCTCTATGTTTATCTGTTTTGTTTCTTAAATTATATGAGTGAGATCATATGGTAATTGTCTTTCCTGACTTATTTCACTTAACATGATACACTCTAGCTCCAACGACACCAAATGGCAAGATTTCATTCTTTTTGATGACTGAGTGATATTCCATCATATATACATATACATATATATATATACATATACATATATATATACATATACATATATATACATATACATATACATATATATATACACATATACATATATACATATATATACCACAACTTCTTTATCCATTCATCAGTCGGTGGACATTTGGGCTCTTTCTGTAGTTTGGCTATTGTTGATAATGCTACTGTAAACATCGGGGTGCATATTCCCCTCAAATCACTAATTTTGTACCCTTTGGGTCAATACCTAGTAGTTCAATTGCTGGGTTGTAGAGTAGCTCTATTTTTAACTTTTTGAGGAACCTCCATGCTGTTTTCCAGAGTGGTTGCCCCAGTTTGTATTTCCACCAACAGTGTAAGAGTGTCCCTCACCAGCATCTCTTGTTTCCTGTGTTAATTTTAGCCATTCTGACAGGTGTGGGGTGGTAGCTCATCATGGTTTTGATCTCTATTTCCCTGATGCTGAGTGATGTTGAGCATCTTTTCATGTGTCTGTTAGCCATCTGTATATCTCCTTTGGAAAAATGTCTATTCATGTCTTCTGCCCATTTCTTAACTGGATTATTTGTTTTTTGGGTGTTGAGTTTGAAAGTTCTTTATGGATTTTGGATACTAACCCTTTATCAAATATGTCATTTGTCATCTTCTCCCTTTCCATGGGTTACCTTTTAGTTTTGTTGATTGTTTCCTTTACTGTGAAGAATATTTCTATCTTGATGACATCTTGATAGTTCATTTTTGCTTTTGTTTCCCTTGACTTCAGAGATGTGTCTAGTAAGAAGTTGCTACAGCTGAGGTCAAAGAGGTTGCTTCCCGTGTTCTCCTCTAGGATTTTAACGGCTTCCTGTCTCACATTTAGGTCTCTCGTCTCCTTCATCCATTTTGAATTTATTTTTGTGTGTGGTGTAAGAGTGGTCCCGTTTCATTCTGTTGCATATTGCTGTCTAGTTTTCCCAATACCATTTGTTGAAGAGAATGTCTTTTTTCATTGGATACACTCTCCTGCTTTGTTGAAGATTAGTTGCCCATATAGATATGGGTCCATTTCTGGATTTTCTTTCTGCTCCATTGATCTATGTGTCTGTTTTTTTGCCAGCACCATACTGTCTCAATAACTTTAAGCTATATTACAAAGCCCAAAATTGTGATGCTTCCAGCTTTGCTTTGCTTTTTCAAGATTGCTTTGGCTATTCAGGATCTTTTGTTGTTCCATACTTTGGGTATTTCAAACAGAGGGAACTTAGTGTTAGGAATTGGATACATAGGCAATGGAAGTGTTGAGAAGCCAGACAGGGAGGAATGAGGCTATCTAGAGATTAGCCAGAGTAGGAAGCCTATGTTATTCCTAGAGCTAAAGGGACAATGAGAAGAGGTGGTATGACCACGGTCCAGAAGTTGGAGCCATCCATAGTAGAGACCCAAGAAGGATGGTTGTTAAGCCAGAAGCATGAGAGAGAAGCCACCTGAACCAGACAGAGATGAGGAAGAAGAAATACCTCGGTTTCTTCCTTTCTCTTGCCCTCCAGTCTTTCACCAGTGTGTTCCGTTGACCAAATCTCCCAGAAAGCCAGCTAGCAAAGGGGCTTTGGGAAATGGAAGTATTTCCTATGAAATAGATCAGAGCAGGAGAGGGCAAGGAATAGAACAAAGAGTAAAAATTATGTGTACATAGTAATATTTGTAAAATACATGTATGTATATGTTTATACATATATATAGTATATAAATATATAGATATAATTCCACTATGAATGAGATCATATGATAATTGTCTTTTTCTGATTGATTTATTTTGCTTAGCATAATACCCTCTAGTTCCATCCACATCATTGCAAATGGCAAGATTTCTTTTTTTTTTAACGATTTTATTTATTTGACAGACAGAAACCACAAGTAGGCAGAGAGGCAGGCAGAGAGAGGAGGAAGCAGGCTCCCTGCAGAGCAGAGAGCCTGACATGGGGCTCGATCCCAGGACCCTGGGATCATGACCTGAGCCGAAGGCAGAGGCTTTAACCCCTTGAGCCACCCAGGTGCCCCAAGGTTTCATTTTTTGGTGGCTGAATAGTATTCCTGTGTGTATGTGTGTGTGTGTGTGTGGGACATCTTATTTATCCATTCATCTGTTGATGAACATATCTGGGCTCTTTCCATATTTTGGCTCTTCTGGACATTGCTGCTATAAACATTGAGCTGCAGGTGCCCCTTCAAATCACTACTTTTATATCTTTGGAGTAAATCCTAGGAGTGCAATTGCTGGGTGGTGGGGTATCTCTATTTTCAACCTTTTGAGGAACCTCCATGCTATTTTCCAGAGTGGCTACACCAGTTTGCATTTCCACCAATAGTGTGAGAGGTTTCCCCTTTCTCTGCATCCTCGCCAACATCTGTTGTTCCCTGAGTTGTTAATTTTTAGCCATGCTTACTGGTGTGTGATGGTATCTCATTGTGGTTTTGATTTGTATTTACCTGATGCTGAGTGATGTTGAGCATTTTTTCATGTGTTTTTTGGCCATATAGATATCTTCTTTGGAGAAATGTCTGTTCATGTCTTCTGCCCATTTCTTGATTGGATTATTTGTCCTTTGGGTGTTGAGTTTGATAAGTTCTTTATAGATTTTGGATACTAGCCCTTTATCTGATAAGACATTTGCCTATGCCTTCTCCCATTCTGTCAGTTGTCTTTTGGTTTTGTGGATTATTTCCTTTGCTGTGCAGAAGGTTTTTATCTTAATGAACTCTCAATAGTTCATTTTTACCCTTGTTTCCCATATGTGAAATTTAAGAAACAAAACAGAGGATGTTAAGGAAAGCACATGATGTAATGAGCACTGGGTATTCTGTAAGACTGTTGAATCACTGGCCTCTACCACTGAAACTAATAACACATTATATTGTTAATTAATTGAATTTAAATTTAAAAATAAAAAATTTAATAAAGAAAATAAATACTGCATCTAAAAAAATAATAATAATAAAGAGGTAGACAGAAAATGATAAAACAAATGTAGAAAATTACCAATACACACCAAAAAAGAAAAAGATAAAAGTATTATTTTATATGTTTAAATGTAAAGTATTTATACTTTTTGTATTATTAATAAAAACACATATTAAGGGACGCCTGGGTGTCTCAGTCAGCTAAGCATTTACCTTCAACTCAGGTCATGGGTCCTGGGATCAAGGCCCACGTCATGCTCCCTGCTCAGCAGGAAGTCTGCTTCTCCCTCTGCCTCCCCACCACCCCTACCCCCATCCCTGCTCATGCTCTCTCTATCTCAAATAAATAAGATCTTTAAGAAAAAGATGGGCACCTGGGTGTCTCAGTCATTAAGCATCTGCCTTCAGTTCAGGTCATGATCCCATGGTCCTGGGATGGAGCCCCACATTGGGCTCCCTGCTCAGTGGGAAGCCTGCTTCTCCCTCTTCCAGTCCCCCTGCTTGTGTTCCCTCTCTTGCTGTGCCTCTGTCAAATGAATAAATAAAAATCTTAAAAAAAAAAAAACTTAAAAAAAAAAGAAAAAAGAAAACCACTGATCTAGATGATCAGTTAAAACACTTTTACCCAAAAATTTTTTTTTGGTTTAGTGATAAGATACTTGATAAAATTCAAATAGAATCTTGATTAGAATAATAATAATTATTATTATTATGATATAATATTTCTATTTCCTGATTTGTATAATAGTGCTATGCCTGTATAAGAGAAAAACCTTGTTTTTTAGGATGTACACATTATTTAGGGATAAAGGGGCATCATCATATGTGTATCAAACTGTTTAGGAACAAAAAATGTATATAAATGAAGTATAAATAGTTTTAGTTTAAACATTTTAAGTATAAATATATTTTATTTCAGAAAAAATGTATTTATACTAAAAGTATTTTGTTTGGGGAATCTGGATAAAGGGAATTCCTGTACTATTCTTGCAATGTTAAAATATAAGTTGAAAAAACATTTTTGCTTAATTCACATGATGGAACCGGGAGAGGGTTTGGGAGGGACTGATCAATAAGTAAGTTCAGAAAAATAAGAGAAGAGGTGCACCTGGATGACTCAGTCATTAAGCAACTGCCTTCAGCTCAGATCATGATCCCAGGTCCTAGGATCAAGCACCACGAAAGGCTCCCTGCTCAGCAGGGAGTCTAATTTTCCCTCTCCCTCTGTTGTTCTCCCTGCTTGTGCTCTCTCTCTCTCTTTCTCTCAAATAAATAAAACCTTGAAAAGAAAAAAAATAAGAGATGAGAGACAAACTTTTGGCCAAATCTGAAAGAGGGCCAGCATGGTGTCTTTCAATCTCTGGCAAGCCACACCCAGAGTGTCTGCAACTTGCAACAGATGGCCGGGGACATTCCTGCAGCTGCTGACATCTTCAGCTCTCTACCCACAAACCTCTGAAAGGTGAAGATGGAAAGCAACAGCCTGGCAGGATTTACAGAGCATTCCAATACTCTTAGCTCCCTTCCCTAGTGACAAGTCTCAAAAAGAAAGACACCAGACCAAGAGAAGAATTTTGAGAAATCTAAGACATTTGTAAATGTAAGAAGATGAAGGAAGTATGATTTACTTGGCAAGTAGAGGGGGAAAATAAACCTTAAATGATCTAGTAAATGTGTAAAAATGTGGGATGAAGCTTAAAACTCCAAAGAGGCCATCAGCATATTATAAATTAAATTTCCTGAAAGATCATCTGGGATTAAACTGGTACCCAGCATACATAAACTTCAATAGAGGCAAAGAACTTTGTCTGCTATAGGTTGAGAACATTAATCTAGTTTTCTCTAAAATCAAGACATAATATCTGAAAGCAAGGTTCAAAAATTCTATCAACCACTATTTACCAATCTTTCAGAAAATGATGGGCACCCAAGGAAAAATGTACGAAGAAAACAAAACAGGCAGTTTACTAAAAAGAAATGCAAAATACCAAAAAAAAGATAGTCTTTTTTAAACCTGCCTAATAATAAAAAGAAATACAAATGTATGCAGTGACAAAATACCATTTTTATTAATCAGATTGGCAAATTGCTTTTTCCTAAGTAAACTCATTGCCTACATGGGGCTCAAACTCATGACCCCAAGATCAAGAGTTACATGCTCTACTGACTGAGCCAGCCAGGACCCCTAGCAAATAGCTTTTAAAAAACTTTAATACCAAGTAAAGGTGGGACAAAGGAATATACATACTTACTATACATATCAAGAAAGAGCATAAATTGATGCTTTCTGGAATGTAATTTTCCCAAATCATGTTTTTTTCCCTAAACAGAAAGAGAGGGAGATGCTCCTTAGGAAGCACAAGAGGGGCCACTTGGGAAGCTAAGGCCCCCAGTCCGGAAGACCAAGTCAATAAAGACATGTAGAGGATGCAGAGTTTGGACAATTTGGGAAATTTTGAGAATTTAGGAATTGGGATTATCAGGAAATACAGTGAACATAGGAATCCTAGGATCCTCTCTGATTTAGGAAAAAAGGAACTCAGGCTTTAACTTTTAAAATTGATATCAACAATGAAAGTACTCCTGGTCATTCTTAGTACATACCTGAGTTCAATTGGCCAGCTAGATCTTCTCCTCTAAATCTAGGGTACTATTCACATACCTAATCTAGAGATCATCTATAAGAACATATCTGGGATTTTTTTTTTTTTTTTGAGGTTCATTTGAATACAATCAGATCTCAAGTAGTACTGATATATGGGAACTTCTAAAGGACAGAGAGAAACAACACAATTCATCTCAGGTCAAAAAAACTTCCCTGGTGGGGTGCCTGGGTGACTCAGTGGGTTTAAGTCTCTGCCTTTGGCTCAGGTCATGATTCCAGAGTCCTGGGATGGAGCCCTGCATCAGGCTTTCTTGCTTAGCAGGGAGCCTGCTTCCCTTCCTCTCTCTCTCTCTCTCTCTCTCTCTCTCTGCCTGCCTCTCTGCCTACTTGTGATCTCTGTCTGTCAAATAAATAAATAAAATCTTAAAAAAACAAACAAACAAAACTTCCCTGAACCACTCATTCTCTGCCTGGGCCTCTGAGATACCCCAGCCCCTCCAATTTCAGACCCTGTCCAGAGGTCGTCCTTTCCTAGAATACTCAGAGGTAGGATGTTAAGGGACAGGGCCTGTCCTCAGCATCCTCAAAATGTGGCCTAGCACAAACTTCTACTCAGAAAGAAAAATTTAAATTCCAAGTTTGACAAAAAACATCTCCATTCATACTGAACTGTAATCAGAAACCTAAGCTATTTCTACATCTTGGAAGAGATAGCCCGGATTTCCCAAAGAAATGCTTGAAGAAATCAATTCCTCAAAACTGAAATTGCTACCCTCAATCTGGGAAATTTAATTTCATGCTTCCAAATGGATATGATGCTTTGTTTTGCAGGGCACACATAGCTCTAATTATACAGAAACTGTGCAAGAAGGAACCACATGGCAATCATCATGCAGTTGGAGAGTAATTATCCGTTCCCTTCTGTTGTCTAAACCACAGCCACAAATAAAATATTAAAATTGTAAATAATATAGTAATTAATCTGTTAACTCTTTGGGCAGTGTTCTTACAGATGTATAGACCTTGGGAGAGGGAAATGTTTAATCAGAAAAATTTCAAGCCTCAATTTTCCCAAACAAAAGAACTTCAAAACAGAAGGAAAAAAAAATCTTAAGCTCTACAAAGCATCTAGCTAAAAAAAAAAAAAAAAAAAAAAACTGAACTGCCTGTTTTTTGCCTTAAGGAAACTGTAAATTATTAAGATTATCCAGCTTTGGGGACAGTGGAGCCAGAATGTTAGTCAACCCTGTTAATTTTGCTAATTATTTCAAAATAAAAAGGATCCCAACCTGGAAAATGGGATCGGTCAAAGCTGATTTGACAGGGAGGTGCTTACTATGTAAGCCTGCCTCAGGAGCCTTCTCTCCCAACTGCTTGTATATTTCTCCCGGCTCCCCAGATACTTGTTATTCAACAAATATTTGTATGAAGAGCCTACTAAAATGTCAGGTAAGGAGATTTCTAGAGAATTTCTTTGATCCCTCCAATTGCCGGGTGCAGTGCTAAGCACAGAATCCAACACAGTCCCAAAATGGGTCATGACAGGAAATTCTAAGATCGCTGCCATAAGTTTCGCGCCAGCTGTCTCAGCCACTGATTATATTAAGCAGTCAGTCTTCACTCTCTCAGTGTCTACCCTGGCCAAGCACTGTCGATCGCCTGAGCCAATCAAGTTGGCATTAGCCTTTTGGAATGTGAAGCTAGGAGAAGTTAGACTTTTCTGTCAAAGTCTGCCTCTGATTTTGTGTCCTAGGCAGACAGCATACATTAACGGGGCACCAAACTTGGCAGACGAACGTGCATCACAGACATGCGCGCGAGTCGAGAGACTAAAAAATATAGTTCCGATGCTGTAAGTTTACAGTCAAGCTAGAGATTAAGAATTTGGGGGCTGCTGTCGATTATATTACAATAATTTTTTTTAAGATTTTATTTATTTAACAGAGATCACAAGTAGGCAGAGAGGCAGGCAGAGAGAGAGAGGAAGGGAAGCAGGCTCCCCACTGAGCAGAGAGTCTGACATGGGGCTCGATCCTAGGACCCCAGGATTATGACCTGAGCCGAAGGCAGCGGCTTAACCCACTGAGCCACCCAGGTGCCCCTACAATAAAATTTTTAAAGAAAGAAGAATTTGGGTGCTGGAAAGAACTTTAGGGATAAAGAGATCAGTGAATAGGATTCTCAAGTCTCATACTCTTCAGGTGGTCAGTCATTATACATGCCCACCTCCGCCCCCTGCCAGTCACAGAGGGTCTGCTGAACCCAAAGGCTGCATAAATGTTCGCTGCCATTTTACATAGGTTATTCCATGTTATTATGTAGGTAGAACGCATATTAACTTCAGAAGGGACGAAAAGATATAGAGGAAAATGTTACCCCACCACTCCGGGTCCCCAGCCATCCAATTCCCCATCTCAGAAGCAACCCATAATACAACTTTCTTGCATGTAATAGTAGAGATGGTTTGTGCATCTGTGAACATGTAGGTGTGGAGGAAGATATGGGGGTAGATACATACAAAATAGTATATTATGACTACGGTTCTGCTCCTTGATTTTTCACTTAATTTGGAGATTATAATCTCGGAGATCCCAAGTCAGAATTTATAGGCCTCCTTTTTTTTTTTTTAAGATTTTATTTATTTATTTGACAGACAGAGATCACAAGTAGGCAGAGAGGCAGGCAGAGAGAGAAAGGGGGAAGCAGGCTCCCTGCTGAGCAGAGAGCCTGATGCGGGGCTCGATCCCAGGACCCTGAGATCATGACCTGAGCCCAAGGCAGAGGCTTTAACCCACTGAGCCACCCAGGCGCCCCTATAGGCCTCCTTTTTTAAAATTTAATTTTCCAATAAGAAATTAGTCACATGGTCCAAAATTAATTTAAAAATAAAAGTTTCTCACCCATGTCTCCAATCACCAAGAACTAACCTTTATTATTTCTTTTATAACTTTCTAGAATTTATGTTTATGCTTATAAGCCAATGAACTTATTTCCCATATTTTTACAAAAAAGGCTATGCATACTCTTCTGCACTTTCCTTTTGTCATTTACCAGTATATCTTTGCAGAACTCTATATTTCAGGTTGTGGACAGCCCCTTCCTTCTTTTGTAACAACAGTTCAATAGTGGTCTATCGCACATTGTACCATAATTGATTTACTCTTACAAGTAATGCTGTCAGTTAAGTAACCTTGTACTTGTACAATTTCCTACACATGCGAGTATTTGTAGGCTAAATTCCCAGAAGACAAATTGATGGGTCAATGGATATTTGCATTTGTAACTTTGATTTTAATTTCCGTTTCTCTTAAGAATGAATGCACGTTTTCTTTGTGCAAGCGTGATTTGTGTTGCCTTTTCTGTGAGCTACGTTTTTATATCCTTTGCCCAACACTAGGTCCTTGGCCTTCTGATGATGGATTTACGGGACTTTTTACATATCAGAGAAATTAACCCATTGCACACCTTTACCAGGTTGTTGTTGGTCATTGACTCTGTTTTTTGCCTTTTTTAATGCAGCATATTTACTTTTAAGTAGGCTTCGCACTGAACATGGGGTTTGAACTCATGACCCTGAGACCAAGGGCCACATGCTCTACCAACCATGCAGCATATTTTTCTTTTCACATTATCACATGTATTAACGTTTATAGGGATTCTGGGTTTATGTCTTCATTAGAAAGGCCTTCCCCCCCAGGAGCCTATATCAGAATATCTCACAGACTTTGCTCCAGTACTTCCATGGTTTTATTTTTTATATTTAACTCTTCAATCCAACTGGAGCTTACTCTGATATAAAAAAGTTAAGTTGCGGGACACATGACTGCTTCATTCAGGAGAGCAAGCAACTCTTGATCTTGGGTCATGAGTTTAAGCCTCATGTTGGGTGTAGAGTTTAATCTAAATCTAAAACCAAAAATGGATTCTAAAAACTAAATTGAGATCCATTTTACTTTTTTCTAGATAGCTACCCAGTGGTCCTAAAATCACTATTGAATAATCCATGTTTTCTGTAATTTACGAATGTTACTTTAAAACACATGAATTTCTCTATGTATTTGAGCCTTTTTCTCTACTTGCTGTTTTTATCCTTTGATCTGTATGTCTGTACTATTAGTGCCATAGATTGAATTACTGAAACTTAATAATATGGTTGAACATCTAGTAAGACAGTCTTCGCTCAGTATTCTTCCTGTTCAGAAATTTCCTGGTTATTCTTACTTATTTCTCCACATGAACTTTAGAATCAGTTTGTCAAGTTCCCAGAAAAATAATCCTCTGGGTATTTTTATTGGGATTGTGGTAAATATTTTTAGATTAATTTAGTGAGAATTGATATCTATGATGTTGAGTCTTCATTCCAAGAACATGGCAGTCCTATCTGTAAAGACTTTTATTCATGAGAGACAGAGATAGAGAGAGGCAGGCAGAGGCAGAGGGAGAAGCAGGCTCCCCATGGAGCAGGGAGCCAGACGTAGGACTCAATCCCAGGTTCCTGGGATTACAACCTGAGCCTAAGGCAGACATTCTTTTTTTTTTTTTTTTTTAAAGATTTTATTTATTTATTTGACAGAGAGAGAGATCACAAGTAGGCAGAGAGGCAGGCAGAGAGAGAGGAGGAAGCAGGCTCCCTGCAGAGCAGAGAGCCCGATGTGGGGCTCGATCCCAGAACCCTGAGATCATGACCTGAGCCGAAGGCAGCGGCTTAATCCACTGAGCCACCCAGGCGCCCCTGAGGCAGACATTCTTAACTAAGACAACCAGGTACCGTAAAGCCTTTTGATTATCTCAGAAATGTTTTAAACTTCTATTCAAAGAGATCCTGTACATTTTTTTAAAGATTTTATTTATTTATTTATTTAAGAGAGAGACAGAGATAGCGAGAGAGAATATGGGGAGGAGAGGGAGAAACAGGTTCCCCTCTCAGCAGGGAGCCCAATGGGGAGCTCTATCCCAGGACTCTTGGATCATGACCTGGGCCAAAGACCAACGCTAAACCAACTGAGTCACCCACTCCCCAGACCTGTACATTTCTTATTCAGTTTATTCCTAAGAATTTTGTATCTCTTTGTTTTCCTTGGTACAATTATAAATAATGTCTTTCCCCCTAAATAGTGAATATTTAAGACATCTGTACATCTGGGTCAATATTCTTTGATTTCATATATCATATCATGTCTTTGAAGCAAGGTGACATCAATGCCAAAGCACTCTAGGATATCTCAAATTATGAAACATAAAGTAAATAAGTTTTCACTGATTTTTTTTTCTTTATTTTTTAACCCCTCCCATGTTTAGGACCTGGATTTAAAATTGAAGTGTAGGGGCGCCTGGGTGGCTCAGTGGGTTAAAGCCTCTGCCTTCGGCTCAGGTCATGATCTCAGGGTCCTGGGATCAAGTCCCGCATCGGGCTCTCTGCTCAACGGGAAGCCTGCTTCCTCCTCTCTCTCTGCCTGCCTCTCCGCCTTCTTGTGATCTCTGTCTGTCAAATTAATAAATAAAATATTGAAAATTGAAGTGTAACAACAACAAAAACCCTCTCTAGCTGAAAAAAAAAGGAAAAAAAGGAAAATCAATGAAAACTTCCTTTTTAAAAAATAAGTTTTCACTACCATCCTCTAGGCATCCCTACAGACAGGGATCTTCTTCAAATGTAAACTGGATAATCTGAGTTCAATGCTTAAAATCTTCAGTCACTTCTCATTGCACTGAGAATAAAATCAATATCTAAACAGACCTGGAAAGCCCCATGAGGATCTGGCCCCTTCCTACCTCCTCTTCTATCTCTTCTACCTTACTCTTGCCTCAGATTTTTGCACATGCTTTCCAGCTGCCTGGAACATTCATTCCCATTCTTCATTCTTCCATTCTTCATTCATGGCTCAGTTCATTTTTTTTAATTAATTTCTTTATTTTAGAGAGAGAGTGTGTGAGCATGAGTGAGAGGGCAGAGGGAAAGGGGAGAGAGAGACTCTCAGACTCCATGCTGAGCACAGAGCCAGAGGCAGGGCTTGTTCTCAAGACTCTGAGATCACAACTTGAGCTGATACCAAGAGTCAGATGTTCCTCATGGCTCAGTTTAAATGTCACCTACTCTGGAGGCTTTCTCTGACCACATCTAAAGAGATTATCCTTTCTTAATGCTTTTTGGCAACCATTGGTTTCCTTCATCACAAGTATCACAATTCTTAATTACCTTAATTACCGTACTTATACATGTTAGTCTTTCAGTTTATTCCTTGTATCTCCCTACACTGTGAGCCTTGCATGGGCAGGGTCTTTTGGGTCTTGCTCACCACTGTATTCTCAGCAACAAACACCTGGCCTCCAGTACATAATAGGGGTTCAAAAATAATTGTTAAAAGAGTAAATGCATCGATTCTCAAAAAGTTCATCTATTTCCATTCCTCTTTATTTTTACTCAAACTCTTCTTCCCCCAATTCTCCTTTGCTGCCAAAATCCTACTCATCTTCCAGGGTCCAGCTCAAAGGCCAGCTTCTCCAGGACCCTTTCCCTGATGACTTGTTTACTATACATTCCAGCCCCCACCTTCATGCCACCTTCTTTCCACCCAACTTCTTCTAGCCCTATGACAACTATTTTAACCCTTCACTACTGGTACAACTCCCAACCCTGTTGCCCTGTGGAAAGGACCTCCCACCTCACTTAGAAAATAGAGACCTGGGGCGCCTGGGTGGCTCAGTGGGTTAAAGCCTCTGCCTTCAGCTCAGGTCATGATCTCAGTGTCCTGGGATCGAGTCCCGCATCGGGCTCTCTGCTCAGCAGGGAGTCTGCTTCTCCCTCTCTCTGCCTGCCTCTCTGCCTATTTGTGATCTCTCTCTCTCTGTCAAATAAATAAATAAAATCTTAAAAAAAAAAAAAAGAAAGAAAATAGAGACCTTAGGGCAAGGTCCTCCAAATGTTGTGGTTTCTTTCAGTGTAATCATTTTCAAGTCTCTTCCATCATAAAGACAAGCAAGCAAATATATAAGCAAATCCTCTCCTTCATTTGTTTCCCCCTTGTGTCAGCTATTTACTGCATGTAACAAGCTACCCCAAAATTCCATGACTAAACAGCAACCATTTATTTTATGCACAGTGCTACAGTTTGGATAAAAATCAGCAGGTAAGGGTCATCTCTGCTCCATGTGGCATCAGTTAGTCTGGCTTAACTGAGGGACTGGAGGGTCCTCTTCAAGTCGGCATATTAATAATGCTGGCTGTCAGCTGGGGCTATGAGTGGGGCCCTGATTCTTCTCCACATGGACCTCTCCTCACCATGCTTAAACCTCTGACGAACGTTGTGGCTTCATTCAAGAGTGAGTGTGTGGGGGGTGCCTGGGTGGCTCAGTCAGTTAAGTATCTGCCTTCGGCTCAGGTCATGATCCCAGGATCCTGGAGTCAAGTGCCACATCAGGCTCCCCTCTCAGTGGGGAGTCTGCTTCTCCCTCTGCTCCTCCCTCTGCTTGTGAGCACACTCTCTCTCTGTCAAATAAATAAATAAAATCTAAAAAAAAAAAAAAAAAAAGGCACCTGGGTGCCTCAGTAGGTTAAACCTCTGCCTTCGGCTAAGGTCATGATCCCAAGGTCCTGGGATCGAGTCCCACTTCAGGCTCTCTGCTCAGTGGGGAGCCTGCTTTTCTCTCTCTCTCTCTCTCTCTGCCTGCCTCTCTGCCTATGTGTGATCACTCTCTCTGTGTCAAATAAGTAAATAAAATTTAAAAAAAAAGGAATGAGTGTGTGAGGGTGGTTCAGTCAGTTAAGGGTCCAGCTCTTTGTTTCAACTCAGTTCATGATCCCATGGGTGATGGGATCAAACCCCATGTCAGCCTCCACACTCAGAGGGGAGTCTGTTTGAAGATTCTCTACCTCTGCCCCTCCTCCCACTCTCTCTCTCTCTCTCTCTCATAAATAAATTAATCTTAAAAAAAAAAAAGAGTGAGTGTGTGAGACAGAAAATAGAAGGTACCAGTTTCCTGAGGTCTGAATCCACATCACTTCCACGATGCTCTGATAGTTAAGATTCAGGGGATGGGGATCTACCTTTTGATGAGAGAATTGTCAAAAAATCTAGTTCATGTTTTAAAACCACAAAGCAGGTTCTCTCCCCATCCCTTTTGCAGCCAATCTGAGGCAGAGCATCCATGAATGGCATTACTCTTCATATAAGAAGAGGCCAGACAGCTAGCTAGATCTCACCCCACTAAGTGAGGCTACAACAAGGAGTCGGCAGTCTTCAACCTGGAAGAGGCATCCTGATCCTGGATGTCCAGCCTCCAGACTGTGAAAAATAAATTTCTGTTGTTTATAAGCACCCAGTCCATACTACTTTGTTATAGGAGCCCAAAATGACTAAGACAGATGTCAAGGATCTAGCCCAGGGTTACACAGCTGGTTAAGTGGCAACAACAAGAATCAACCCAAGCAATCTGGCTTTGGAGTCCATATGCTTAACTACCCTACACTGCCTTTCAAAATACCTTGACCATTCAATAACTAAATAGTATTCCAATGAGTTAATGAACAACAATTTGGATAACCAGTCTCCTATCATTTTACACTGCAAAAATTAGCTCTCAGAGATACTAAATAACTTGTACTTGTAGACTGATTAGTGAAAGGCCCAACTCATAATAATAGCTAATGGCCCTTATTTATGAAGTGCCTACTATACACCTGGCCCTTATTCTAGGCCCTTTGCATCTTTACCCCTCTTTAATATTAGTGTTAGATATGAGGAAACGAAACCCCAAAGAATTAAGTAATGCTCAAGAGCACACAGATGGCGAGCATCAGATCCAGGATTAAATTCTAGAACCTGGGGGCGCCTGGGTGGCTCAGTGGGTTAAAGCCTCTGCCTTCAGCTCAGGTCATGATCCCAGGATCCTGGGTTTGAGCCCCGCATCGGGCTCTCTGCTTGGCAGGGAGCCTGCTTCCTCCTCTCTCTCTGTCTGCCTCTCTGCCTACTTGTGATCTCTGTCTGTCAAATAAATAAAATCTTTAAAAAAAAAAAATTCTAGAACCTGTGCCCTTTCTTCTCTGCTACAGCATCTCCCAGTTAATCACAGGCATCCTGTTCTTTCAGTACCACCTACATGAAAAGCCATCTCTCATACAATGCTGGTGGAAGTCTGAATAGATGCAATCACCACAGAGGGCACTTTGGCAATATTTGTCAAAATGACATATGTTCATTCGCAGCAGTGTAAATATTCTTAACGCTATGGAGGTGTACACTTAAAAATGGCTAAGACAGTAAATTTTAAATGTATATTTTGCCACAATAAAAAAACAGTTAAAAAATGACACAGGCACATACCAATTTAACCCAACAATGTAGCTAGAAATTTAGCCTACTAGTATTCACGTATGTAGAAAAGGATGTGTCTTCAAGAATATTCATACACAATATATATTAACAAGAGATTAGACACAAGTGTCCATCAGAGGGAGACTAGTAAAATAAACTATAGCCCACTATACAATGGAATACCATGCAGCCTCTAGAATAAGAAAGAGGAAGATGCTTATACTGATAGGGAAAGATTGCCGTGATGTATTACAAAGTGAAACTGGCTAGCAGCTGTGCAAAAAAACAGGTGGTGGGAGGTTAGAGGATAAAAGAGAGGAGAAGAAAATATATGTATATTCACTTGTATATGTATAGACCATAAACTATTGACTGATAGTTTTTAAAAACATACGAAATTTTTAAAAAATTTTTAATAATCTCTATACCCAACACGGGGCTTGAACACATGACCCCAAGATCAAGAGTCACATGCTCTTCCAACTGAACCCCACAGGTGCCCCTGAAAACATGAAACTTATCGTTGTTGGCTTCTGATATAGGGAACTGGTGGCTGGGGACAGGGGATGAAGACTTTAATACCTCCTGAAGTTTGAAGTTTTGTGAACTCAGGAAACTAAATAAAATTAAAACTTCTATTTTTTTAATCTACTCAGAGAATTAATAACTGGTAGAGGGGGGTGCCAGGGTGGCTCAGTGGGTTAAAGCCTCTGCTTTCGGCTCAGGTCATGGTCCCAGGGTCCTGGGATTGAGCCCCGCATCAGGCTCTCTGCTCAGCGGGGAGCCTGCTTCCCTCTCTCTCTGCCTGCCTCTCTGCCTACTTGTGATCTCTGTCTGTCAAATAGATAAATAAAATCTTTAAAAAAAAAAAAAATAACCGGTGGAGGTCACAAGAAATCTGGCCCTAGATGGACCCCAATACAGCATCTAAGGTATTTACTAAGTTCATGACAAGACTCTGTGTCTTACTTATTCACTGTTGTATGCCCAAAGATAGAGTTCTAGAACCCTGAATGGTACACAGTAAAGCACTTTAGACAATGCTTGTTAAGTGAATGAATGAATGAGTGAACAGATAGCTGGTGTTAACTAGTTGTTTTTATATTTCAGCACGATGTAGGCTTTACAACCTTAAAAGTTGGGGAGGGGAGGCGAACCATAAGAGACTATGGACTCTGAAAAACAACCTGAGGGTTTTGAGGGGTCAGGGGTGGGAGGTTGGGGGAACAGGTGGTGGGTAATGGGGAGGGCACGTTTTGCATGGAGCACTGGGTGTTGTGCAAAAAGAATGAATACTGTTACGCTGAAAAAATAAATAAAATGGGAAAAAAAAAAGTTCAGACACTTTAATAGTCAATAAAATCTTTCTCATGTTTAACAAACCCACATTTCATCTTCTTGCATCCTTGGTAGATATGACCAACAACTGTTGGTTAGGAATCTCATTTTAAGTTTCTAAATGCTTGAAGTCATTTTGATCCCTTTAACCCCTTAGCCTTCCCTTTTACCATTGCAACAGCCCCAACTTCTAACCTTCTCTCAAATACCTGTTCAGTTACTCTGGCTTTTCTAACCTCTCCACGTTTTCCTTTGCAGATCTTCAATTGGTTCACAATATTTTAGTAAGGATCAGACCTACCAAATACTGTGGTAGGATTGTTGACCAGGTTTTCACATTCCCTTCCATTAATACTTTCCTATGTTAGCTTTTGAAAGAAAATCAATTTTCTTTCCAGAGGCAGCATGGAGTTGAGAAAAGAAAGCCAAAGTTTCACATTAGAAGACCTAACTTCTGACTCTCGACCTTTACCATTTACTGGCTGAGTAGTCTTTCAATCGTTTATTCAACATTTATTTGTTGAGGGCGCCTGGGTGGTTCAGTTGTTTAAGTGTCTGCCTTCAGCTCAGGGTCCTGGGATCAAGTCCCACATTGGGCTCCCTGCTTCTCCCTCTACCCTTCCCTCCTGCTCACGATCTCTCTCTCTCGTACATAAATAAAATCTATTTTTAAAAACCGTATATTTGTTGAGTCTACTCTGTGCCAGGTACTCTTCTGGGCACTTAGGTTAGACCAGTGAATAAACCAAAGTCCCTACTCTCATGGAATTTACCTTCCAGTGGAGAGACACCACCAATAAACAAAGTGAATAAGTGAAATATGTCATCACCATAGACGGTGATAAGCGCTATTAAGGAAAATAAAGGAGGATAGGGAGTGTGGAGGGGCAGGGGGTACAATTTTAAGTAGAGTCAGTAACAGCTTTCTTGACAAGGCCAAGCTGAGAAAGTGATAATTGAGTCAAGACTCTCTGAATGTAAGAGAGTGAGTTATGTGGATTTCTGGGGATAAAGAGAGCAGTGCATGCAACGGCTCTGGGGTTGCACGTGGACTTGATGAGGAAGAGCAAGGAGCTAGTATAACTGACGGGAAGTGAGCAGGAGAACAGAGGAGTTCGGAAAGAGAGGAGACTATGAGGGGCTGGACAATAACCTGTGACCAAGCAAATTAATTCCTAGCAACTGTAACAATTTCTTATTCTCTGAGGTTCAAATAAAGTAATATACATGAAAAGTGCCTGCCACAGAGTTTGACTGGAGCAGGTGGAAGTAAGCTTAATTGTCTGCAGGTCTTTGTGGCTGTTTTTTTCAGGTTGGCGGATCATTTTTTTTCCTAATGATTTATCCCTATGATTAGAGAGATGTCTGTGTTCTGAAACATCTTCATGGAAACAAAAAACCATGTGGCTGATATCAGTTAAGGTGTTGGCCCATATCCCAGAGTTGATGTTCTTTATATCTAAGAGATCTGCGGCTTACAAACCTACTCACCTGTGGCAGAGAGAAGGCTGCCAGGATATGCCCCTTTAACAGAAGCCAAAGGTGAGGAAGTAAAAGAGGAACAGTGGCCTGGAGTCACTAGGAAATGACACAGAACAATGTAGTTGATTCAGAAGAACATTTAGTCAGTGGATCTGACAGATTAATTCTCTGCAATGTGGCCGGAACACTTTATCTAAGACCCGAGTTTCCAAACTACAGTACAGTACAAAATGGGTTTTTCTCTACTAGTCTATTTATCTACTGAGAGCTCAAGATTTTAAAGAAAAGGGATAGTGGCAACCTGGCCCTTCAGCAGCCAATCAAGAGACATTTGTTTGAGAACAAAGGCAAAAAGAAACCTATGGAAGAACCTGTCTCCAATTCCAGATTCTAGAGGGCAGAACTGCTTTTACTTGCTCCTCCAGTAGTCCTTGCTTTCTGGCCTGTAGGCTAGCCCTGCTGTTCTGTCAACAGATAGAAACCTAGGTGGATTGAATTAATTTTGTTATCATCAATCCATCAATCTCGGGTCTGTTAAATATTAATGCGTCAGGCCAAGATGACCTCAGGTTCTCCAAGAGGTATCCAGGTAACACAGTTCAACTACATCAGCAACTAGAACTAACCTAACCTAAACACATACACACACACACACACACACACACACACACACACACACAGAGCTATATTGACAGAGCATGAGCTAAAATTAGTTATTTTAGGGCAGTAAGATGATTTTATCCTACTTTTCAAAATATTGCTTTTGAAATTAAAAAATGCATACAGGGTTTTCGTAAATGTGGATTAGCAAGAAGCCTGGGTAATTAATTTGTCTTAAGATTCCCAACAACCTGTTCTATAAAGGAGATTGATTTTTTTTAAGTTCACGCATTGATGTAATATACAACCATTAAAATATGTTGTAGAAGACCATGACCGACCCAGAGAATGTTCAGGGTATACTGTGAAGTGGAAGAACAAGTGCCGTACAATGCCATGAAATAAATATTTTGATGTGTAAGAACAGTGTATATGTGACAGTGACATAGATATTGTTTACCTTTAGATGATGAAATTACAGGTGGTTTTAATTGTGCTAATCTCTATTTTCACCGTTTTCTGTAATAGACATGTATCACTTCTGTAAACAGAAAAATTATTTCAATTTTCTGTTAATTCAAATTTGGCTGCCTAATAGTTCTAAAAATCAAACTGATTTCCAACTAGAAACACAAAGCAATTCAGCTACCCACTTTCTCTCCTTCCAGCAATGGCTTGAGAAGAGCACCCAGCCGTGAAGATTTGTGCCACTGCAATTTCATAATGGTGGTGAGCACCTACTCTGCATGAAGTGTCTCTGTCAGCCCTCTCTGCATCTCCTCACCTAATCTGCACAACAACCCCATGGAGAAGGTCTCATTAGAAAGCCCCTTTTATGAGCGCTGTGAAGTGTGTAAACCTGGCGATTCACAGACCTGTACCCCTGGGGATAAAAATACATTATATGTTTATACAAAAATAAGAAATAAATAAAAAATTAAAAAAAAAAAAAAGAAAGCCCATTTTAGGGATGGGGAAATTGAAGAGCAGGGAAGATAAATAAATCACCAACACCACAAAGTCAGGAAGAGGCACAGACCCAGTCGGTGTGTTCCAGAACTTGAGTTCTTACCATTCCTGGACCCCTCACCCCAGTCTCTGCATCCTGGCAGCCTGGTCACCTCACCTATCATGCTCAACAAGCTGTGGCAAGCTGCAGCTCTCTCCTCAAAACCTCTGCTTCCCACCTGCCTTCTCATTCTTAGCAGCTGAACTGATTTCAAGAAAAGGAGACTCCATTTAGTTTCGTGGTTCCTTCCCTAACTTAACTATTCTTTTCAAAGGGAGCAACCCTATATGATTGTAGTATCTGGGACATACCTACACTGAACAAATCATTCATTATTTATATCAGAAATTCAAATGTAACCGAGTGTCCTGTGTTTTGGGCAACCCTACTAAAAGATTTTCAGCTATCTTTTATCCTAAGGAAACACACCAAAACGATCTTAATTCCTCATTCACTTCCAAAACCCAATCACTGAGCCAAAAGATGCCTGTCATGCTTACCATACCTCTGTCTCCTCCCAAGGAACTGTTACAACAAAAACCCATCTCCTGTTGCCCCTAACAGTCTGTTTGAACGTGTCAGAATCTGACTTCAACAGCTGATTGGAGACTCACCTAAGGGGTCACTAAAACTTCCAGCTCTGAGCACATCCACTCTTCTGGCCAAATTCCAGTTGTCCCCCAAAACCCCCAGATTGTGGCAGTTTTGATACACTAGGAGACCCCTGGTCATGGGAGACCCAAGTCTCATCACTCTTGGTTACTATGTCAACTGCAGCCTCTGCCTGATTCAGCACTTTTCTTTCATAACCCTGATGCTCATAGCCCCAGGAAAAACGAACTTTGTCCTGGGCTTGCTGCCATTGTCAGTGAGGTGAGGGAGTGTACAACAACTCAGGAAAGAACTAGCACATGGTAGATATTCCTGGAAAAATAGGGTTCATCCCACACCTTAGGGAAAACAGTATTATACTTGGCTTCCACGTCTATCTTTCCTGTTCTATACATTTCTTGAGAGCAGGAGCTATAACTTTTTTTTTTTAGATTTATTTATTTACTTGAGAGAGAGCATGTATGTGCGGGAGTGTGCACAAGTTGGGGGAAGGGTAGTGGGAGAGGGAAAGACTCCCAAGTAGACTTCCTGCTGAGCCCAGAGACTGAACTGGGGCTTGATCTCACAACCCTGAGATCATGACCTGAGACAAACCAAGAGTCCATTGCCTAACCCACTGAGCTACTCAGGCACCCCACGAGCTATAACGTTTATGTTTCTCTGCTGAGAATGAGCCTGGATAGCTTTACCATGAATAAATATATGAACCAACAAATAAAACAGACTACAACAAGGAATAACTTAGCAAACTGTGACACCTCAGCTACGTGAGATAGTACGTATCTCCTTAAAATAAGAAATACATATACTATGTTAATGCATAGAAATGTGAGGGTGAAACCAACTAAATTCAGAAAATAGAACATTAAGTCATTTGTATCATGATTATAACTGTGCTAAAAATCTATGTACAGACCACAGTCAAGACTGGCAGAACTTGGAGTTGTAAATAGTTTAGAAACTAGTACTCTGTAGGGGATTTTTCTTTATACTTGCTCAATTTCAAAATAAATATTTTCTTACAGTTGAGAATCAAGAGGGACCTCAGCCCCTGAAGCACTGGAATAAATCCGTAGGTGTCAGAATTTGAGCTCCTATTAAAGTTGGCTCAAGTTAAGATTTTCCTTTGCTTTCATGCTGTCCATACATCAATGCAATAGAAATAGTATCTATTCAACACAAATTAAAGGGTTTATCTAGCCATGATTCCATTGGTTTGACCAGTAAAGACCCAAAACATGTATTTTCCTTCTACCAGATAATCCCTCATTTTATATTTGAATTTAAACTGTACTTGAGCAGTTAGCTTAGTTCAATAACTATAGGCCCATAGATCCATGTGACTCATTCTCAAGACTATGTTTTCATCACAATCCTTCCCCAAAGCCTTCTCTCCTGATTGCCCAATCCAAATTGCTCAACCCAGCAGACTCCTGCAGCAGCTGATTCCAATCGGCCCTTACAATCTTATCTTTCACAAAGCTTTTCTGCTCTAACTAAATTTGCCCCTGGTATTTTACTCATAGAAATGCCTAAATCAAGCCTACTTTATCTGTAAGCTCCTCTGCCCTTCTTTTTTTTTTTTTTTTAAGATTTTATTTATTTATTTATTTGACAGAGAGAGAGATCCCAAGTAGGCAGAGAGGCAGGCAGAGAGAGAGGAGGTCCCTGCTGAGCAGGGAGCCCGATGTGGGGCTCGATCCCAGGACTCTGAGATCATGACCTGAGCCAAAGGCAGAGGCTTAACCCACTGAGCCACCCAGGTGCCCCCCTCTGCCCTTCTTTTGGATCAGAAGAGACTTTTAGATCTCTCCTCCAAATTTCTCTGAATAGCATTTACTTCTGTTATCTTCCTTCATCTCTTACCATTCTTCTGGTTTATATTGTAAATATCCTTTCTGTGTGCTCATTTGGTCTTCTGAAATAGACAATGTCATCACTGAAGACAGAATGAGCCAGCAAAATGATCTTCACACAAAAAAAAAAATTTCACAAAGTGGGTCGGTGGTCTGCTGGAAAGGTAGAAAAATTCAATTATGTACATATCCATAACCCAAGTGACACCTTACACTTTCTGGAAATAATGCTATGCTCAATGTCTGTAAGACTGACTCATGCTAACCAAAAGCTCCCAAAAAACTTTTCATAAGCCAGCTTCCGATTTTGCAGTGGGAGTGGCCAGTTGGGTAGGCTTCCTTCCTTCGATGTAAACCAAATTATAGGTGAGAAAGTTCCTGGTAAGCAGAGATGAAGAAAATAAAAAGGAATTGGCCCTATAACCATGTATTAGTTTTCTATTGCTGCTGCAATAAATTACCACAAACTTAGTGGCTAACAGAAACACAAAGTAACTATCTTATTTTTCTGTAGGTTAGAAGTCTGATACAGGTTACATTGGACTAAAATCAAAATGTTGGCAGGGTTCTTTCTATCCCCTTTTTAAATTAAGGATTTATTTATTTATTTTAGAAAGTGCAGGTTGGGAGGAGGGGCAGAGAGAGAGAGGGAGACAAGCAGACTCCCCCTCAGCAAGGATCCTGACCCAGGACTTGATCCCAGGACCCTGAAATCATTGCCTGGACCAAAACCAAGAGTTGGATGCTTAACTGACTGAGTCACCCAGGTTGCACCTGGGTTCTATGCCTTTTTGCAGATGATAGAGGAGAATCTGCTTCTTTGACTTTCCCAGCTTCCAGAGGTCTCTATGTTCCCTTGGCTAATGCCCCCCTTCCTCCATCTTCAAGACCTGCAATATCAGGTTGCTGATTTCTTCACACCTCCCCCTCCCACTTTTAAAACTTTGTGATTAAATTGGACTCACCCAGACAATCCAGGGTAAACCCCTATCTCAAGTTTCTTTTTTTAAAAGATTTTATTTATTTATTTATTTGAGAGAGAGAGAGCATGAGCAGGAAGCAGAGGCAGAGGAGTGGGGAGAGAAGCAAACTCCCCACTGAGCAGGGAGCCCAACTCGGGGTTCCATCTCAGGATCCTGAGATCATGACCCAAGCCAAAGGCAGACGCTTAACCAACTGAGCCACCCAGGTACCCCATCCCCATCTCAAGGTTTTTAATCGCATCTGTAAAGTCTCTGCCCTGTAAATGAACAAATCTACATATTCTGGAGATTAGGACATGGACATCTTTGGGAGGCCATTATTCTGCCTACCACAGTCAAATTTCCAAAAGGTATTCATGTGATATTTATGTGTTAGGTATGAATTTTAGCACATGTAAAAGAAGGAAATATTACCTTTATTCCCAAATGTTGGCTCCCTTTAGACTAAGGTGATGAGAAATCAATTAATAATCATTGTTGATTGCACTTGAAAGGCCAAAAAATCTTGATCTCAAGTCATGTGGTTGCCTAAAGTACAATAGCACTCTCTTCTGTGGGGTATGGGCATTTTTGCCTAAGTAGGACATCTTGGGGTCCCATCATCCTAGATGCCCCAATCCACTCTGAGGTATGCCCTTCCCTGAGCCTCCAAAGTAGTAATAAATTTCATGGCATTCCAGAACCCTTCCTATGTCTACCCCAGGCAGGTATCCCTTTCTTCCCTCCTCTTCCCTGGGGTTACACTTTTACAAAAGACCTAAAGAGCACTTGGCTTTAAACTGCTTTTGGTTTTCCCTCTTGCAAAAACTTCCAGGAAAAGAATTACAAAAGACCTAGAAACAAAGGACCTGTGTAGAGTGGGGTGGGGTGAGGATGTGTGGAGGCTGAGAAATAATATAGTGAGCAAAACACATTGCTACAATTAATAAATTAGCATCCCCCCAAATAATCCTGTTTCTTGAATATAGCCTACTATTTCATCTTCTACCAGAACCTGTTTCATTTTAGATAATTTCTTTCATTTCATCTTCTTTATAAATAGTTCCGCAGAGGCTTTGGTAAATTCTGACTCTTTCGGGGTCAAGGTATAATTGATATATATTAGTTTCAGGTGTACAACATAATGATTCAATATTTGTATACACTGAAATAATCACCACAATGAGTCTAGTTACCAACACCACCATACAAAATTACAAAAAAACATTTTTTTCTTGTGATGAGAACTTTTATGATTTACTTTCTTGGCAACTGTCAAGTATGCACTAGAGTATTAACTTATAGTCACCATGCTGTACATTACATCCCATGACGTATTTATTTTATAATCATGGTCTGCTTTTTTTTTAGGATGTGTATAAGTTATGAATTTCATATGTCATTTTCCTGTGAACATTTCTAATAATATGCTTTATTTTTTATTAGCTAGTTTAACCTGGTTGCTCCCATAAGGGATTTGGGGACACTCTGTACTCTATTAGTGAGATATCTATAAAGCAAAGTTAGAATACTTTGTTGTATATTTGTGTATGTGTGTGTATGTGTGTTTTGCATATTTATTTTATTTTTAGAGTTTTGCAAGTTGTGGTAGCATATGCATAACATAAAAGTTACCACTTTAACAACTTAGGTATGAGTTCAGCAGTATTAAGTTTTATATTGTGTAACTATCATCACTATCTCGTTCCAGAACTTTCTCATCAACCCTGTAAGCATTAGTCACTTCCCCACCAATCCTTTATAGAATTTTTATATTAAATTTTTTCAGTTGATATAATATACTCGCAAACAATATTAAATGCATAAGCAGTATAAAATGTACAGATAAAAAGCTCTTTCCCCCCATCTTACCTGTTTCTCTGGAGTACGTTTCTAGGGTTTCTTTCTACATATATAAGCAAAATTTCTTTCATTTTTACAGAGAACATACCATTCTATAAGCAGTTCTGTACCTTGCCTTTTCCTTTCTAAGCAGACTCCCCACTGAGCAGGGAGCCCAAAGCAGGCCTCAATCCTGGGACTCCAGGATCATGACCTGAGCCAAAGACAGACTGGGCCATCCAGGTGCCCCTCCTTTTTTTTTTTTACTTAAAAAATACATCCTTATAAAATTGTTGTAGCAGCTAATATGTAGGTTATTATAAGTCCTGTTTTGCTGGAAATAGTCTCTGTTATGTCTGTTTTCCAGGTGTTTGGGTGATAAGATATATGATTATCATATTTATATGGAGTCTGTAGCCCACTTTTTACAAAATGCAAATAATAAACCATTTGGGGATTGGGCCCACAATTGACTAGTTAATATATATTTGTTGACTGATTCAGTATGAATCCCAGGTGATTCCTAAACCAGACTTCAAAAATGACTGTTCCAGTGAGATACATAATGCACAAGTGATCCTTAGTCCACTGTTAATCTTGAAAATTAACAGGGATGGTGCACCTGGCTGCCTCAGTTGGTGGAACATGTGATTCTTGATCTTGGGGTTGTGAGTTTGAGCCCCATGTTGGGTGTAAAGATTACTTAAAAATAAAACCTTAAAAAAAAAAAAAAAGAAAATTAACTGGGTTGTAGTATCTATCTACCTCATAGACCAGGTCCAGAAACAAAGAGTAAATTATCAATTATATGTAAAGGTGCTACTTTATTTTGGAAAGAAAGTTGGTTATATTTATGATAATATTAAATACAAATACCCTCAAATTTTGGAAATCCTCTGTTAAAAATTTGTTCCACATATATATTTACACAGATACTCAAGTATTGTTAGAGAGAGAAACAATCTACATGACAATCAAGAGGGAAATGGGGGCACATGCGTGGCTCAGTCAATTAAACCTGTGACCTCAGCTCAGATCATAATCTCAGGGTTCTGGGAGCGAGCCTTGCATTAGGCTCCCCACTCAGCAAGGAGTCTGCTTGTCCCTCTGCCACTCCCTGACTCATGCTCTCTTTCAAATAAATAAAGTCTTTAAAGAAAAAAAACTTTAAAAAAAAAAAGAAGGAACTGGCTAAACAATTTAAGATCCTCAGTGAATGCTATGTACCCATTGGGGCGTCTGGGTGGCTCAGTGGGTTAAGCCTCTGCCTTCAGCTCAGGTCATGATCTCAGGGTCCTGGGATCGAGCCCCACATCAGCCTCTCTGCTCAGCAGGGAGCCTGCTTCCCCCTCTCCCTCTGCCTGCCTCTCTGCCTACTTGTGATCTCTCACTTTCTGTTAAATAAATAATCGTTTTTTTTAAAGAAATTATATGTACCCATTAAAAAGAATGTGGCATTAAGAGAATGAGAAGACAAGCCACAGATTAGGAGAAAGTATTTACAAAGGACACGTCTGATAAATGACTGTTACCCAGAACATACAAATAACACTTAAAAAATCAACAATAAGAAAATAAACAACCCAATTAAAAAATGGGCCAAAGAGGGCACCTGACTGGCTCCACTGGTGGAGCATACAACTCTTGATCTTGGGGTTGTGAGTTCCACATTAGCTGTACAGATTACTTAAATATAAAATCTTAAAATTAAAAAAAAAAAAAAAGCCAAAGACCTGAACAGATGCCACAAAAGAAGATATATGGATCAAAAGTAAACATATGAAAAGATGTCCAACATCATATGTCATTAGGGAACTACAAATTAAAACAACAATAAAATGTCACTACACACCTACTGGAATGGCCAAAATCTGAAACACAGACAACACCAAATGCTGAGGAGGATGTGGAGCAACAGAAACTCTCATTCACTGCTGATGGAAATGCAAAAAGATATAGCCGTGTTGGAAGAGTTTGACAATTTCTTACAAAACATATTCCTAACATACGATCCAGCAATCACACTGCTTGGTATTTACCCACATGAGTTGAAAATTTGTGTCCACACAAAAAACCTGCACATGGATGTTTATAGCAGTTTAATTCATAATTGCCAAAACTAGGAAGCAATGAAGATGCCCTTTAGCAGAGGAAGGGGAAAAAAAAATGTGGTATATCCTGACCATGGAATATTATTCAGTACTTTTTAAAAAATGAGCTATCAGACAATGAAAAGACATGGAGGGGCCTTAAATTCCCACACTGAGTTGTTCTAGTGATTCTGGAAAAGGCGAAATTATGGAGACAGTAAAAAGATCAGTGATTGGCAGGGGCTGGGGGGAAGGAGAGTAGGTTGGAGGGATGAATAGAGCACAGAGGATTTTTAGGACAGTCTCACTGTCCTGTATGATACTATAATTGTGGGTACACATCATTAGACATTTGTCAAAACTCAGAGAATATACAACACGAAGGGTGGACTATGGATTTCTGGTGATAATAATGTATCAGTATAGGTTCATTGTTTGTAACAAATGTATTACTGTGTTGTGGGATGTTGATTATCTGGGAGGCTTTGGGATATGGGGACAGGGAATACATGAGAACTCTCTCTCTCTCTCTCTCTCTCTGTATTTTCTGCTTAGTTTTGCTGTGAACCTAAAACTGCTCTAAAAAAAATACAGCTTATCAATTAAAAAACTCTTTTTGACTTGTGGCACACTGGTTAAGAGATATCCTACTAAGATATGTGTTGGGTGAATAAAGGAAGTTCAGCCATGCTTTTTGATCCTATTTTGTGTAGGAAAATATATATATATATTCCTATAAATATATATAAAATATATATTTATATATAATTAATATGATTAATATGATAATTAATTAATTATTAAATTATTAATAATTAACAAATAATATATTTCTATATTATTATATATTATATAAAATTTTAAATTAAATTATTACATTATTAATAATTAATAAATTATATATATATATATATATATAAAGAGAGAAATGTGTATGCTTAAGTAGGCTTAGACCATAGAACATGGAAGGACATAAAAGAATTTGCTAACAGGGGTTTCTTCTGGGGAATGGATTGGGGAATCAGGAATGGGGAATTTGGTTTCCTTTTGTATACAGATTTGAATTTTAATATGAGTATGCAGTTCTGGTTTTTCCATGATTATTTACTTTAGTTATTTAAAGGATAAATGGATATATTTTCTTTGCAGAATATTCTAGCAATTTAGGTAGTGTAAAGGTGCTCTTGACCTCCCTGCACCCAGTTCCACCAGCTCCCAACAGGTAACCTCTGCTGGCAGTTTATTTGTACCCTTCTTTTTATTATTTTAAAAGGCATATGTAAATCCCTTTGAGCTGCTTGAATCTCTGTGTTTACTATTAGCTGCAAAAGTCCCTAGTGACCACAGAACTACTTCTTACAGGGAAAGGGAAGTTTTAAAATAGGGGAGAGACAGTATTTGTCATAAACTAACCCAGGCAGCAGGGAAAACCCCAGGCCTTTTTTAGATCTCTGAGAGCAGAAGGATGCCTTAAGGTGACTGGCCAGGAGCTGGGAGCGGACAAAGAAAGGAAACCCAGAACAATAGGGTCACTCCACCTCTGCCCTTCTGGAGGTGGGGCCCACTATGGCAAGTGTGGAGTTAGCCTTAGCAGTGTAATTTAGGGATTAGAAAGCAGGCAGAGTTAGGATTTTAAGTCATTACTTTGAATTCTAAGAGGACATATGGTGTGAAGAGTGGAAAAGGCTGAGGGTCCAAACACTGCACTGGTTACAGAGGGACATGGAATAGTGCCACTTCCGTTACTTTGCTGTTTTATAGTTGTTATAGGGAGTAAACTGATTACAGAGAGAACTAGAATCCTGTCATGAAGGAAGTTGCTTTCTGTGTCGTTTTTGGAGTATCAGGCTATTTCCCCAAAATATTAATTTATTCTCCTGATCATAAAAAAAATTAGTGAACTTTACCCTGTACAGAAATTCCATCTAGAGAGCTGGGAAATTCTTAATCAGGTTCTCCGATTCAACTGGAAAACCTTGAGACTAGGACCCAACTCCTGTCCCCACCCGCTGTGCGATCTCTCACTTACTTGCTCAATGCTTTGTTTGTCTCGTCTGTAAAATGAGACTGTTGGTACAAACGATTTCTATCATCCTATAGCTTGAAAATCTATTAGTTGAACCCATCTAGTTAATGAAAGACTGTCAGACTGAATAATACACTGAAAATGAAATGGAGAGTTGGATCAATGGTATGGATCATTCTGGAAAAAAAATAAAAATAAACTGGACCTCGATCAGGTATATTTCAGGCCCAGTTGTGTATTCTGTTTTATTTTTCTGAGGCTGTGAGACTGGAATCCTACCTGATAGATCAACACAACTTGCTTGTTCTCTGCTCCATTTCACTTTCGGTGGGCCCCTCAGAGATTCAAATGTGTATACTCCCCAAAGGCAGGCATAGTTTGCTCTATTATGCACTAGAAAAACAAACATGTTCTTTTAGCCTTACTACTGACCAGGGCTCAAGTATAGTGTGTTTACCGCCATTGAGCTAACCAGCCCTTCTCAAATTTTAAAGTGCCTATGAGTCACCTCAGGACCTTTTAAAATGCAGAGACTGACCAGTCTGGGGTGAGACTCAGAGTCTGCATTTCTAAAAGCTCCCAGATGCTGCCGCTGCTGCTGCTCATCTGTTCGACACTCTCGAAGGAGCAAGGGGCTAAACCACTAGCCCCTTTTTGTTTCTTATAATCCTCTTTTCCGAATGCAAGCTATTCTTGATGAAAAAATAACTAATTCTTTAACTGATAAAACCAATGCTGCTCTAAGATAGTATTTGTGAAATAAAGCCAGAATTAAGGTCATTCCTAAAATAAATGTGTTGGGTCTGGACGCATAACACTTTGTTTAATAGGATAGGAAACTTACAAGCATGTTTCTTTTTCTTCCATTCTATAGATAGCTACCTTATACAGTAGCAAAGACTTATTAACATAGATAAATCCCTTGCTCCAGAAAAAGATTCAAGGCAGTCAGCTGTGAGGACTAATGAAGTAACATATA
Source organism: Meles meles (assembly GCF_922984935.1). Lineage (NCBI taxonomy): Eukaryota > Metazoa > Chordata > Mammalia > Carnivora > Mustelidae > Meles > Meles meles. The sequence continues at coordinate 61,336,825 of NC_060080.1, forward strand.
TGAAAAATCTTAGTCTCATGCCTAGTACTTAAAAAAATACCTAACCAAAAGCTATATAACCATGTAAGGCAAAATATATGAAGGATCATTTCATAGAAGGGAAATCCTGAATGGTCAATAAGTGTTTGAAGGATGTACAACCTCATTAGTAATCAGAAAACTGAAAATTCAAACCACAATGACATACCACTTTATGACCTTCAAATTGGCAAAAAGAAAAAAATCCATATTCTAGCACATGCTGGTGAATATGTTATGTACTGCTTGTGGAATTTAAGTTGGTGCAATTACTTTGAAAAACAATTAGGCGTTACTTGAGAAAGTTGAAGAATAGGAGTATCCCTTATCCGATACTTCCAATCATAGCTACAAATCCTAAAGAAATTCTTACACCATATATCAGTAGACCTGCACAAGAAAACTCATAATACTATTGTTCATAAAAGCAAAAAAGTGGAAACAATCCAGATCTCATCCATAGGAGAATGAGTAAGTAGTTTTATATTCATGCGGTGGATATTTACATGACAGTGAAAAGTGAAGGTACTACAGTTGCATATGTCATCATGGATGAATCACACGAACTTAATGTTGGGGGAAAGAAAAGGCAGAGAAGAATACATGAACTATGAAAAACAAAATGAAAACATGAATTATTTAAGATGACATAAATGTGGCATAAAACTGAAAGAAAGAGAATGTAAGTACAAAAAATCAGAGTAATGGTTTTATTGGATTAAAGAAGGGGACTTGACTGAGGTTAGGCGCTATGAGGCATTTCAAATATATTGACAATAATTGATTTAAAGGTTGGATGCTGGTTATATACATTTTTTCTTTGGCAATTCTTTAAACTATACTTGTATTTTATATGTACTCATATATACGGTGTAATCCATAACAAATTTTAAGAAATATATGTATAGCCATATTATTAATAATATGGAAAAAAGGCGCCTAGGTGGCTCAGTCATGTAAGCATCCAACTCTATCTCAACTGTCTTGATCTCAGGGCTGTGAATCCAAGCCCCATCTTGGGCTCCACACTGGGTGTGGAGCCTACTTGAAAAAGAAATAAAGGGGTGCCTGGATGGCTCAGTCAGCTAAGTGTTGGACTCTTGATTTCGACTCAGGTTGTGAGATGGAGCCCCATCTCAGGGTTGTGTGATGGAGCCCCACACTGGGCTCCTCCCTGGGTGTGGAGCCTGCTTAAGATTCTCTCTTTCCCTCTCCTTCAGCCCCTCCACCCTGACTCAAGCACACTCTCTCGTCTCTGTCTCTCTAAACAATAAAATTAAAATAAAATAATAAAAGTTCTAAAAAAATGAAGAAGAAAAAGAAAAGTCAGGAACCCAGGCTGGCCAAACCCTGCTCCCAAGACAGTCCAAAGTGGAGACAGGATCTTCCTCAAGGGCCTAGACCTTCTTTGGAAGAGCACACCCTGACTAGTCAGCCCTTACTACAGGTCAGGCACCGCTCAAAATGCTTTACATTTATTAACTGTGAAGTACTTCTAGAAACTCCACTATTTTCAAGGATTTGTAGAGCTTCAGTGATTATACTAACAAAAATATACCCTTCTCCCTTAATTAGCATCATTTAAGTTACTGTTATTTGGGGCTGTAGTGAGTTTTATTCTTTTATACATATATGTGTACATAATTTTAATTGTAAAATCAATATTTATTCATTACAGAAAAGTCATAAACAAGTCCCTCTCAAAAAAACAAGGAAAAAATTCCACAACATTAAAGAAAAATGAGATCAAACTACTGTAAACAGTTTCTGAGCACCACCTAGGTGGCTCAGTCTTTAAGTGTCTGCCTTTGGCTCAGGTCATGATCTCAGAGTCCTGGGATCAAGCCCTACATTGGGCTCCCGCCTTAGCAGAGAGCCTGCTTCTCCCATTCGCCCTGCTTGTGTCCCCTCTCTCACTCTCTCTCTCTCTGTCAAAAAAATAAAATCTTAAAAAAAAAGTTTCTGAGCTTTAAACTGTGACTATATATGTACTCATTTCTTTTTCCCTTTTACTAAAATGGGATCATACTGCATAGACTCTTTTGTAACTGCTTTTCTTACTTGAAAATTTACCCCGTGTTTAATACTGACAAGCACTTATACCAGATTCTTCACAGGCCAGACCCTGTTCTAAAACTTAATGTAGATCAGCTCGTATAACCCCTACAGCCACCCCGTGGAGTGAGTAGGATTATTATCATCTCTATTTTGCAGGTAAGGACATACAGCTCAGAGAGGAGCAATAGCTCACCCAGGGCCATGTGGCTAGTAAACAGCAGAGATAGGATTTGAATCCAGGGAGTTTGGCTTGTCCCAGGGCCAGATTCTAAAGAACCAGCGAACCTGACCTCTCCATAGAACTAAGTTGTTGATTGTTCCTTCTCTTGAAATCCTTCTCTTTTAGCTCCCACACCACCTTCTCCGTGCCCCCGTGCCCCCTCTCTCACTGCTCCGTTTAAGTCCGTTTTCCTTGCCTCTGTTCTCAGCCCACCACTGACATGTTAGTATTCCTCAGGGCTGTCTTGGCAAGATCTCATTCAGTTCATGATTCAACCCCTGTGTACCGCAAAATGACTCCCAAATTCGACTTTATAGTCCCTTTTAGTTGGAACCCCAATCTGTTTGGGGGGGGAGGGTCTGTGTATTTTATTTTACTTCTTCTTATCTGTCTTTAAATGGAAGGCAATATTTATTAACTGTGTACAACATTAATGTTATTATGCTCACTTACCAACCTGTATCCTTTTCCTCCTGTCCCAAGCTGGACACTTTGTCATCATTTGTTACTCCAGCCTCTGCCCACATCATATCTATTGCTTGCATTATCTGTCTCAGTTTAGGACACCATTAATTCTGTCACCCACACCAGAAATGTGAGGATCACCTTTGACTCCTCATCTCCACATCTGTTACCATATCAATTATTGAGTTCTCTCACCTAAACATTTCTCAAATCTTTTCCTTCATTTCTGACCCCATCAGCACTAATATATGTTAGGTCCTCAATCTAGGACTATTGGAACCACCTCCTAATTTCTCTCACCATGTCTAATCTCTTGCTCCAGTCTTTCCTCTATCCTTTCCTGTAGCCAATAATCTTTCTAAAATTAAATCCAATATTGTTCCTCCCTTAGAAATCTTAAGGAGCTCCCTGTTGTTTGAAGAATAAGAAGCACACCCTTTATCATATAAGAAGGCATTTAATTTTTAAAATTTTTTAAAAAGATTTTATTTATTTATTTGACAGACAGAGATCCCAAGTAGGCAGAGAGGCAGGCAGAGAGAGAGGGGGAAGCAGGCTCCCCGCTGAGCAGAGAGCCCGATGTGGGGCTTGATCCCAGGACCCTGAGATCATGACCCAAGCCGAAGGCAGAGGCTTAACCCACTGAGCCACCCAGGTGCCCCAAGAAGGCATTTTAACATTATAATGATTAGGACTAATAACTAACATTTGTTAGCACTTACTATGGATCAGGCACCATTCAAAATGCTTTATGTTTACTAACTTGTCTTACAAACAACCCTATTAGGCAGGTGTTACTGTTATTACGTACTTGACCCGTAGTGTATTCTCCAGAAATCCTGTCAAATGAGTGATCTCCTTTTTTTACAGATGAGGATACAAGACTTGGGATGTTCAGGTGCCCCACATTTCATTGCCAGCAGTAGTAAATTAGTTACACAGGGCAATCTGCCTCTAGGGCCTATGAATGTTATCCATTATACCTCAAGTCTCTTTAAATTTGGTCCCTAACCTATTTTTCTGGCCTCATCTCTGGATACTTCTAGTGTCCATTTTCTATCCTAATGACTGCTCTATGAATTTATGAAGCTAGAAGTTCATACTTGCCCATCCTTATTCAGGCTTTTGGCTCTGGAGTGCCTTTCTCTTCTCCCCTGTTGGTCGAAGGAGCTCTTCTCAACCTTCAAAATCCAACTTTCTTATGACGGTCTCTGAGAAGTGCTCCTTCACCCTGAGGCTGAATTACTTTCTCCCCCTCCTTTTGCTCCCCCAACGCTTTATTCATGCCTCTAATTACAGACACTAACACTATATTGTGATTGATTTACGTGTCTGCATTTCACCAGGTTGTATTCTCCTTCAGGGCAGAGACTGGGTTTCATTCATGTCTGTATCCCCAGCCTGGCATGTAATCAGGAGTCAATAAATATTTGTTAAGTGAATGAATAAATGGATGTCTTTGATTTGACTTTGCAAAAGATACAGGAAATATTTCTTTGAAAGGACATTTCTTACAATCACCTTTCTGTAGAAGCTAAGGGCCTAAGATTAAATCTTAATTTAGCAAAGGCTCTTGGCAGGAAACTATTTCAATATCAACAAGGTATCTTGCTTTCTGACATTATTTAATACAAGGGTGGCAAGGAACAGTTACAAAGACAAATCTTAAGTGCACTTAAGTGGAGGAGGGCTGAACAAATAAATATGAATGGTTTGTTGATAGTCACAGTTGAGGGAATGAAACCTAGGGAACTTAAAGGCCCAAAACAAAAACAAACAAACAAAAAAACCCCTCCAATATTTTATCTTTTGCATTTTAGACAAAGCAGTTGAGATTAGAGAAAAAATTACTAGGCACCTGCGCTCCATTTGATTGTCCAAATGCCTTTTCTTTCTTTTTTTTTTTTTAAAGGTTTTATTTATTTATTTGACAGAGAGAGAGAGAGAGATCACAAGTAGAGAGGCAGGCAGAGAGAGAGGGGGATGCAGGCTCCCTGCTGAGTAGAGAACCCAATGTGGGGCTCGATCCCAGGACCCTGAGATCATGACCTGAGCCGAAGGCAGCGGCTTAACCCACTGAGCCACCCAGGTGCCCCCCAAATGCCTTTTCAAAAACATCAAAGGCATCAAGTCCCTTATTGTGGATTATGTGCCATCTCTTCTTTGTCTATGTGAGATGTGGATAACAGCAAGTTCAGTTTTGGAGACCGGTCATTTGGTAGGTTATTTGGATCCTTGGGTCCTGAAAATTGTTAATTCCTGCCAACCTGTCTTGCTAACTACTAGCTTCTCAAGAGATGCATCTGACTCATCGACAGATCAGAAGTTGGGCCAACCTCTTCATTGTTATCCTGGTATAATACTTGACAATTATTCCAATATTATTTTCAGTAACTTGGTTAAGTGTTTCCACCTTTTCCCTCCCCACCTTTCTGCGTGACCAAAAATATCAGTTGAAAAACTCTCAAAAGAACCTCTCTTAATTCCATTCCACAAATATGACCCAAAGCATCAATTCCATGGTGATTAAAAAGCTCAAGAAGAACTATTTACAGAGAGATTTCTTCTAGCTACTTGTCACTGCTTCTTTGGTAAACTTAACCTGCTCATCAGAAAGAGCCAGGATAATAAGATGAACACTTAGCTCTGCGGGCACAGGAACGTCACAGACAGGAGACTTCATGCTGACTCGATCAAACTGTTGATTATAAGTGACCATGTTATAAAGACTCGTGAACCAGAGAGATGCAAAATTCAGAGGTCAGGGGGTGATTAACAGTGCAAAGCCCAAGAGAATGGGGGTGTGGTGTGTGATCTGCAGCATAGGAGGGAAAAAATAGCCTTAATAGGTGGAAAGGAGGGGTGTTATTTTGATGGCAGGAAGTTGGGGGAGTTCCTTTTAGCATTCTGTTTTAGCTAAAGTAGGAGGTGAGGTCATTCTTGGAGGGTGAGGTGGGAGGGTCAGAGATTTGTGGAGGTTTGGAAAGACTGTTGTGGATAACGGGAAACATTTATTTAGCCTGGCAGCCGTGAGGGCTCCTTTGCAGGTGGAACCACAGAAAGGCAAGGGAACAGAGTGGTCAAGGTAAAGGGCCAAGAGCTAAAGGCTGGAGAAAGAAAAAATAAAGGCAGAAGGAACTCTGCCCAAAGGAAGAGAAAGGGGACAAGAGGTCCAAGAATCCAGGTGAAGAGCAGCTGAGGAAAGGGCAGGGTGGGGGGAAAGTTTGGTCAGAGAGTGGGGTTTCCAAAGTATAAATATTATTTTAAGTGTAAAAAATAGTATCAACTTGAAAAAAATTAAATACACCGCAATTGCAATTTTGTAATCCTGCATTTGAGTGTTGGATTTATTTGTATATAGCGGTTTTCAAACTTTTTTTTTTCAAGTAGGCTCCACTCCCAATGTGGGGCTTGAAGCATAATAATAATAATAATAATTGTAGAAGACTTCAAACAATACAGAAATGTAGAGAGCAAAAGAATTACATGAGAAAGTCTTAATGATATTCTATAGCAGACTTTTTAAAAAGATTTAATTAATTAATTAATTAACCTATTTATTTATTTAAGACGAGGGGAGAGGGACAAGCAGATCTGCGCTAAGCACAGAATCTGGGGCAGTGCTCAATCCTATGACCCTGCGATCATGACCTGATCAGAAATCAACAGTCAGACCCTTAATCAACTGAGCCACCCAGTCTATAGTAGACTTTCAAATATGCATAATTTATGCATAACTGGGACTTGTGGCTGACTCAGTCTGTGGAGCATGTGACTCTTGATTTCAGAGGTCTAAGTTCAAGCCCCATGTTGACTGTAGATTACTTTTTTTAAATTTTATTTATTTAATTGAGAGAGAGAGCATGAGCAGGGAGAGGGGTTGGGGGAAAGGCTAGGAGAGGGGCAGAAGGAGCAGGGAGAGGGAAGAGCAGACTCCCCGCAGAGCAGGGGCTCTATCCCAAGACCCTGGGATCATGACCTGAGCTGAAGGCAGACGCTTAACAAACTGAGCCACCCAGACACCCCTGTAATCATGTTTAAATAATGATATATTGCCTTCTCCTTTTGAATATTCTTACATTGTATCCAATACATGTTTTGTTGCTTTGGTTAGAGCTTGAACACAATATCATAGAAAACTGGCTGCAACTTAGTAGATGCTAAACTCCTTTATATCGAAAAAGCTCCTATGAAAACCAGAGGAAAAAAAGCAACAAGAGAAAAGTAGACAAAGGATGTGAATAGATAGTTCAGAGAAAAGGAAATACAAACTCTTGAATGTAAAAAAAATGTTCAACCTCACTTATAATGAGAAAAATACTGTGGTGCCATTTTTCACCCGTTAAATTGGCAAGTAACCAGAAGTTTCTTAACACCCTGTTGTTGAGAGGCTGTGGGAAAACAGGTGTTCTCATCCACTGCTTGTAGGAATGTAAATTGATTTAATCCCTATAGAGGACAATTTGCAGTATCTATCTAAATTACAAATGCATCTGCCCTTTGACCCAGCAATACTACTCCTAGGAATTAGCCCTGTGGATGTACTAGACCATGTGCTAATTGACCTATGTACAAGGTTATTCATTACAGTATTGTTTGTAACAATAAAAAATTGGAAATAGTCCAAAGGTCTATCAATAAAGGACCAATTAAATAAATTGAAGTATATCCATGAGATGGAATACTATGCTACCAAGAAAGAATGATGTCCTGATGATGCAGAAAGATCTTCAAGATATATGTCCGTCACTAACTGAAAAAACAAGGTGCAGGACAATATGTGTGGTATTCTGTCTTTTGGAAGGAAAAAAGGGATGAAATAAGAATATATATTTTTTATTTGTATATTCATAAAGAAATGTTATACTAATGCATAAAGAGGCGTTACTTTTGGCAGTTTGGGTATGAACCAACAAGAGACAGGAATAGGAAACTTTCCTTTTTTTTTTTGAGATTTTATTTATTTATTTGACAGAGAGAGAGAGTGAGAGAGGGAATACAAGCGCGGGAGAGGGAGAGGGAGTAGTGGCTTCCCACAGAGCAGGGAGCCCAATGTGGGGCTCAATGCCAGGACCCTGGGATCATGACCTCAAACAAAGCAACGACTGAGCCACCCAGGTACCCCAGGAGTAGGAAACTTTCAAGTGAACCTGCTTATTTTTTTTAAATGCCTGAACCATAAGAATGCACTGTCTATTCAAGAAAAACATTCAGGGGGTGCGCCATCAGGGTGGATCAGTCGTTAAGCGTCTGCTTTGGGCTCAGGTCATGATCTCAGGGTCCTCAGATCAAGCCCCACATTGGGCTCCCTGCTCAGACGGAGGCCTGCTTCTCCCCCTCTCACTCCCTGTGTTTGTAGTCCCTCTCTCGCTGTTTCTCTTTCTGGCAAATAAAATCTAAAAAAAAAAAAAAAAAAAGAATATCACAACCTTATATTTAAAAAAAAACATACAGGGAAAAACGTGTGAAAGCATTACATATTCAACATTTAAAAACTTAAATCAATTTTTAAATTGGCTATTATGAGCCTCTTTTAAATTGTGAGCAGGGCCTGGGGAAGTAGCTGGACATATTGACAGAGTCTCACTGTCTCAGCTGCCGTGTCTGTGTGGCTTTCTGCTTTGCAGCCAGAAGACTGGATATGCTGAGTTCAAATATTGGCTGTGGCCTTGGGCAAGTTCCTTACCAACACATGGCATTGTCATGAGGATTGAATGAGGGAGATAATGTATAGGTTTTAGGGCAAAGCCTGGCACGTGCTAAATAGAAATGCATGATTGCATGTTTTCTGAGAGTGATAAGGTACCTGGCACCCACTTCCCTTCAAAGCACTTATGTTCTGTGGTAGCAGTTTGCAAGTCTGATCAGACAGACCCCCTTGAAGACAGACCCCCTCTCTTACTCAGCTCTGTCCCTGAAGTACCCAACGCATTGCCTTGTATGTTGTGGACTGCAGTGTGCATGTAATAAATGTGTGTGCCAGGGTGCCTGGGTGGCTCAGTTGGTTAAGGGACTGCCTTTGGCTCAGGTCATGATCCTGGTGTCCCGGGATCAAGTCCTGCATCAGGCTCCCTGCTTGGCAGGGAGTCTGCTTCTCCCTTTGACCCTCCCTCTTCTCATGCTCTCTCTCTCTCTCATTCTCTCTCTCAAATAAATAAATAAAATCTTTTTAAAAATGTGAATGAATGTGTGAATGTGTGTGCCTTCATTCAGCAAAGATCTATTGAGTACCTACTGTTTGACCAGGTACTCTGCTTGCTGCTGAGCACTGAAAAGATATGTGATCCGGGGCTCCTGGGTGGCTCAGTGGGTTAAAGCTTCTGCCTTCGGCTCAGGTCATGATTCCAGGGTTCTGGGATCGAGCCCCGCCTCAGGCTCTCTGCTCAGCTGGGAGCCTGCTTCCTCCCTCTCTCTCTCTCTGCCTGCCTCTCTGCCTACTTGTGATCTCTGTCTGTCAGGTAAATAAATAAAATCTTAAAAAAAAAAAAAAAAGACATGTGATCCTGTCAACAGTAGCAGCGGAAACAGACATTAAACAGATACTTGATGGCAGTAGGGTGAGTGAGAAGTATAATGTCTCAAGTACAATGAGACCCTGCAGGGAGAAGCTAATCTGGGAGAGCCTCCCTTAGGAACCGGCTATTAAAGTGAGAAATGAAGATAAACTGAATCGTTTCAACTAAGATTTTGAAGAAAGTATTGGCAGGTAGAGGGACTGCTTCTCCAAAGAAGGGAGATTTATGCTGTTGGGGAACCAAAAGTCCAGCTGACCCTTCAGGAATGAGGAGAGAAACATCTACAGTGGCCCTGGAGGTAGACTTCATAAAACTTGTTAACAATTGTGTGCTTGATACTGAAAACAATCAGTTTCCACTGAAGGGTTTTAGGCTGGAGAAAGAATTGATCAGACATGCATGTCTCAAAATCTTTGGCTGCTCTAGAAAGTTTAGGAAGCTTTTTTTTTTTTTAAAGATTTTATTTAGAGGGTCGCCTCGGCTGCTCAGTGGTTAAGCATGTGCCTTCGGCTCAGGTCATGATCCCGGTGTCATGGGATGGAGCCCCAGGTCAGGCTCCATTCTCAGCAGGGAGTCTGCTTCTCCCTCTGCCCCTCCCCCCACTTGGCATGCTCTCTCTTTTTCTCTCTCTCTCAAATAAATAAATAAAATCATGACCTGAGGCAAAGGCAGACACTTAACTGACTGAGCCACCCAGGAGCCCCAGGAGGTTGTTGTTGTTGTTGTTGTTGTTTTTTAAGATTGATTTATTTATGAGAGAGAGAGAGAACACCAGCAGGTGGGGCAGAGGGAGAGAGAGTCTGTCAGGCAGACTTCCAGCTGAGCTCGGAGCCCGGAGGGTCCCAGGTCTATCTCCTGAGATCAGGACTTGAACTGAAACCAAGAATCAGATGTTCAGCCAACTGTGCCACCCAGGCGTCCCTAGGAGGCTTTTATAATTGTTGAGGATAATGATGATGACAAAGTGTTAAATGAATGAATAGATGAACCCAAGCGGCAATTCATGACCGATTAATTCATATAGAATATAATACAAATTTACTTGTTTGCATTTTTTTTATATGTCGCTGAGACCATATCTTCTTTACTTTAGATCTAGGAATTCATAGATCTTTTCAAGCTACAGATTAATTAACCATTTTTAGGGTGGTTACCTCTATAAATGGATCTTATTACCTGTTGATATAATTTTACTAGGAGTAATCAAATCTTAAAACTCTTGGAAGACCTTTCCATCTGTCCACACACTGGTGGGTCCCATAATGCCTTCATTCCATCCCATGCCACCTGCCGCAATCCCTGTCTGCTACCACTGCATCATTACTCTACCCGGAGAAGCTTCAAAGGACTTTACAAGAAAAAATAAGTTAAGTGTGTGGTTCTGGCAGAGGAGCAAAAGCAAATGTGGAAAGTGAGGAATATCAAAGTAAAGCCAGTTTCTATCTTAATTAGTGTGATTTTTTACAGTAACTCTTTCACTGCCTTAAGCTTCTAAAATCAATTTGAGTAACAGTTCAGAAAGCTGTATTCTTGGAACTGTAATGTCATTACAGAATTTCTATTCTAACAATAGCTGTCTATACACTTGGCTAAAGTTAATAGAATTAAGATGATGTGACGACAGATTCCATTTGTCTTAACAAAATAAAAAACTAAAGTACAGTGTAAGACTCTGGAATTACGTTTATTCTGTTCCTCATTTTATAAAGAATTTGAGCGTATTGCTGATATACGTACTACGTTAATAACATTCAGAATATCTGTTTAAAAGGTTTGACTTTAGGGGGAAACTTTTTTTCTTCCTGTGACTTTCTAGAAAAGGGGAAAAGGCATTGTTTTATAATATAATTAGAGCCGCAGGTATCAGATGTGATACTTCAAGCCGTGTAAATCTGAATGAGTAAAAATTCTGAAGACAAAGATCAAGATTTTAAATGTCTATTAAAACACATTTCTTCACCAGAGGGAGAGACTGTAAACACCATCTGAACATCAATCTCAAACACTGGAATCTCCTTTCAGAGTGACTTGATGAGGTTGATAAGCACTCTCTGTGACAAAATTATGCTTTGACTATGAGGGGTAGCTATTTGGTAATTATATAGAGGTTGAATTTTTTTTTTTTTTTTTTTTTTTAAACCAAGAGAGACTGTAGTTTGATGAAGTGTCAAGTTTTACTACTATCTGTATAAAAGCCCATTTGTCATGGTTATAATTTATCAACCAGTAAAAGATGAGTAATGAGAGCAGTGTGTCTTTGGAATGCCTGAGAGTGCCTGTTACTATGGACTGTGTCCAGACTTTCTGAATTGTCTATTCTCGCCTGGTGGCTGGTAAATAATAATAATAATAACAATAAAATGTATTGATTGCTCAACAAATGGTAGGCACTTTTTAATTAATTAATTTATTTTTTAGTAATCTCTACACCGAATGTGGGGCTTGAACCCACAACCCCAAGATCAAGAGTTGCATGTTCTTCCAAATGAACCAGCCAGGTACCCCACAAGTTGTAAGCTCTTTGATATAAATCTTAGAAGCATTGGAGTGCTCGATGACTCAGTCAATTAAGTGCCTGTCTTCAGCTCAGATCATGATTCCAGATCCTTGGGAGCAAGTCCTTGTACAGCAGGGAGCCTACTTTTCCCTCTGCCTACTGCTGCCCAGCTTATGCTCTCTCTCTGACAAATGAATAAATAAAATCTTTAAAAAAAACAAAACCTATTACATGTATTTACCAATTCTCACAATGACCTTATGAAGTAGGTCCTCTTGTTATCCTCATTTTGCAGATGGGGAGGCCGGGTCAACTTGTACAAAATCATAGAGCTAGAAGGTAGCAGAGCTGGGACACAAAATCAGACATCTGTCCTTAGAGTCTTTAATTACTATGCTGTTTCTTAAATGTGGGATGACTAAAACTGAGGTTTTCAAGCAGCAGGCCATAGCCCATCACTTTAGTGTGTCTTTTAAAAATTAAATCGAGTAGAATAGAACTGAAAATATGAAGGCATATTGCAAGAAATATAAGCAGTGGGGCACCTGGGTGGCTCAGTGGGTTAAAGCCTCTGCCTTCGGCTCAGGTCATGATCCCGGGGTCCTGGGATCGAGCCCCGCATCAGGCTCTCTGCTCAGCCGGGAGCCTGCTTCCTTCCTCTCTCTCTGCCTGCCTCTTTGCCTACTTGTGATCTCTGTCTGTCAAATAAATAAATAAAATCTTAAAAAATTATATATAAGCAGTGTTCTATAGAACTATTGTCCTGTTTTAGTCATTTATGTGGAGACGTGGATTGGGTCACAATGTAAAATGTATTTTTTTTATTGTGGGTTGAAGTAAAAAATCTTTGCAAGTCCACTAACCTCAAGTATGGTTGATGTTATTTTTTAAAATTATCAAATCAACAATATTGATTTGACTAGTCTCTTAAATTTTCTTTAAAAAATAATTAAATAGTAAAAAATTTGAGAAAGAGCATTTAAAAATTTTTTTTTAAGATTTTATTCATTTATTTGACAGACAGAGACCACAAGGAGTCAGAGAGGCAGGCAGAGAGAGAGGTGGAAGTAGGCTCCTTGCTGAGTAGAAAGTCCGATGCGGGGCTTGATCCCAGGACCCTGGGATCATGACCTGAGCTGAAGGCAGAGGCTTTAAGCCACTGAGCCACCCAGGCACCCCAAGAGCATTTAAATTTTATCTAACATTTAAAAACTTAAGCAACTGAAAGTAAAAAAGCAAAAAACCAGCAAAAAAAATCATAGAAGTAGAGGTAGACAAAAAATACCACAAAATTACTAATTGAGAGCTCATATGGTGAAGCATTTATCTTTTAGTTAAAACACAAATTTGAATATCATAGTTCAAATTGTTCCTGTCTTTGGTTCTTTCTTTCTTTTTTTTTTTTTTTTAAGATTTTTATTTATTTATTTGACAGAGAGAGAGAGAGAGAGAGATCACAAGTAAGCAGAGAGGCAGGCAGAGCGAGAGGGGGAAGCAGGCTCCCCGCTAAGCAGAGAGCCCGATTCGGGGCTCGATCCCAGAACCCTGAGATCACCCAGGCGCCCCTGTCTTTGGTCTTTTCTGTGCTTTGTAATCAGGCAAGTAAAGTTGGAGTAATGCATTTTTAGGTTTAATTTTTCAACTAAAATAAGATAATTTCCCTTTTTGGAAAACTGGTTGTTAGGTTCAGATCTATGACAATTGGGTTTTATAATGTACTTTTTTGTTCGATACTGTGTGGTAGATTGTTTCCATGTTTAAAAAAAAAAATCTATGCTCCTTTCTCAATTTATCACCAAGAGTTATGCAAATGAATTAATTTGCATGTGATACAAATTATTTTATGAATGAATCATGAAATATGAATTAGCATTTGTGACTTTGTTTCTTTTTTGTGTGTATGAATAATTATGACCTTGTTTGAAAATGCTTTTGATAGGATTTTGAACTTCAAAATTTTTTAACTTTTGTCATCACTTTTTTGATTGTGGATATGATTAAGTAAAGGTTGAAGAATGAATCAAAGCTTTCATTACGTAGGCTAACTGTGTTTATTTGTTAATTGTTAAGATTATTGCTGATTTCCAATAGTGGGTTATTAATTAACTATAATGACCTCCTCTACCACCTCTGATACATGTCTTTTTGGTTTGGTTTGCCCAGTAACTTAAGGAATCATAGTTTAATATTTTATGAGTTAAAAGAAGATTTCCAGGGGCGCCTGGGTGGCTCAGTGGTTTAAGCCACTGCCTTCGGCTTAGGTCATGATCTCAGGGTCCTAGGATCGAGTCCCACATCGGGCTCTCTGCTCGGTGGGGAGCCTGCTTCCCTCTCACTCTCTCTGCCTGCCTCTCTGCCTACTTGTGATCTCTCTCTGTCAAATAAATACATAAAAATCTTTAAAAAAAAAAAAAAAAAGAAGATTTCCAGAGGGAATCTGAAAAGTATACAGGATTTTTCTCTGTGGAAAGCACAGAACATCATTTCTGACATTTCTGACATATCTAAGTGACAAGATATCTCCAAACAGATACAGCATACAATATACTTTTATATTGCTTTGGACCAGGTATCTCTATCTAATAGGATTCTATATGGCTGGTTGCACAGACTTTTCTCATGGTACAAATTGTGTAAAATGAGATCCTTTTAAGCATTTACTTTAAAATAAGAGTCTCCAGGGTCACCTGGCTGACTCAGATGGTACAACATGCAACTCTTGATCTCAGGGTCGTGAGTTTGAGTCCACACTGGGGTAGAGATTAGTTAAAAAAATAAATAAAAATGGGGCGCCTGGGTGGTTCAGTGGATTAAGCCTCTGCCTTCGGCTTGGGTCATGATCTCAGGGTCCTGGGATCGAGCCCCACATGGGGCTCTCTGCTCAGCAGGGAGCCTGTTTCCCCCTCTATCTGGCTGCCTCTCTGCCTACTTGTGATGTCTGTCAAATAAATAAATAAAATCTTTAAAAATACATAAATAAAACTTTAAAAAATTTTTAAATAAGAGTCTCCTTCCTTCCAAGGAGTAATATGGAATTTTATACATAGATTGTATTTGCCTTTTTAGACAAGAACATCCCACGAGCTAGCCCACCTTCATGCCTAAGGTGACCACCCTGATAAACACTGTTTTGAGTCTTTTCTAAATCTAAGTTGAGTTATTTCTTTGTTTGTTTGTTTGCTTTTTAAGAGAAAGGATTTAGGGGCACCTGGGTGGCTCAGTGGGTTAAGCCTCTGCCTTCAGCTTGGGTCATGGTCTCAGGGTCCTGGGATCAAGCCCCACTTCGGGCTCTCTGCTCAGCAGGGAGCCTGCTTCCTCCTCTCTCTCTGCCTGCCTCTCCACCTACTTGTGATCTCTCTCTCTCTCTGTCAAATAAATAAATAAAATCTTAAAAAAAAAAGAGAGAGAGAGAGAGAGAGAAAGGATTTATCAGCTCAACCTGGATAGCTATAAAGTGTCATTCATTCATTCATCTATTAATTCAACAAATATTTATTGGACACATCATAATAGGGGTAGGCACCATAGGTAACTTAGTGGAATATGGAGACATACACTGGAGTATTTCTGCTCTTCAAAAGTTTATCACTCAGTTGGGGAGGGAAGATGTATAGCCAACTCCAAGTTCTGACCATTCTATCTCCTTAACATTTCTTGAATCTTCCCATTTCCTGCCTTCCCTAGAGGGCGCTACATCAGTTCAGGCCATCACCAGCTCTTGGTTTTCTGCAACAATCACTCAAACATACCTCCTTGTCCCTGGCCTTGCTTACTTCCAATTTATTCTTTACAGTATTTTTCCTAAAATGCTAATCTAATTATTCCCTTTGCTAAAACCCGCTAATGATTCACTGTTGTCTTCAGGATTGAAGAATTCAATTTGAAGAATTCAAATTGTCAAACTCACTGGATCTGTTCTCACTTCTCTTATCCCATTCTTAACTATTCAGCCTTCTTCAGATAGGTTTCCAGCCATTCTTAATTCCTCCCAGGGACCCTAATTCACAATGCTTCTCTTCCCTCATGTTGTTCTCCCTGCTTGGAATGTCATCTGTTGATATCCGTGCTCATTAACTCATTTATTCACTAAGAACATCTTTTATTAAGGGTGTCTACATGTTCAGCCCTGTGCACCATCCTGGAATTTCCCATTGTAGTCAGGAGATGGATGTGTAAGCAGACTGTTATACTGCAATAGGCAAGACCCGGGGTGGATATAGGCACAGGAACTGTGGGAGTCATGCATGAACCCAAGTCCAGGCTATCAGTGAAGGCTCTGAAGGGAGGAAGGGGGTGAAGAACAGTCTGGATTGAGGAAATAGCACACGTGAAGGCCCAGAGCTAAGAGACTGTTATTCTAGGAAATGGCAACCAGCGTGGCCTGAGTGTACAGTGTACAGACATCAGAGAATGAACAGAACTGGAGGAAGCAGGGCCCAGTTGCCAAAGGCCTTGCCTGTTGTGTTAGGAAGCTGGGGTTTCTTTTCTTGTGGGGTAATGGGTAGCCACAGAAGAATTTTCTAAAATTGGAAGGGCACAGTCACATTTGTTTTTTTTTAAATCAACAGTCCAGAAGCATTACTAGGAAAAGTGGCAGTTTGTCACAACTTGCTTAAATAACCAAACACAGTCTTGAATTGAAAAAAGTTACTTGAAAATTTTCAGGGATACCTTATGAACCTGGAACAATTGACTAGCATACTCAAGAAGCTCAAATTGCATTTATACATGCTAGTTTAAATTTCTCATATTTGGGGGCACCGGGGTGGCTCAGTTATGAAGTGTCTGCCTTCAGCCCAGCATCAGTCTGCCTGCTCAGCAGGAAGCCTGCTTCTTCCTTTCCCTATGCCCCTGCTCGTGTTCCCTCTCTTGCTGTGTCTCTCTCTGTCAAACAAATAAATAAAATCTTAATAAATAAATAAATAATAAAACAAAACATAACTGCACCTGTCTTTATCTGTTGTAATCTTTAAGAAGAAAGGATCAAATAGAAGTTAAGGGGTGTCATTGAGCCTGGAGGGACCTTAGGGATCTTTTAGCAGTTTGATCACTTCACTAATGATCAAGAGTTCTGTCTGCCTGGGGCACTTGTGTGGCTCAGTGGGTTAAGCTTCTGCCTTCGGCTCAGCTCATGATCTCAGGGTCCTGGGATTGAGCCCCACATCGGGCTCTCTGCTCAGCAGGGAGCCTGCTTTCTACTCCTTCTCTCTGCCTGCCTCTCTCTCTACTTGTGATCCCTTGTCTGTCAAATAAATATATAAAATCTTAAAAAAAAAAAAAAACTTCTGTCTGCCTGGTAGGAGCAAAACTAAGAAGGCTCTAGATCTCTGGATTCTAGACATTTTTTGCTGTCCCATTTGGCAACTCTAATCTATTTAAAGTAGAAATATTTATAAAAATATTGTTTGAGCCTATGAAATTCACTTTTTTTTTTTTTTGGTACAGCTCAGACCTGTCTCTCTCCACTAGAGTTACTACACAGCTCTGTATCTCCTATAGGAGCAGAATTTGGAATATAGATGTGAATTCATAAATGAAGGTGCTTTTGTTCCTCAAGTAAACCTTGTATGTTTTTCTATATGCCAGTTATTTCTACAAGTATAAGTTGTTTGGCTAAAGTCTTCAGCAACCAATGGAGTTAATGTTTTACACAAGACCTTGGGGATTTCATGTTCACCGGGGCCAATAAAGGCAAATTCTCTCATGCCCTCCTACCAAGAACTTCATTATGACATTCTAACAGTTGCCTTCTCAGATCTGCACATGATTCTACTTTCTGGATTTCAGGACAGGCAGAGTTTGTCTTTGAAGCCCCATTTACTCTGTCCTCCCTCACTGGTTCTCATTTCTTCCCTTAGTCACCCTGACCTCATAAAAAAAACCATGCTGGCAGGGGCGCCTGGGTGACTCAGTTGGTTAAGGAACCGACTCTTGATTTCCGCTCAGGTTGTGATCTCTGCATGGTGAGATGGAGCCCAGCATGAGGTTCTTCACTGGAGGTGGAGTCTGCTTGGGATTCTCTCTTCCTCGCCCTCTGCCCCTCCCCCCACACATGTGTGCGCTCTATCTCTCAAAACAAAAACAAAAAACAAAAAAACGCTGGCAGATCTCTTATACGGCTAAAGCTTAAATGCCTGAAACCATTCTCCCCACCCCTCTCCATTGGTGAGAAAAGCTACAAGGGAGGAATAACAGTCGCCTGGTCCCTAGTTCTGCATCTCTAGAAGCAGAGCCTGGCAGACGTTCTTCTGTCTGCCTGGGGCAATAGGGCTGCCTTTGGGTCCTCGCTGGTGGAGAGGGAAAGGAAACCCTGCTCTTTTCTTCTTCATCCCAGTCTTTGGAAGGGCAATTGCATCTCCTGCCTTTGGGGTTCAGCCAGAGGTTCCAGATGGCCTTGCCAAGTTCTTAACCAGAATAATAGGAGGCTAGAAGCCCAAACAGGCTGCAGCCTACCTTCTCAATAAGGTGTTGGGGAGAGATGAACTTCTGATGATAAAACGACAGGAGCTGTGTGAACTTCCAGCTGCTCCTTGCTTGTCTTACTTCAAGTACCAGGTGTTGAGTTTTTTTTAATCTCTCTCTAGCATCAGAGCTGATGCCACTATAAAACAAGACTGGACGAATTCTTCTGACACAACTGAGTGACAAACTCTATTGACTTACCTCCGGTCTTTTCTAGCTGTAGCAGTGAAAGCAGGAACTCCTCAGAAAACTGAGGCTCTCTTGGACCACCCTTGATGTTGAAAATGCTATAATAGGTGCAGGGCTTTGGGACTCTCCAAAACCTTTGACTAATCTGTATGTAGCATGGATTTCTTGGTCTCCTGGTCCTCTCTCTTTCCAGTCAGAAAACTGAAACTCTTGCACAAATTAAGGAGATGTATATCCTGGTGTAGCAGGAAGAAGCTGGAACTATTTCTGCCCGCGTCATTCATAAGACCCTCTTCTGCCTTCTCCATGGTTTCCCTGGGTTGAGTCTCTTGGTTTATCATAAAGATGATGCTTCTGCCTAGAAAACTACAAATTGCCTTCTGGGCATTAATTCTAGGATCATCGTTTCCCATCCCATCGCCTCTGAAGGCCAACCCAACACTGTTTTCTTATTTCCTCAGTCTGGTGAGTCTGTGGGCTTGTTTCCTCAGTTTGTGAGTCTGGTGAGCCTGGTAACTCAGTCTCTTGGATAGTATACGGTTCCCGCCAACCACACACCCAGTCTATGTCTGCATACCCTAACCACCCGCCAGCCATGGCCATGTCCAGTTGTTGCTGAGTGGTCCCTCCTCTTGGCCTCAGTTTCATGCACCCTTGCCCATTTTATTTGCTCCCCTGTGCAAATTCCCTGAAAAACGCTTATTGGCGAATCTTATTGTTACCGGATAAAGAGAGAAGTGCTGCTTGTCATGGTATAAACACAGTCTCAGAAGAAAAGGCTATGTAGTACGTTAGTGACTAAATTATGTTCTGCAAAAAACATATAGTTGAATTATGAGGTGAAAAATTTTCTTTTTTAAAGATTTATTTATGTATTTGAGAGAGAGAGAATGAGCAGGGGAAGAGATGGGAGGAGAAGAGTGGATCCTCAAGCAGACTCTCTGCTGAGTGCAGAGCCCCAACTAGAACTCCGAGGAAGGGCTCCTGCCCAGGACCCTGAGATCATGACCGTAGCCAAAATCAGATGCTTAGCTAACTGAGGCACCCAGGTGCCCCTAGGCAAACTATTTCAATGTGTCCTTCGGTATAATTTGACTTATGTAGGAAAGACTTAAGAAATATTTTCAGGGGTGGGGTGCCTGGGTGGCTCAGTGGGTTAAAGCCTCTGCCTTCAGCTCCGGTCATGAACCCAGGGTCCTGGGATCCAGCCCAGCATCAGGCTCTCTGCTCAGCAGGGAGCTTGCTTCCTCCTCTCTCTCTGCCTGCCTCTCTGCCTACTTGTGATCTCTCTCTCTCTCTGTCAAATAAATAAATAAAATCTTTAAAAAGAAAAAGAAATATTTTCAGGGGTGCCTGGGTGGCTCAGTCGTTAAGTGGCTGCCTTCGGCTCAGGTCATGATCCTGGGATCCTGGGATCGAGCCCCACATCAGGCTCCCTGCTCTGCTGAGAAGCCTGCTTCTCCTTCTGCCACTCCTCTGCTCGTGTTCCCTCTCTTGCTATGTCTCTCTCTGTCAAATAAATAAGATCCTTAAAAATATTTTCAAATATTTCAGCTTTCATGAATCTCAGCATAACTTAAACATTTAAAACATGAAAACACATTAAAATTCTTTTTTACAAAATGCGTTCAATAGGCTGGACCTCTACAGACAAAGAAAAGTATCATGAAATAATTCTTTGGTTAAATCAGGAAGAAATCATTTTAGTTTGAATTTATACTGTCATACGTTTTCTGTGTTTATAGCATTATGGACAACCCAAATTTCCCTGTATATAAGAACTTTTTAAATTTTTTTTAAAGATTTTATTTATTTATTTGAGAGAGAGTGAGAGAGCACAAGCACGGGGAGCTGCAGAGGGAGAGGGAGAAGCAGGCTCCCTGCCCAGCAGGGAGCCTGATGCACGACTCCATCCCAGGACCCCAGGACCATGACCTGAGCTGAAAGCAGATGCTCATTAACTCAGCCACCCACATGCCCCGGATTTTTTTAAATCTTGCTTTTTATTTTACCAAACATTCAAACATTTAGAAATTTGAGTTACCTCTGGCCTCAATTCTTATTTATGGCTGTTTACATACATAAAGCATCTGGCAAATGTATATACTGATAAATGGTAAATTTACCAGGCAATTTTCTTATAAATTATTATTATTTGATTTCCAGCAGATAAGTTTATCCAACTAGAAAAGCAGTAAGTGCCCAAGATTCAGAGCCTTGTAAAGAAACCACCTTGATACCTCCAAATGTTATCATGGAGATATTTTGTTGTTGTTGGAAGATGTTGAGTGAGAAGAGAATTTTCATCAGATTTCTTCAATTCCATGAGCACTCCCACCTTTTTCTTTCCAGTTTCCTGAAAGTATGAGGAAAGGTGGAGAGGAGGAATTAATGTATGCATGTACAAAGATTTTTCTTTTATAGTTCTGTGCAATTGAATAACTGTGATAAAAGGAATTTGTAGAGGAGGATATTATGATCTCATGCTTACACATATATATCATTTTCTGCATTTCTTAGGTAAATGGCATCCAGTCTTATCTACAGAGGATTATAATTACTGAAATTACGACTATAATAGCCCATATAGTTATGTAACATTTTTTTCATTTTTTTCATGTGAAAAGTAGTTTAAATGTTATTCATTTGAAAAATCTTCATTATATTACAAATAAAGAGTTGTACGGGCAAGTCATGCCAGAGCATTCCTTTTTTTAAAGCTTATTTGTTTGGGCACCTGGGTGGCTCAGTGGGTTAAGTGGCTGCCTTCAGCTCAGGTCATGATCCCGGGGTCCTGGGATCAAACCGTGAGTTCGGCTTCTTGCTCCGAGGGGAGTCTGCTTCTCCCTCTCCTTCTTCCTGCAGCTCCCCTCCTTGTGCTCTCTTTCTCTGTGTCAAATAAACAAATAAAAATTTTTTTTTTAAAATAAAGCTTATTCTTTTTTTTTTTCGTAATCTCTACACCCAAAGTAGGGTTTGAAATGCTTCTGACCGTAAGATCAAGAGTCACACGTTGCTCAGACTGAGGCAGCTAGGTGACCCTCTTTTTTTTTTTTTTAAAGAAGTTTACTTATTTATTTTAGTAACATGCCAGACTATTCTTAAGAAAATATTCCATTGGGGCACCTGGGTGGCTCAGTGGGTTAAGCCGCTGCCTTCGGCTTGGGTCATGATCTCGGGGTCCTGGGATCGAGTCCCACATCGGGCTCTCTGCTCACCAGGGAGCCTGCTTCCCTCTCTCTCTCTCGCTCTCTGCCTGCCTCTCTATCTACTTGTGATCTCTCTCTGTCAAATAAATAAAATTAAAAAAAAAAAAAAAGAAAATATTCCATTAATTGTGGCAATTTTCAAAATGCCTAAGAAAGGTAACTGTTATTGAAATAAATCTTTTGTTTTTATAACATTTCTTAAGGGAAAGATAATTGAATGTTTAAATTAATATTAAATAAACAAACAACTAACTTCTAGGGTTTATACTTTTTTCTTCTGGATTTTATTTTATTATTTTTTTTTAAAGATTTTATCTGTTTATTTGACACAGACACACAGAGAGGGAACACAAGCAGAGGGAGTGGGAGAGGGAGAAGCAGGCACTCTGCTGAGCAGGAAGCCCCATGTAGGGCTCGATCCCAGGACCCTGAGACCAGGATCTGAGTCGAAAGCAGACACTTAACTAAGACACTTACCTACTGAGCCACCCAGGCGCCCCCTGGATTTTTAACCTTGGTTCTGAAATACATTTTACGAAAACTTGAAAGTTTCTAATTTAGCTAAATTAGAATAAAGCTCTATTTTAAAAAGACTTCATTACACTCTATGTTCCAGTCCCTACAGATGATATTCTTTTTCTTTCTTTTCTTTCTTTCAATATTTTGGAATTTACATTCAAATGGAATAAGAACAGAATGAGCTTATTCCTTCTAGCAAACTTCTTCATGCTTTATTCATCATTTATCTTGTATCAAGGTATCCTGGCATACTTTTCACTTTACTTTCAAATACCTTAACTTTCTGTGTTTATTTCCCCATCTTAAAATGGTGAAAGTAATTGTTCCTACCTCATTGGGTTATCAAGAAAATTAAGTGAATACATATCAAAGTGCTTAGAAAAGTCCCTGGCCTATAGTAAGTGCGCAGTAAATGTTAACCATTATCACACTCGCTGTTTTAAAACTACCTTCACCTGATCTGTCTGGGTTTATTGTCTTGCTGCTGTTTAATTCTGACATTCTCAATAAGTACACTGAGTCAGCTTGAAATTGTTCAAGTCTAGTACCGCCTAAAGACAGGGTGAGGTGCTGAGATTCTTCCACTAATGTATTTATGATGCTTAGTTGATATGTTTTAAAACTTCTCCAAAAAGGAAAGAATTGCACAATACAGAGTACTCAAAAATAATCGGGTTTTTTTTTCAACATTTTACAGCAATCTCTATACCCAACATGGGCATCAAGCTTACGACCCCGAGATCAAGAGTTGCATGTTCCACCGACTGAGCCAGCCAGGCACCCCCAAAATAATGTATTTTTAATGAGTCCAGTACAAACTGCACATACCATGCTCCAAACATTATTTGGGGGGATCTTCTCAGACAAATTCTTTTTTTATCATTTATTCTTCTCAGACAAATTCTTAAGGAATCCCTGTCCCCATGCCACCCCAACAGACAACACAGTGGCATAATCTAGTGCCTTGTTACTCAGTGTGGTCCATGGACTATCAGCATTAGCATTAGGATTTCCTGGGAGTTTGTTAGAAATGCAGAATTTCAGGCCTTTCCCCAAATCTATTGAAACATAATCTTCATTTCAATAGGCTCACCAGGCAATTCATATATACAGTAAAGTTTGAGAAACACTGATGTAGTTGAGATTCCACTTTTTTCCCTCCAGTGAGCCGAGATAACATCATATATTTTATGAACAGATCAGGATTCCTCGACCTCTGCACTATTGATTGTTCTTTTTTTTTTTTTTTTGGAAGTATAGTTGACACACAATATTACATTAATTTCGGGTGTTTCTTACATAGTGATTCCACAACTTTACACGTTATGCTGTCCCCACCACAAGTGTAGCTGCCATCAGTCCATACCACACTGCACCATTGATATTTTGGGCTGAATAATTCTTTGTTGTGGGGGGCCTGTTCTCTATGTACAGAATATTTAGCAGCAACCTATCCCTGACCACTTGTAAGTATTGACAATGTCTTTGTATTCGTCATTATTATACTGGTGTTTATTATTACCTTCACCTTCTGATCTATCTAGTCTGATAACATGCTGTGTTTGATTCTGACATTGGCTAACAATGTTGTTTTGTGAGGCAACGGTTGATCGCTAAATGTCTCCTCAGGAGCAAAATTGCCCCCTGTAGAGAATCACCGAAATCGATCCACCAATTTTGCTAGATTTTTCATTTCTTCTAAAGTCAGAGCACGTGATAGAACATTTTCTATTGTTGTTAGAATCTATTTTCAATTTATTATATGAGAAGAAGGCTTCGAAACATAATTTTGATAATACCTTCTCAAAATTACTTCTGTGTCCAAGTACACATGAGGTCTTACTATTCCTGTCTGCTTTTCAAGTTTTCTGCTAATGGCGATAATATCCTGAACTTCATGAAACAAATGAGTCAGAGGATAAGTGTGATAAGTGTGAGGATTAAAGGAAGTAAAATGGGCAGCTTCTCTCTTTTTCTTTAGAGTTACAAAGTTAGAGACTTTCACATCTGGTAACATCTTTTTTTTTTTTTAAGATTTTATTTATTTATTTGACAGAGAGAGACACAGAGAGAGAGGAAACACAACCGGGGGAGTGGAGGAGGGAGAAGCAGGTTTCCCACTGAGCAGGGAGCCCAATGGGGCTGGATCCCGGAACCCTGGGATCATGACCTGAGCCAAATAGATGCTTAAGAACTGAGCCACCTGGTACCCTCCTGGTAACATCTTCTTATCAACATTAATTTTCAGGGCTATGTTTGATTACAAAAGCCAAAAAAAGATTAATTTGTGAATTCGACAAATATTTATTAAGTATAACTAAGAAGTTGGCACAAAGCCCCTGCCTTTAAGTAATTTATGGGTGATGGAAAATTGAGGTCCTAATTCTACCACATTCCCCCGAAACTCTTCCTCCTGCAGCCAATCTCAGAAAAACAATAATTCCACCCTTCAGTCACTTGGGCCAGGATCCATGGAGTCATCCCTGAATCCTCTCTTTCTCACACATCCCAAACCAATCTTATAGGAAGTCCTTTGACTCTAATTTTGAGTACTTCCATGATTACCATTCTGGTCCAAACCAAAATCAATCTGTGGATGAATGCAGGGTCTCCTAAGTGTTCTCCCAAGTTCTACCCTTTTTTTTTTTTGTAAAAATTTTATTTTTTCAGTGTTCCAGCATTCATTGCTTATGCACCACACCCAGTGCTCCATGCAATCCGTGCCTTCCTTAATACCCACCACCAGGCTCACCCATCCCCCGCCCCAGTCCCCTCCAAGACCCTCAGTTTGTTTCTCAGAGTCCACAGTTTCTCATGGTTCATCTCCCCCCCTGACTTCCCCCAACTCACTTCTCCTCTCCATCTCCCAATGTCCTCTGTGTTATTCCTTATGCTTCACAAGTAAGTGAAACCATATGATAATTGACTGTCTCTGCCTGACTTGGTTTCACTCAGCATAATCTCCTCCAGTCCTGTCCATGTTGCTACAAAAGTTGGGTATTCATCCTTTCTGATGGCTGAGTAATATTCCATTGTGTATATGGACCATATCTTCTTTATCCATTCATCTGTTGAAGGGCATCTTGGCTCTTTCCACAGTTTGGCGACTGTGGCCATTGCTGTTATAAACATTGGGGTACAGATGGCTCTTCTTTTCACTACATCTGTATTTTTGGGGTAAGTACCTAGTAGTGCAATTGCAGGGTCATAGGGTAGCTCTATTTTTAATTTCTTAAGGAATCTCCACACTGTTCTCCAAAGTGGCTGCACCAACTTGCATTCCTACCAACAGTGTAAGAGGGTTCCCCTTTCTCCACATCCTCTCCAGCACCAAGTTCTACCCTTGCTCCCAGGCTATTCTCATCACAGCATCTAGAGCGATTCTGGTAAGATTTGAAATCAGGTCAAGTCATCATGTCTCTGTTCAATCACTTGTATGGTTCCCAGTGTCACTGAGAAAACAAGCCAACGCATTTACAATGGCCTACAGTAAGGCCCTACAATTTACCTGCCCCCTTACCTGGCCCCTTTCATGCTATGACTTCATCTCCTTCTTGCTCAGTCAGCACTGATCACAACTCTGACCTCCTTGATGGTAAAGATTTAACAACAAGCTCTGAGGAGAAAAAGTCCTGAATTTTAGCTGACTTCCAAACTATAAGTATTCCTGCCATGGCCAATGTCAGGCTACGAATATGATGTCACAAAAGTTGGAGAGAGGCACAGTGGCACATCGTTATATAGTGTTTCCATCATGCAGACACCATTGATGTAAGTAATCTAAAGAGCATAGAG
This sequence comes from Meles meles, assembly GCF_922984935.1. Taxonomy (NCBI): domain Eukaryota; kingdom Metazoa; phylum Chordata; class Mammalia; order Carnivora; family Mustelidae; genus Meles; species Meles meles. Next base: position 61,362,772 of record NC_060080.1, read on the forward strand.
AATGGTAAAGTACAATAACATAGTTAGGAAGTGATGACTCGTGAGTATTTATTACCTTGGTTTTTAATATGATTTATTTATTTAATAATACATTTATACATAATTTAATTGTTTATAATGGCTAGGTTTGACAACCAGCTTGCAAAATTCCTGAAAACTTAACAATTGGTTCCCAGGGCTGACACTAGTTCACCACTATAAATAACACACCAATATGCTGTTGCCTCGGGGCCTTTATTTCTCCATCTGCCTGGAAGGCTCTTCTCCTAAATACTTGCAAGGCCTTCTTTCATCTCCTTCATGTCTTTTTTTGAATGTTACCTTTTAAGTGACACCTTCCCTAGTCACTCTGTCGAAAACTGCTCCACCCCCAACTTATTTCAATTCCTTGATTCATTTCTAACCTTAGCACTTGTCGCCATACAACACACTGTTTCTCCGACTTCTGTTATTTACGTCCAGTGTCCTCCATTAGACTTAAAATTCAATGAATGTAGGGATTTTTGTAGGATTTGTTTCCTCTCAAATCCTCAGCATTTAGAACGGTGACCAGTAAATACTCAATATAATATTTGTTGAATAAATGGGTTAGGGTCACCTCTTCATTTCTTTTTTTAAACTCACTTTTCTGATTATCGTTGCCTAATAGATAACAATACATTTATGAGTGAAGGAAATAGCCTTTCCATCCAGGCTACAGGTACTAATTCTACCTTCTCTAATGATCTGTTTTACTTACATGTTTTTATTTTTTACTTAGAAATACAACTCTGTGGTTTCCCCTGTCCTGCTTGAGAATGATCCTAGTTAAATGATAATTTTATTTCTCATTTCTCCATGAGTAAGAGTCTGGGACCTATTGTTGAATGTCACCTCACAGAACTGTATCAATTTCTGACTGTCAAACTATAACTCTGAGGCTTGGCAGCCTTGTCAGATGCTTTTTTGCTATGTTCTCAAAAAGACAGCAACTTACTTGCAGACAGTTGCTGATTCTGCTCCTGATTGATTTGAGATTTCATAGACTGCATATAGATTATTTGCTGAAGTCTTACACAATAAGGGAATTTAGCTCCACAAACAGAATATTTATAATTTTCCATAAACATTTTTGACACTGTAAATTGAGGTTGATAGGAATAGGACTATGCCTTTCCAGGTTAATTTTTTCATGAAAAGGGTATCTCTTCTTTCTCACCTCCATGTCTGAGCATCATACACAATCATATTGTTGTCCACATTTTATTTTATTTTTTATTATTTTTTATTTTTTAAAGATTTTATTTATTTATTTGACAGAGAGAGATCTCAAGCAGACAGAGAGGCAGGCAGAGAGAGAGAGAGGGAAGCAGGCTCGCTGCCGAGCAGAGAGCCCGATGCGGGACTTGATCCCAGGACCCTGAGATCATGACCTGAGCCGAAGGCAGCGGCTTAACCCACTGAGCCACCCACGCGCCCCTGTTGTCCACATTTTATTGGTGATGTTTTTTAAATCTGTGGTTGTGATGTGATGTACTTTTTTATGAAGTATTTTTAAGAGCAAATAGAAAAACAATTGCTTTATAAGATGTTCACAAATAAATATTTCTCCCAGTGTTTCTTTTCAGGCCTTACAAAGTTACAACCATCCCATAGAGATTCACTGGAAGAAAGAGCCCATGGAATTGTGAATTTGTGTTCAATACATGAATACACCCAGTGAGTCAAACTCATGTTCAGTCCAATGCCCATTTTGTATGACCGATAGGAAGAAGTACATGTTGGAAGGTCACTCGTGTATCTCTGAGAGCAAAGTCGTATCGAGTTTCTCAAAAAAAGTGAAATGACGAATTCCATCATTAAGATAATAGATTTACTGCATGTTCTTACTTTACCTTTTTTTTGGTTATATTATATGGACATTTATTTTTTTTTTTTTAAGATTTTATTTATTTGACAGACAAAGATCACAAGTAGGCAGAGAAGCAGGCAGAGAGAGAGGGGGGAAGCAGGCTCCCTGCCAAGCAGAGAGCCCGATGCGGGGCTCGATCTCAGGACCCTGAGATCATGACCTGAGCTGAAGGCAGAGGCTTTAACCACTGAGCCACCCAGGCGCCCCTTATATGGACATTTAATCTTATTTTTTATGCATTCCTTGAAGAGCTCACCGTCAGAAGAGATTGTCCTCAGTGCCCAAAGATTAAAGTAAAATGCTTATTTGACCCTGGTGTGATTGTAGTAGCAAATATTTATGGCTTTGATAGGGAATAAACATATAGTATTCACATATTGTGATGGGTATGTAAACTGATACAACTTTTTTGGGGTTACCTTGGTAGTACCTATCACAATAACAAATATAATGTCTTTCACACCATTGTTTCACTTTTAGGATGTTAACCTAGAAATCAATATATTCACATTTGTGCCCAAAGATTAATGTACAGGGATATTCACTGCAGCATTATTTCTAAGAGGGAAAACCAGAAATAGCCTCTGTCCTCAGTAGGGGAATGGCTGAATCATTTATGGTACTAAGAAGATGTGGAAGGCTATAGGACTGTTAATAAGGAAAAGGTGGATTTATATATACTAATCTTTTAAGTAAAAAGCAAATCACTGAACTATGTATGGTATGATGTCATACATATTGAACAAAACACAAAGCAAATACATTTGTAAATGCATAGAAAAGACCTCAAAGCATGCATACCACACACTTAACAATGATTATTTCTGGGCAGGAAAAATAACTGTGGGGATATGCAGAGAGGAAATTTACTTTTTACTGTAGGTACTTCATTCTATATTGTTTGAATTGCTAGCCATGATCATGTATTACTTTCTAAATTTAAAAATAATTGAAAAAAAAAAAAAATAGTGGTGCCTGGCTGTCTCATTCGGTGGAGCATGGGAGTCAGATCTTGGGGTTGTGAGTTTGAGCTCCATGTTGGGTGCAGACATTATTAAAATCTTAAAAACTTTTTTTAAAAATAGAAATAAGTAGTAAGTGCTAAAAAGGAATTTATGAGTTTCTGTTTCTCTTTATTCCGATGAACGTTATTGTTTTGTAAGACAATGTGAGTAGAAAGAACACATAGGTTCTAATGTCGACTCAACTACTGTGAGGTGATGTGTACCTATATATTTATGTATGTATTTTGAAGAGGAGGAATCAAGATGAGCTTGCAAAATAATAACTACCTGACAGGTTACTATGAGAGTTCAGTGAAATATTGTACAAAAAAGTCTCAGCCTGCTAGACAGCTGGCAGGCACTCAATATAGTTTACTTATATTTCCTTATCCATATCCCATTCCAAGGTTTGAAATCTGTTTGATTCCAGTAAATGAAGGTAATGAAAAAATATCAGACACATCAGACCTGTGTTCTGAATTTTATTTTGAAAACACAGTGATCAAACATCTGCTCCCATCATTTCTTTTTATACTTGTTAATAACAAGCTGATTTTGAACACTCCATTTTGGCAAATTCTGGGCAAAAATGATGGGCTAAATATTTACATGTGATTCCAAATACTCAGACAGAGATGACCTCCTAGGATATGATCTAAAGATCGGATGAATAGAGGCAAAGTGACAACAAACGGAGACTATTTGAACTTTACAATCCACACAGTACTTTATGGGTTATACTGCTCCTTCATACCCGTTTGATCCTTCATGGAAGAAACAGGCATTAATGATGTCAGCCTCATTAAACAGGTGAGATGGGTGAGAAGGAAACTGAGGTCCAAAGAGGAGAAGTGACTTACCCAAGGGCACACTCTTGAACAAAGACAGGTCTTACTCCTAGTCAGTTTTTACTATTAGTTTGCCATCAAAAAAAAAAAGAAAGAAAGAAAGAAAGAAAGAATGAATGAATGGTGGCCAAAAGCTGAGAATATAGAGGGAAAAAGTCTTTTTTTAAAAACAGGACAGCTCCATGGGGTGCCTGGGTGGCTCAGTGGGTTAAAGCTTCTCTCTGCCTTGGGCTCAGGTCATGATTCCAGGGTTCTGGGAGTGAGCCTCATTGGGCTCTCTGCTCAAGGGGGAGCATGCTTCCCCCTCACTCTCTCTTGCTTGTGATCTGTCAAATAAAGAAATAAAATCTTTAAAAAAATAAAAACAGGATAGCTCCAGTTTTTCTGGTAACAGAATGTAAGTATTCCAAATGACCAGTGTATACCAGGTATGTTATATATTAAATATGGCTTGGTATTATTCAGTTAGTTAATGAATAAAAATCTTACACCTGAAAGTCATCTAAAAATACTATTTTGGTAAATCCAGGAGTTGAGTTATAGAGTTTTTCTTTATTGGAAGGTGAGGGAATTATTATTTTTTTAAAGATTTATTTCTTTGTTAGAGAGAGAGCGAGAGAGAACAAGGGGAGGGTTTGCAGGGAGAGGGATCTCACAACCCTACTATCATGACGGGAGCAAAAAGCTTAACCAACTGAGAGCCACCCAAGTGCCCTGTGAGGGAGTTATTCTTACGTAGTTTTGGTGTTAGCCATTGTTCATTCCCAGAGAAAAGATCTGCTGTTGAAATTGCAATTTAATAGATCATTAATTAACCTCTTGGTGGCACAATGGACCTAGAAAATTTTGGTGGGCTACTTGCTGTTTAAGCATAGAAAAATCAGTAAAGCTGATTTGGAGCGCACTTGGGGACAAACAAACGGGGCAACCATGTGAAACGCCACGTGCATGTGACTTTCATAGAAAATACTATTTGGGATGATGAAGAATGTGAAGGGCAGCTATGCTGAAAAGAAGTCAAAGGTAGGGGCAGATCAAGGGCATCTGATGGGTGGCTGTTGGCATGCACCCTAATCGAGCAAAAAAACCCAAGTTACACCAATTACATGGATTACAGTGTCTTCATCTCCTAGTAAGGGTTGGTTGTTGGCAGCCAAATCCCAGCCCCGGAGACACCAAGTTAAAGAGCCTTTCTCAAGATCCATTCAGGCACCATTTCCATGACTCTGAGATCACGAGGCGCCAAGAGTGCATGCCCCACATCTCATCCTAACCTCTTTCACGGTTTTTCTCACCCTCAACTTCCAGTTCCCAAAGCCAGGCCTTTAAAATGGATCAGAGAGGTACGAGGCCTAGAACTGGCCTCCGGTGCGTTCTTTTCACTCCTTTTTTCCACCCCTCCCCGATTAATAAAAACAACTGGGTGTGCCCTCCCTTCTCAAAGCGGGGCTCCCTTCTGAGGGGGCGGGTCCTGAACACGGCGGGCTCACACCCCGCAAGTTGGCGGGAGCAGGCGGGGGCGGGCCGGCGCGGAGCCGGAGAAAGCCGAGCGAACGCTACCGCGCGCCCCGCTCAAACTCGCGCCGCCACCAGCTCACAAGCTGCGCCCCACCCTCTCCGTCACCAAAGGCGCCCAGCCAATGAGCGGGCCGGAAAGGCCGGGCCTGCGGGCTAAGCTTTGGGAGGGGGAGCAGCGGGAGGGGGACGGGAAGTCGAGGGCAGGCCTTACTTGATTGACAGGTCATTCGTACCAATCCTCCACGCGGCTTGTCTTCACTCTCTTCTCAGCTGGGCTCAGCTCTTCGCCCCACCTCCTCCTCCTCCTCCACCCCCCTCCATGCTCCTTTTCGACCCGCCCCACTTCCCCTCCCCCACTCTGCAGGCAAATCGCTGCTGGAAAGAGGCGGGGGCCGAAGCGGCGGGCTCGTGTGGAGACTTGAGGTGGGATTGACGGGCTATCTGGCCAATAAGACATAGGTTGGTGGCGCGGCTGTGGCTGGGACCGGCCAATGGGCAGGCGGGCTGGGGGCGGAGGCCCAGGTTCCAAACGCTCCGCGGCGCCATGGGCTGAAAACTCAACCGAGATGGAATCTCCCAGTCTGAACCGGTTTCAACCGGTTCCGAGTTTGAGGCACTAGGAGGAGGGGGAGAAGCGGCTGCAGCGGCCGCGGCAGGAGCAGCGGGAGCTACAGCATCAGCAAGAGCAACAGTAGCTACAGCCCCGGCGGCGGTGCCTGTTCCAGTCTTTGCTGCTGCAGTCCGTGCAACCACCCAGAGGGGGAGGGGGGAACCACCAGTCGCTGAGGAGCAGGAGAAGGGGGGAAAGTTTAGGCGAGCCTGGGTGGGGGGGCCCAGCGCCGGAGCCGCGTGAGAGAGGGAGCCGTATTTTGGTAGGGGGGAGTCGGACTGCAACTGGCAGCAGAGCGTCCCCCGACCTTGTGGACTCTATACCCCCTACTCCTGCCGCTTCTGCTGCCGCCTGTGGCTGGAGGGTCCCCCTGGGGCTGAATCTTTGGGACTTGACCCCTTTCCCCTCCCCCTTCCCTCACTCCCCAGCCAGGCGGGAGCATTTATTCCACGGATTAATTCCCTTTCCTTTTTTAGGGGGGCGGGTGGGTGTGTGTCGTGGGGGGTATCCCTGAAATAGTAAATATTGTTGAGCTTTTTTTGCCCTTATCTTCGTTTTTTTAATTTCCTTTTTTTTAAGGTGGGAAAACTGTGAAACCCACCTTGATTTCCTCCCCTCTCCCCCCTCCCCACCTTCCCTCGCCCTAATCCCCCGACAAGGAAAGAAGAAGCAGTTGGTTCAATCTCTGGGTAAGTCGACTGTGTCTTCGGGGCCGAGGGTCGGGCGGCGGCCGGGCGGGAGGAGGCCGGCATGGGGCGCGGCGGCAGCAGCGGGAGGCGAGCCCGGGAGGCGGCGGCGGGCCCACAGCAGAGCCTGCGATTGAATGGAGCCGCTTCTGCCGCTGGGGGATGGAGGCGGGGAGGCGACCGCGAGAGGGTAGCGCTTGCTGGGTTATTCGCGTGTGCGGGTGGCGGTGGAGGAAGGCGAGGAGCGTGATAGTGAAGCGGGGCGGGTGTGGGGGTGGAAGGGCTTCCCCAGCCCAGGGGGCTGGCGAGAAGTTGGGGTGATTTCAGGAGCATCTCTGTAAATTATTAGGAGTGGAAGTTTCCAGAAATATTTAGTGCAGCAGCATTGAAACGTCCGCCTGCATCACGTGGCCCCTCGGTGGAGAGCTTGGGATCGGGGGAGGGAGGGGCTGCCGACTCCCTCCTCCTCTTGCAGGGGAACTCGAAATCTGGTTTTTTGCAGGCTAGGTTTAGAAATAGGAAAGGTTAGTTGGTGGTTCAGGGTTCTGTAAGTGGGATTCCGTGCTGTAGTTTGTTTGGGGGGGGGTGTTGAGTGTGTTAAGTGATCAGATCGTTTACTGCTGGCATTGTACGGTGGATGATGCCCTGATTCTCCTTCATTCCGATGTCTCCCGAGTTTGGGATGGGTGGGAAGAAGTGGTGTAGGAGAGGAAGCTTTAAAGATTTGCCTAGCCGGGACCTCCTCTGATCACGCAGAGGCCATGCTGCATTGAGAATGGGGAGGTGAACTTCAGGCGCCTGGTCTAAATGCCTCCTCCGAGTATGGGCGGGGTGAGTGCGTGCTGGGGTATGCTATAGTTAGAACTGCTGCAAATCGTTTCGGGTGGGAAGCGAGGGGAGGGCGGGCCTTAGTGAGGTGTGTTTCTACTGAATGAAGCAGGCAGTTGCCCACACATCTAAGTAGCAGTCTTTCCTTGTAGCGACTTGTTTTTTGACCTACTACTTAGTAATCATAAACCAACGGTTATGGTTTGCATGGGAGCTGGCAGTGTGTAGCTGCCTGCTTCTTAAGTTTGAAGTGGCAGTGAAGGTATTTTGGTAGTCACTTGTAGAGTCACATTGCTGGATAATCCCTTGTATATGCTATCCTGTGAGTGGATTTTAGGATTGAGTGTCCCAAGGAGAAAAGAAAGCGATTGTGGTTTCACGTTCTCCCGCCGATGACTGTTTGCTATCTGCCCGATTGTGTATCTTAAGCGTGTGGGACACTGCTGTTAGTGGAAAGAATGTTTTGGAAGCTGTTTGATTTGGGGGACTAAATGTGCTTGGCATTGACCAGAAAGCCGCCATTTCTGTACAGTTCAAGATTAGGTAGGTCATTTCAAAGATAGCAGCTAGTTCTGAGGATGGCAAACTACTGTATTTAACACGAAATTTTATTTTAAACCCGATTTTTCACAAGAATTTAGCTCGAAGAAGAACTCTTGTAAAGACAATGTACTTGAAAATGAAACTTTTTATAGTCAAATTGTTCTTTCTTGTTTGGGTTATTAAATTGTGATAGGAGTACATAGGAGAAAAGTTCGTTCAGTTTTTAACCAAAAATTTAAAACTTTTGGTATGTACATCTTGGTGCTTTGTAAGCATTGTTTTTTAACCTCAGTTTTTAAGACTGTTCTGATCCTTAAAATTTTATGGTATAAGAGGCAAGAAGTTTATACAGGTTGGTGGAATATATATATTTCCATTTTTATATTCATATGTAGGTCAGATTTTTGTTGATGCATGTCAGGTATTTTGGTATTAAAAACACATTAGTAATTGCTATAAAATGTTTGAGATCCCATTAGTATTGCTGTCAGTAATGGGCTGAAAAATTTCAGAGGAATCAAAATTCTTGGAACTCTTAATTTCTTGATTTCTACATTATCTCTAACTTCCTGACTCACCATTTATATTTAATTTTTTTTGCAGTTGGTATTATCATTAAGTAAAGCATTTGTGCTAAAGTTGAAATTGCTGCCAGTGTTGTTAACATTTTAAAACTGCTCTCAAGTAGCCAAGAAATAATGTTTTTCCTATCAAACATAATGTAATCAGATCCCATCCATTTCCTGATCCTGGAAGGTTTTTAAGAGGGGGAGAAGTGGAGGTGACCTACCAACCTTGTTGGGTCTAACTGCAGTCAACCAGTGCTGCTTAACCTGAGGTTTCATGCATGGCTTTCAGGGTGTCCTGGATTTTCTGTAATTGTATACAAAACTGTGAATTTTTAAAATTTAGTAGGAGCTATCGTGTTCTTCTGATTATAAGGCATCTTGACCCAAAAAGGTTAAGGAGTACTGATTTAGCCAGCCAGACTCAAGTGGCACTGGCTTTGAAGAAAAAGCAAAAGAAAGATTTTTATAATGCTGGGCAAAAGAAATGTGAATGTGTGCCAGCATCTTGGATTAGAATCCTCTTAAAAGGATAGCATTGCATATGAGCTGGTAGGTTTTAGCCAGTGCATTATATGAGGTGAAGAAGTTCGTTTTTCTGTTACAGAATTTGTTTTTATTTGGAAAATGTTTGGCAAGCTTTCAGTTTTTTACCTTGCCAGTGAATACCTGGAAATTAAAAAAAAAAAGTTTTAGTTATTACTGTAAAGTGTTTTTCTAGACATTTGTTCAAGGAATTTTAACCTTTAACCAAATTCATTGAGTGTTGAAAGAAACAAATAGATGGTTTGAATATAGAAATTTTAAGTTCTGCTAGTCATTGGTATCAGTAAGCAAACTTGGGTACCACATTTAGCTCTTAGCATCTTCCTGTTTTTTTCAGTATATCCTAAAAGTTAGGGTAATATATAGGGAAGGGAGTGCCTACTGAAATAGAAGGACCCTATTTAGGAAGAGGGAAATCCACTTAAACTTTATCTGTACCTAAAAATCTGAGATTAAGACTTTGAACTGTTTGTTTTTAGGGCCATAAATTTCTAATAATGGTTCCATTAAAACAGGTTAGGAGTAATTTTTATTTAAATATTAGTAGAACAGTAAGATTTTTCTGGTAATTTAAAATAGACACTAGAAAAAAAATAAAATAGATACTAGAAAAGTTGAATGGACCTTAACAAAAGCAGTTATGGAGTGGCTAAGTATCTTCAGCATTTAGTTGCTTTTACTGTTACTTAGGTAGTCTCTAGAAAATATTCATTGTAATACTTGTAAGAACACGGTTGAAGTAAAATAACTTGAGTAGAAAGTTTCTGACTGGTAATACCAAAGTTTCATAGGCGCCTTAAATTTTTTTCTTTATTTACAGTAATCTATGCCAGCAATTATGACAATGTTAGCAGACCATGCAGCTCGTCAGCTGCTCGATTTCAGCCAAAAACTGGATATCAACCTTCTAGACAATGTGGTGAATTGCTTATACCATGGAGAAGGAGCCCAGGTAAAGTAGTTGAGAAAAACTTTTTAACATTAATGCGGTATTATTCAGTTTATAATAAAATTTTAAATTATCGCCTTTTTAAAAAGTGTTGCATAGTTTATGTTAAATTGGAACTATATATTAACCAGTGAGAAGCAGTCTGTAGAAACTGTATTATATGCATTACTTCTGTGTATGTAATATACTTGGAGTTAAAAGATTCTTGTATTTTTGAAACATTTAAATTACAGAAGTACTTCACTGATAAAACTCCTTTTAAGAGTCCAAAAATACTGAGCATCTTAAGTTATTTGAATTTAAGACGTGTAAAAATGGTCAGTTACTGTAGGCAGTTATCTTACACATAATCCATGTTTTTATCAGATTAAAGTTTTTATACAACCAATTGAATGTTAGACAAGACAGGAATATTCATAAATTTTTCAGTTGATGTTACAAGAAACTGGGCAGTCTTGATTCTTCACTCTGTGGAGTTAATCACATGAAGGGTTTTAAATGAGTGAGATTTTCTGTTGGATTTAAACATCTTGAGGTGATGTGACAAAAACCAGTAAGATTTTGTTACCAAAATATTATATTCCTAGTAGATGGTGTCTGGTTAATACATGGGAAGTTAATTATATCTTCAAGATACTAGTTTATATTTGCATACTTAAACCCTGAGTGCTATGGTACTGTTTAGAAACCTGAAAGGTAGATAAGATTTTATTTATTTATTTAACAGAGAGAGAGAGAGGGAAGCAGGCTCGCTGCTGAGCAGAGAGCCCGATGTGGGACTCGATCCCAGGACCCCGAGATCATGACCTGAGCCGAAGGCAGTGGCTTAACCCACTGAGCCACCCAGGCGCCCCAGAAATTGTATCTTTTATAGATGGTCTTAAAAGCATGATGTATAAATACTAGCATGTGCATAAATATTTCAGTTTCCTCTGAAATCCAACATTATTTTAGTGTGTGTGTGTGTGTATAAAAGAGAAAGTGTGTTTATAAAGTGAAAGGGGGGCCATGAAAGTTGTATGAATGGTAAGAATTATTCTTCAGATTTTGTAAGCTTGGTCCAGTTTTAGAACTCCTAGGGGCTTTTGGTCCACATTATTGTCCCCAAAAGCCTTCCTGAAAAAGTATTCACCATATGTATTACACATACAATGTAGTAGTTTCTTTGTGCTCTACATTCAACTTGGAGCTTTAAGCTTCATTTTATTTTAACATGCGTGTGTGGAAAGCAGCTGCTTTTGGAGGAAGGTATACAAGTAAGGTTGAGCTCAACTTTGAATATATTAGAAGCTCAAGCCTTGTAGCCATTAGAAAGATGGGCATTTAATTTTGTCACATCACTTAGCTGCTACTGCTGTGTAAATCTTTGCTCTTTTTAACATGACTCACAACATCTAAAAGTATGAGGATAAACAGAGACCAGTGCTCTTCTAGGCTTATAACTAAGAAGTAACAGTAACTTTTATCCTGAGGAATATATTGGTGGTAGGGTACCTGGCTGGCTCAGTTGGAAGAGTATGTGAGTCTTGATCTCACAGACGTGAGCTCAAGCCCCATGTTGGGTATAGAGATGACTTTAAAAAAAAAGACTAAATATATATATATATATATAGGTGGTGGTGCTGCTACTGCTTTTAGTAGTGTTTCATATTATTGAGATTTAATGATCTGTTTTAAATTTGATTAAATAAAATGTAGACTTAGGAAAGTGTTTTTTATTTATCGAAGCAGAATAAACTCCCAAAAGTAAGAATTTTATGTCTACTTATACTATAGGACAGATCAGTTACATAAAGATAATTGCAAACTGTTATTTTTCATTGTTATAGATAAGGAAGTGGAGGCTTAGAGCTTAAAATCAGCTAAAAACCTTTTTTATAAAAGTGTATCTTTACACTTCTAGTTCTAGTGGATTTTTCATATGCCACCTCTTTGGGGGTTTATTGTGAGTAAAAGAAAAAAGCTGTCATGGAAAACATGTTTTTAGTGATTGATATTTTGGTTGTCCAGTTAAGTTTTCTAGTTACTGCTCTAGAGTGTAAGCTACAAACTTACCTACAAGAGACTAGAAGATAGTAGGGTTTGTAAAAGCACCTGTTGTGGTACCTCATACTTAGAAGGCATTCTGTTTAAAGGGTACTTTAGGAAGTATAATGAAGAAGATTTAGCATATGGCGCACACTCATTGTTCTAAAATACAGTATGGTTTCTTAATTTTTTTTTCCAATTTCATAGAGTATGTGCTAAAAATGGCAGCTATAGAAATTATGATAATTAAACATTAAAACTCAGAGGAAGCTAATTTTTTTAAGGATTATATTAATTTCGGAGGGGAAGAGATTGTTAGAGTGGTGCCTTTTAATCTATACCTGGAGCTTATGTCCAAATGGGCAGTATAGAAGGATATTTAACACTGTCACATTAGAACTGTCTTCTCTTCTAAGTATTTTTCTATTTTTACCCAAGTTAGGCAGCCAGCGGGGGGGAAATATATTGAAGAGTTGGGTGTTTTCTCCAATGCTGTGTTAAGTGACTTGAACTCTTAATCTATTGCTTAGCAACTAAAATACTTTCACCATTCAGTAAGTAACACAGGGAGATACCAAATTTTCTCCTTCTTTAGTTTCCTTTTGTGTATTTTTTTTAACCCCTCCTGGAGTTCTAAGTTAATAAAAGAATATTGTGTAAGGATTGTGGGGTTAGGACAAAATAGAGACTAAGATACAAATTCTAGAAGTGACGTCATAGAGTAAAAGGACACCTAAAAGGAAATGATATGATTTATGCAGTGTTAATGATAATAGTGTGGTGAGTATTCACTTCTGTGTACAATTGTCATCATTTCAAAACCTCTAATAGAGTATCGTGACCAAGTAATTTTTACTAGGCATGGATCTTTGATATACCTCATGTTCTTGGTCATTTGTTACCATTTTATGTGCAAGTGTAGCTAGTGAGAAATGAATAGATCTAGTTAGATGTTCTTTGGGAGAGATCAAAACATTGATCAGTGGGACTCCTGGGTGGCTCAGTGGGTTAGAGCCTCTGCCTTGGCTCAGGTCCTGCTCTCAGGGTCCTGGGATCGAGCCCCACATTGGGCTCTCTGCTCAGCGGGGAGTCTGCTTCCTCCTCTCTCTGCCTGCTTGTGGTCTCTCTCTCTGTCAAATAAATCTTTTTTTAAAAAAGTTTAAAAAAAGAAACACAAAATTGATCAAGTGTGCTTTGGCCCTAGATAACTCAGGTCATTATTATTTCTGCTTTTTGTCATTATATAGCATAATTACAACTCCTTAAAACTGTTAGTCCCTTAACAATTTCTAATAAAATTATATGTATTTTAAGAGCTTTTATACTCTAGCTCTAACCTTGTACTTGTAGGTTGGAATTCAGTCAGCTGTTTTCTTCTTCCAAGTTCTATGGTGGTTCTGGTGGTGGTGTCAAGGTGCAAAAGCACTACTTAGCAGCGTCTGGGTGGCTTAGTCAGTGAAGTGCCTGCCTTCGGCTCAGGTCATGGGATCTAGCCCGGCGTTGGGCTCCCTACTCAGTGAAGAGCCTGCTTCTCCCTCTCCCTTCCGCTCTGCCTACTTGTGCTATCTCTGTCAAATAAATAAATAAAATCTTTAAAAACAAAACAAAAAAAATTACTTAGTGGGTGTATATTTTCAGTTTTCTTCTAAACAATAAGCAGTGTATATTGCTAGTTGGTTGATGGGGAAACCACTATATCTGCTACCTAAGGAAAAAAATTCTTAACGACAAAGCCAAAATAAGGAACTTATTTTTTTTGTACATTGGAATAAAACCTGAGTTAAAGATTTTGAGGTGTCTATCAGAGATGGTTCAAATTAGAATGAATGTATCTTTCCCCCTCTGATACTTGCTTTATAACCTGTAGAATTAAAGCCTTGATCAAGTTGAATCAGTCTAACAAATAATTGATATAATTGAAAATTATCAAACTTTCTACTTACATGTGGTAGAACTAGGTGGAAGGTAATTAGGGAGGATCCACTTGAGCTACAAAACTGCCTTTAAAGGTGAAAAGATTAAGCTGTTCTTCAAAAAAGTCAATAGAATTAACAGCCTTTGGTAAAATGTGTTCATATCATTAAACTATAATGGTTAAAATGAAGAGGCTAGATACATAGTGTCATTATGGCTAGATCTCTAAAATTCAGTTGTCTATTACACCTTACAATAAAGCTAAGGGAAAGTGTCAAATGAAAAGAGCAGATTGTAGTGTTTTTATAGTATACTATTTATATAAAATTTAGTGACCTGGGGGTGCCTGGTGGCTCAGTGGGTTAAAGCCTCTGCCTTCTGCTCAGGTCATGATCTCAGGGTCCTGGGATCAAGCCCTGCATCAGGCTCTCTGCTCAGCAGGGAGCCTGCTTCCTCCTCTCTCTCTGCCTGTCTCTCTGCCTACTTGTGATCTATCAAATAAATAAATAAAATCTTTTAAAAAAAAATTTAGTGACCACAAAACTGTATCATCCATGAAATTTTATGCACATGCTGAGAAAATATGGACAGGAAAAGACCCCAAATTCATGAAAGTCATTCTCTCTAAAGAAGGAACAAAGGAAGGAAATGGCACTGGAGAAAAGGTATAAAGGTGATTTCCCTAAGTTGTAGATCTTTTATGTTTGAAAGGAAAGTACAAGTAAAAAGCAAAGTGTTAACATTTGTTAATTGTAGATAATGGCTATATAGGTTTTTATTATTCCTCGTTTTGCATTTTAAAGACGAAAACAGGGGTGCCTGGGTAGCCCAGTAGGTTAAATGTTTGACTCTTGGTTTCAGCTCGGGTCATGATCTCAGGGGCCTGGGATCAAACCCACCCTTGTTGGCTCCGTGCTCAGAGCAGAGTCTGTTTGAGATTTTCTCCCTCTGCCCATCTCCCTTTCGCTCGCTCTCTCTGCACACTCATGCTTGCTCACTCTCAAATACATGAGCTCTTAAAGATACGAAAACAGAAGTTTTCCTTTTTTTTTTTTAAGATTTTTATTTATTTTGACAAAGAGAGAGATCACAAATTGAGAGGCAGATAGGGGGGAGGGAAGCAGGCCCCCTGCTGAGCAGAGAGCCTGATGCAGGGTTTGATCCCAGGACCCCTGAGATCATGACCTGAGCAGAAGGCAGAGGCTTAAAACCCACTGAGCCAACTAGGTGCCCCAGAAAGCAGAAATTTTCAAAATAAGCTAGGATTTGATACGAAATTCAGAAGACTTTCAGAGAATGGGTAAAAGGTGTATTTATAAAAAATTTTAAGAGACTTTAAAGGGTTTCAGGGTCTTCATGTTTTATATATATCTATGGGTATTTGGGGTTTGTGGCCTTACTTAGACCCAGTTTTCCCAAGAAAAAAAGTGTATGTATGTATTATTTTTTTTCTTCATGAAGTATGTATTTATAGGTAAGGTTTGTTGGAGACATCTTGGTAACTTGCAAAGCAGGGAGTACCATTACATAATTTATTTAAGTATAAATGAGTTTTTATGTGTTGCTTTCACTTGATTGTTAAGTGCTAAGAACGTCACATTAGAGAAATTTTTGTTAGTATTGGTTGGGTTTAAGTTCCATTTTGAGAATGCTAAATAAAGTAGATTGCAAAAAAAAAAAAAACTACTCTGTTTCAGAGAGATATAGTCCCGTTTTAAATTGAAGTTTAAGGGTGGTATTTTAGTTTAAGAATGTTTAAAGAAGTTTAAGAATGGATACATTTTTATTTCTGTATGGACTAATTATTTCTTGGAGTGTTTCAAAAAGTTAGTAGAATCACTGTCATATTAGGATTTGTGCCTTGCTCAGTACCATTTTAATGAATGATTAAAAAGAACAAGTGAGCTTAAAACTATTTTCATATAATATTTTAGCAAAGAATGGCTCAAGAAGTACTGACACATTTAAAGGAGCATCCTGATGCGTGGACAAGAGTCGACACAATTTTGGAATTTTCACAGAATATGAACACGAAAGTAAGCAAGTGGTGGTTTTAAAATCCATTATTTCTTCTTTTCTTCCAGTCATAAACTTTGAGGAAGGTATCTCATTTTTAGTATTGCATTTGTTATCTCAAATTATTTAATATTGTTAACTTATTTCAAAATTTAGTCTTAAACATAGAATTAATTCTTGCAAATAGTCCTAAGAATTATGAATGAAGTTTTGTAATTGGGACTAGTATGCAAGGTGGCTTTTTTGCTTGCTTTTTTGTTTTTGTTTTTGTTTTTAAGAGTATGTATACAGATCTAAGTAGCATAAATTCTGAATGTTACTCAGAGATGAAACATAACATCAGAGGAATTATTTTGGGCAAGTAATCAATATAATAATACAGGCTAGGCACCAACACCAAGTTGTGTGGGCAGCATAAAACCCTGCTCCATGGTACCGATGCTTCTAATGGGACAGCACTCAGTTTTTATTTGCAATTGAAAAATGTTATAATTTGGGTCCTTTTTTCCTAGTTTGAACAGAAGGGTTGATCAAAATGTGTTTTGACTGTTTTAGGCTTGATGATTCACACTTCTCTTTAAACTGCCTTAAAGTAATAAAATACCATGCATGGCATTCTGTTTAATACACACAAGATTTCCACTTGTTATACATTGTGTTAAAACAGAAAATAGCCATTTTCACATCTGTTTCTGAAATCAGACTGTATTAATTAACAGTTTTAAAATACTAATTAGTTTTGACATTTTGTAAATTTTTAGGGCAAAAATACAGTCCAGAACTTCCTCAAAGTGCTAACCTTAAGTAACATAATAGTGTTTGCCTGTTTGCTTGCCTGGTAAATTTTGCTTTTTATACTGACAGACATTACTAATGTTTAAGTTGATTTATCAACAGTATTTTTAAAAACTCAAATTTGTCTTGTGAAAAATGAGATGATTAGAGGAACAGAAAGAAAGCAACAGGTAAAGAATTCTTCAATTTACATAAATTACAAATGATTTGGTGCTAAATTTATGCACTATGACATTTGGCTTTTATGCAATCATTTTTTTTTTCTTTAAAGATGTTAACACTACCTGATATTAATCATAATGTTCCATTATGTTGATTGCTTGTAATAGGAAGAAAAGGGGTGTCTTCCTGTGCAACTGACACAGCTAGGCTTTGACGGCAGGCCTCCACAAGGTCTACCCTTTTGATTCCCTTTAACTGAATTCTGTTCATCAATTGTTTTTGTTTCATGGGCGGTGGGGGGGAAAGGGGAATTCAATGCATAAAATAAGTATTTCTAAGGGCTCAGTAGAAATTTCTACCATAGGGATCATTTCATGCATTTATTTTTTTCATTTAGTCTTTGCTGTTATCTGTCCCTCATCTTCATAACTCAGCAGTGGATTTCTCAAGTCCTGAGATGTAAAGCAGAAATGTGATTAATTCTTTAGAGTGATACTTGGATTATGTATGGATATTTCCAAAATAGTCATTTATCTTGGCCCTTAGATTTGGCTAGCAGTTAAGATTGTTTTAGCCAAAAATACTCAATTTCAAAAAATGTGAGTTCTCTTCATATGTGGAGTGTTAATGTTTAGGTGAGATTGGGATTTAGAACATTATGACGGCAATTTTTGTTTTCCTTTGACATAAATTGTAAAAAGCTTTTATTGGGCTTACTGCCTCAGCGGGTTGGCCTAAAGAAAAATGCGAATTGTATCTTCAGCAAGCTAAGACTACCATTTTACAGTTGGAGGAGGGAGTAGAGGTTAGTGAGTAAATTTAGGTAACAAAGTATCAAACATAAAGGAAGCAGGGTAATAGCATAAGCTGTAAAACATTGGTTAAATAGGGTGAAATTATCATTGGGGTTACTGCTGCTTACTGGTGTATTTATGGTGGATTTTTAGTTTTTTAAAGATTTTTTTTTAATTGGTTAAGAATTAACAAGAGGATATATTGTAAGAAGTTCATTGTTTTGACTTAGTAAAACTTTGACAGTGTTATTTCGTGTCTATAAAATTCAGAGTTTTTAGGGTAGTATGTTTTCAAAAGTTAATTTAAAATTTCAGTGAATCAGAAACCTTTTTTGCCTGTTTATATTTTTCTGAGACCTAGACCTGTTAAGGGATTGTAAATGAGCAGGTTAGAAAGTTTCGGTATTTACTGCTGATTATGAAACCCTTTGATGGTATCAGATTTTTAATTTCAGAATTTTGCTTTGGCCTTGTTTTTATTTTGGAAGTCTTTTTAAGGAATGTTGTGCAAATGTAGGATTTTAGTTGAAATGGCAAAATTTTCTTGAAAAGTATGAAATGTTAAAATGAAAGAAAACAGCAAAAACATTTACTATTTGAGCACAATGTAGTTTGGGACAGTCTATATTGTGCTTTGGATAAAATGAGCATTCACATGATCCCTTTGGTTGAAATACTAATGCTCCTATTTTATTGTGTGATGACTAACCATTTTAAAGATGAACTCTTATTCTCAGCCAAAACTTGCAATCTGAGGTTCTGTGTCTATATATGAATGAATTTACCTTTCAGGTATTATAGCTCATTCTTCCCTACTTCAGATAATTGAAACATACCACAACAGTTTTGTCCCTTTTCTTCCTCCTGTCTATCCACACTAATTGGTCATGGTAATAATTTTGGGTAGTAACTCCTATAGCATTATAAATTGTTGTGAATGTTGTTGACTATTTAGAGTGAGTAATCAGCAGGAGGGACAAAATGGCTTGAAAGTGGTATCTGTATTTATTTTCTTACATTTTTAGTTAATACTTTTATATTTAGGAAGGAATACCTGAAAGGTAAAAACAGATTGCAACATGCGTTTGTGTATTTTTGACTGTGCACAAAAGTTTATCTTTAAATTAGTAGAAATAGCAACTGTAAGGGTGGGATTACAATTTAAAATTAAACCCGTGGGTTGTCTTGCTGCTCCTTAAGTAACACACCAGAGATGTTTATAAATACCTTCTATAGAAAGTATCTGTGACAATACTTTAATACTTGGCCAAGAGCTTACAACTCCTAGAAGATGGTAGGAAGCTTGAGAGCATCCAAGCTGCTAAATTCTTAGGAGCCTGGTCGTGTTAAAGTACGTGAGCCTGTGAGCAGTCATTTATGCTGTGAATTCATATCTGGCTGCTACTTTTCCTTCTACAGATAAGCCCATTTGGCTGCTTAAAGGGCTTTTTAGTTGGTTCTTCCTCCTGGTGTGAGCATGTATAAACAGCAGGACATTAAATAGAGTAGTGAACAATAAAATGAGGAAAATGCATGAAAACTCAGTATATGGGTGAATAGATCCTTGTTTAATATATGTAATTAAACTTGGTAGCATAATGTTTTTGAAACTTTAGATGTAAATGTGTGAATGTCTGTCCATTTGTGAATCCTGAAAGTTGCCAGTATTATAACAATATATTCACATGTTTCTATTCTCCAATTTTCAGTATTATGGACTACAAATTTTGGAAAATGTGATAAAAACAAGGTGGAAGATTCTTCCAAGGAACCAGTGTGAAGGTAGGAAAATGTTTCAAAGAATTGTAAATTCAGAATTGAATTTTTTTTTTGGCATTTTTATTATAGTTGAATATTGGGCAGGGTGGCTGTGGTGTTAAATCTTTGGTAGTTTAATAGTTCTGATGGCGATTACTGCTTTCATCAATTGGCAAGGCAGGTTCTATTTATATTTGGGGGCCGGGGAAGAAAAAGATTACTCTTCGGGGGAGAGGAGACCAGAGGGGTCAAACTGTTCACAGTAAATGCTGTGGTGAAAAAAATACATATCAGCCTGTGGTTAATCAGTACCATTAATGAAGTGAATGAATTTTGAGTATGTGTTCTTATACATGGTTTTAAGTTTGCCAAACGATAACTGATAAGTAGTAAGTATTGTAGCACATTAAATAGTACATAAACTTAACACAGCAAAGGAAAAACAAAGTTTTAAAAATTAAAGATTGGGGGCGCCTGGGTGGCTCAGTGGGTTAAAGCCTCTGCCTTCAGCTCAGGTCATGATCTCAGGGTCCTGGGATCGAGCCCCACATTGGGCTCTCTGCTCAGCAGGGAGCCTGCTTACCCCTTTCTCTCTCTGCCTGCCTCTCTGCCTACTTGTGATCTCTGTCAAATAAATAGATAAAATCTTTTTTAAAAAATCTAAAAATTAAAGATTGGGATGTCTGGGTAGCTCAGTTAAGTGTCCAACTCTTAATCTCCACTCAGGTCTTGATCTTAGGGTTGTGAGTTGAAGCCTCGTGTTGGCGTAGGGCATGGAGCCTACTTAAAATTTAAAAAAAAAGTCACAAAGCTTTACCTTTGGGAATTCTGGGCCTGCTTTAGAAGAAATTAGCTTCTAAATTAGGGAAAGAAGAGAAAAGAAAATGAAGATGTGATGATGCCTGTTAATTGATATTTAACTTTTGTCCTTACACTATCTCAGTAAAGGTAGTCCTAGTTTAAGAAACTTGGAGCAAGCTTAGTCTCTTGAAGTATATTGATACAATTATGTCCAGTTTTCTTATTACTGCCTCTGTCACCTGCATTGTATCACTAACTTGTTTAATCTCTGACAAATACATAAATATAAGCCTGGACTTTATAATGGGGAGTATGCTACTACTGGTGGCCTTTTTTTTTTCTATTATGTCTTCATTCTTTGTTGATCTTTAATAAGTATTTCACTTGTTTCTCATGTCATTTTTATGGTGGGAGAGTGACCTGGATTTACACATCTAGTCTTTTCTCTAGAAAGCTGGTGTCTTTTTAGCATGTTCAGAGGTGAATAAGACAGTTTTTAATGGAGTATCCTTACTGTACCATAAATCACAGGGTAAGAATGACAGTAAGGGGAAGGGGGGTGTGGGGGTATAGTGCCTCCATGAAAGGTTCCTATTTAAATGTGTTACTTGGGGTTGAAACCATTTTAGGTGGATGATGTTGTGTGACCTCGGAAGTTAATGAGTACAGTTGGGCTGTGTGGCCCAAATAGATCTCCATACTCATCACTGCTCTCTAAGAGGGATCTTAGGTGTGGTTCTTGTTCCTCGGCCGCTATTAATTAAGCCCCTCTTCTGTTTCTGTATACCTATACCCTTGTCTCTTACCCCATAGGGATTGTACTAGATGATCCTTCAACATTTTTTTCCAGCTTTAAAATTAAACAATTAGAAATGATACTGGTTTAGGGGCACCTGGGTGGCTCAGTGGGTTAAGCCGCTGCCTTCGGCTCAGGTCATGATCTCAGGGTCCTGGGATCGAGCCCCACATCGGGCTCTCTGCTCAGCGGGGAGCCTGCTTCCTCCTCTCTCTCTCTCTGCCTGCCTCTCTGCCTACTTGTGATCTTTCGCTGTCAAATAAATAAATAAAATCTTTAAAAAAAAAAAAAAAAGAAATGATACTGGTTTATCAAAATCACAGTTCTATTTGTTACTGAAAAAATTAAGTCTCCCTGAGGATTTGGCATTTTTCGTTTTCTATGTGAATGGGAGTAGTATGTTTGGGTTTTTATCCTGAAGTCACAGTAGCTCTCGTATCAAATGTACACATACTCCAGGGTCCATAAGACTGTTTACTTTGAAAAAATCTATCATGTTTGAAAAAAACTGGAGAGAAGAGTGCTGATTATTCTGCCTGACTTAAAAGAGAGTTCTGTTTTATTCATGTGTTCCATTCTGTGTTGGTGAGACACTTCTTTGTTTCTCTGCAAACAGTACAGTTGGCCCCTGAACAGCGAAGGGGTTAGGGGTAACACCACCACCACCTCATGCAGTTGAAAATCCATGTATAACTTTTGACTCCCCAAAACATAACTACTAGTAGCCTACTATTGACTGGATGCCTTGCCAGTAACAAAGTTGAGGAACGCCTATTTTGTAGATAATATATATTACATACTGTATTCGTACGTAACATTTCTAGGTAAAAGAATGTTACTAAGAAAATCGAAGAGAATATACATTTGCAGTACTGTACTATGTATATGTATTTTTTAATGCACGTGTGAGTGGACCCGTCCTTTTCAAGCCCATGTTACCCAAAGATCAGCTGTATCTATAAAGAAGATGTATCAGAATCACCTTTCCCTGGGTTTTTCTCTTCAAGACTAGTAATAAGTACCTGACGTTAACTCTGCGGCTCACATAATGGTTGCCATTATTTGGAGGGAAAAGTGTGATAAAACTTTTAGAATCTTTCACATGCTTATTAGGGGAACGCGTAAGGGGCACCTGGGTGGCTCAGTCCGTTAAGTGTCTGACTCTTGATTTTCGCTCAGGTCTTGATCATCGGTCATGGGACAGAGCACAGCATTGGACTCCACACTCAGTGTGAAGTCTGCTTGTCCCTCTCCCTCTGGCCCTCTCACCCTACATGCATGCTTTACCCCCCCCATAAATAAAATCATTTTTAAAAAAAACATGTAAATCTCCCAGAGAATGTGAACTCCAGATAGACAACAGCAGCTTTCCACAATGCATTTAGTGATTTGTTTTTAAGGTAAAACATCAGAAAATAAATTCAGTGCTTTATTAATTTCTTATTCTATAATTATTTTCAACGTTATCAGTCCTGAGAGGCTTTCCTGTCTTAAGATTTTGTGTCTCACAAAATAAACTTAGATTTTTGAATGTTACTTTTCTTTCATCTTTAAGTAAGTTAAGTGTTAGGAATAAATTTGTATAACCCACATGTATGTATGTGTATGTTTTTGTCCGTAACTTTTATAAATCTTCCGAAACTGTTGTCTCCTTCACAAGTGAATACCTCACTTGTTAGGTATTCCTTGTCCAGCTTAGCATATATTTATTTATCTGGTACATACATTGTGTATCTGCTTTGTACAAAGCACTAGTAGGTATTAAGACTAGGTAAACACATTCCTATATCAAAGTGTTGCAGGTGGGAATATACACATGGATGTAGAGAAAAAGTTAAATTATTAAATACAATGAGTGCCACTCTTACTAAAAGAGGGAAATGATCATCATCAGGTAGCACCCTTTATTTTTTATTTATTTTCTTATTAACATGTAATGTATTATTAGCCCCAGGGGTACAGGTCTGTAAATTGCCATGTTTACACACTTAACAGCACTCACCATAGCAAGGGTTGCGCCCTTTAAACAAGTTTCTTCATGCGGATGGCAGTGCTAGATGTGTTTTAAAGGAAGAATAGGTTTGATTGCACAGAAAGCAAGGCAAAATAACTTGAATTTTTTAAACTGTTTTCAGGTTTTTGTCCGTAAATATATGTTAATTTTCTTTCTTTTTAAGGATAATGGCATTTTCAGTTTAACCCTTTTGTCTAAAGCACTTTGCCAGGAAAATCCCTGACAGTTCTAGATGATGTTACATGTCTCTTGCTATGTTTCCTTGGTGTATATCCTGTTTCACTGGGTCACAAATGAATAAAATTTCAAAAAGAAAATACACAACAGATAATAATTAGCCAAGTAAAAGTTTCAAAAACATGAAATTAGAAGATTTTAATTTTTAAAGCAGGAGATCCAGTTTCATAATAGAACATTTTGACAATTTAGACTTAATACAATTTGGTGTCCCCTCCTCCCCTTTCCCCTATTCCCTAAATACAAGTTTAATGATGTTAGGGATCCAAGAATGATAATTGCTTTTTTTTTTTTTTTTTTTTTTTTTTAAGTTTTTTTTCATTTATTTATTTGAGAAAGAGCAAGCCTGTATAGGATGGGGGAAGGTGGGAAGGGCAGAGGGAAAGGGAGAAGCAGGTTCCCGCAAAGCAGGGAGCCCAAAGCAGTGTTCCATCCCAGGAGCTGATCCAGGAGTGACCTGAGCCCCAGGCAATCACTTAACTGACTGAGCCACCCAGGCAACCCTGTTGATTGCATTGTTATGCTTGGTATATAATTACGCAATGAACAAATTTTTTTTTTTTTTAAGATTTTTTTATTTATTTGACAGAGATCACAAGTAGGCAGAGAGGCAAGCAGAGAGAGAGAGGAGGAAGCAGGCTCCCTGCTGAGCAGAGAGCCTGATGTCGGCCTTGATCCCAGGATCCCGGGATCATGACCTGAGCTGAAGGCAGAGGCTTAACCACTGAGCCACCCAGGTGCTCCCTGAACAAATTATTTTTGTTAGTGTTTCCCCCAATTTACTTCATCCCTCTACCTTAAGGGCCTCATGAGTTCCCAATATTTTTGCTCATACATACATGTAAATTATTTATGTATACATATATGTATATGTATACATAAATAATTATTTATGTATATATATATACATTATGTGTATATAATATCTTCAGAGTTTTGAAGTGAACATTTCCATAGTGAATTATTAGGTCAGAGACTCAATTTTTCACTGAGAAAAAATAGAGAAGTTTTATTTTAACTAAAAAAAAATTTAAGTATAGTTGAAAAAGTATAGCTGACACACAGTGTTTTATTAGTTTCAGGTATACAGTATAACGCCATGCTCATCACAAGTGTAGCTACCATTTGTTACCATACAGTGCTATTATAATATCATTGGCTGTATTTTCTGTGCAGTACTTTTTGTCTCTGTGATTTACTCATTCTGTACTGGAAGCCTATACATTCTAGTCCCCTTCACCCCTTTTGACCATCCCCGTAAACATCTCCCCTCTAGTAGTAACAACTAGTTTTCTCTGTATTTGTCTGTTTCACCTTTGTTTTTGTTTTTTAGATTCCACATAGAAGTGGTATTTTGCCTTTTTCTGCCTAACTTTACTCACTTAGCATTATACCTTCAAGAACTCTTTCTTTTTGTGGCTGGGTACTATGCCAGTGTGTGTATGCGCGCACGCATTCCCCCACATCTTTACCGGTTCATTCATTGATGGTGACACTTAGGTTGTTTCCATGTCTTGGGTATTGTAAACAATACTGCAATAAACATAGGGGTAGGGTACCTGGGTGGCTCAGTCATTAGGCGTCTGCCTTTGGCTTAAGATTATGATTCCAGGGTCCTGGGATCCAGCCCTGCGTTGGGCTCCCTGCTTAGCAGGAAGCCTGCTTCTCCCTCTCCCAGTCCCCCTGCTTCTGTTTCCTCTCTCACTGTCTCTGTCTCTCTCTATCTCTCTCTCTGTCAAGTAAATAAATAAAGTCTTTTTTTAAAAAGTAAGTAAATAAACATAGGGGTCCGCGAATTCATGTTGTCATTTTAAATACCCAGCGGTGAAATAATTGAATCATATGGTAGCTGTATTTGTAATTTTTTGAGGAACTTCCATACTGTTTTCTACAGTGGCTTCACCAGTTGCGTTCCTACCAACAATACACTAGGGTTCCTTTTTTTCCATATCCTCACCAACACTTGTTATTTCGATTCTAGCCATTCTGACAGATGTAAGATGATCTCTCATTGTGGTTTTGGTCTGCATTTCCCTGATGATTTGTGATGTTGAGTATCTTTTTTTTTTAATAGATTTTTTTTTTTTTTTGAGAGAATCTTTTTTTTTTTTTTTTTTTTTTTAGATTTTATTTATTTGACAGAGAGACAGTAAGTAAGCACAACAAGGGGGAATGGCAGGCAGGGGAGAAGCAGCTCCCGCAGAGCAAGGAGCCTGGTGTGGATGTGGGGTAGATGTGGAACTCAATCCCAGGACCCTGGGATCATGACTTGAGCTGAAGGCAGACACTTTAACCAGCTGAGCCACCCAGGTGCCCCATGTTGAGTGTATTTTCATGTGTCTATTGGCCATCTGTATGTCTTCTTTGGAAAATATCTATTCTAAAGTCCCCTGCCCATTTTTTATCAGATTTGGGGGGGTGATGTTGAGTTGTGTAAGTTTTTAATGCATTTTTTATATTAATCCCTTACTGGATGTATCATTTGCAAATGTCTTTTCCCATTCAGTAGCTTGCCTTATTTTGTTTGTTTTTCTTTGCTATGCAGAAGCCTTTTTGTTTTGGTGTAGTCCCAGTGGTTTATTTTTGCTTTTGTTTCTTTTGCCTGAGAAGACATATCTAGAAAATGTTGCTAATGCTAAGGTCTGAGAGATTACCTATATTTTCTTCTAGAAGTTTTACAGATTCAAGTCTCACACTTAGGTTTTCAGTTTATTTTGAGTTTGTCTGATGTAAGAAAGTGGTCCAGCTTCATTCTTCTGCATGTAGCTGTCCAGTGTTCCCATCACCATTTATTGAAGAGATTGTGTATTTTCCCATTGTATATATATTTTTTTAAGATTTTATTTATTTGACAGAGATCACAAGCAAGCAGAGAGGGGGGAAGCAGGCTCTCTGCTGAGCAGAGAGCTCCATCCCAGGTCCCTGGGATCATGACCTGAGCTGAAGGCAGAGCTTTAAAGCACTGAGCCACCCAGGCGCCCCTCCCATTATATATTCTTTCTCTTTTGTCATACATAAATGGACCAAATAAGCATAGGTTTATTTCTGGGCTCTATTCTGTTCCATTGATCTATGCTGAAGGGAAAATTTTAATTATGTGATATAGAATAATTTCTAAATAGGGACTGGTTGCTGGTTACTGAAATGAT
This sequence comes from Meles meles, assembly GCF_922984935.1. Taxonomy (NCBI): domain Eukaryota; kingdom Metazoa; phylum Chordata; class Mammalia; order Carnivora; family Mustelidae; genus Meles; species Meles meles. The sequence continues at coordinate 61,389,225 of NC_060080.1, forward strand.
TAACGATATACCAGGACTGTCAGTGATGTTGATTCTCTGTCTTGGCTGCACATCAGCCTTCATTATCCAGGTAATCCTCCCTTTAAAAAAAAAAAATTTTTTTTAAGATTTTACTTATTCATCTGACAGACAGAGATCACAAGTAGGCAGAGAGGCAGGCAGAGAGAGAGGGAGGGAAGTAAGCTTCCTGCCAAGCAGAGAGCCCGATGCCGGGCTCAATCCCAGGACCCTGGGATCATGACCTGAGCTGAAGGCAGAGGCTTTAACCCACTGAGCCACGCAGGCACACCCCTTTTTAAAAATTTTTGGTTAAAAAATTCAAATGATAAAGGAGGGGGAAGCCCCCTTTGACCCTCCCTGAAAAATTTATCTGTATAAAGGTAGCATTTTATTTTGTTTTTTAAACCAAAAAATGATTTAATCTGTTAAGGTATATGGCTTACAGGTCGTTTCATTTCATGAGCTAGATGAGAACTTGCTGATACTGAAAAGGGGAGCGGTGAATGTATGAGGAGTCCGAGGTGGTAAAATCATAATTGGTCATTTTGGAAGTTTGAGTGCTTAAAGATACTTGGGCAGTTGAAGTTTGAATTACGCATGTCTCTGTTTTAATTTGGAAAGTTGGTAAAACAATCGATTACCCATAAGGTTTTACTTAGTGCCTTGTTAGTATGATCTTGCATAAGATATTTTATTTCTCTGAATCTTGACTGCCTTCCTACCTTACTGGGATATGATAGAAGAGATGATGTTTATAAAGCTTTGTGCACTCCTAAGTGCTAAGTATGAATAAACACAGCATGCATGTTTCCAGTCTTTTTCCACAAAAATATCTTCATTTCGACAAATAATCATGTTTTAGTCTCAGATCACTTTGAAGTTTCTGCAGTAGCTTCCTAACTGGAGTCCTTAATACTTACTTTTGTCTGTACCTTATGTTCACCACAAATGATTTAGCATGGTATTTTTTTGTTCTTTTTTAGACAAGGGGATTTAATGCAAGGGATTGACGGGTTTAGTAAGGCCAGGAGAGGGCCGTTCAGGTAACCTAGATGTTAATAAACACAGGAACCAGCTACTAAGCTTGGGGTTGGGGGAACAAAAGGAAAGATACGATTGCCAGAACCTGGAAGCTGTTTAACTATACAGTTTGATAAATTTTGACTTAAGCATATACCCATGAAGCCAATGTAATCTCTATCTTCACTTTTGTGATTGCTTTCTCTTTTACCCTTCCTCCCTCACCCCCCCTCCTCCTAGTCTTTCTGTCACTCATTTGCTTAGCTAGAGTAGAATGGCTGGATCATAGGGTAGGCGTGTGTTCAGCTGCCAAACTATTTTCTAAAATGGTTGTGTTGTTTCACATTCTTAGTAGCAATATAGTTGACCTATGAACTGTGTGAGGGGTTAGGGGAATTGACCTTGTAATCACAAATCCATGTAAAACTTTTGACTCCCCCCAAATTTAATCATTAATTACTGATGACTGGAAGCCTCACCAGTAATGGTCGATGAACACGTGTTATTGTATGTTAGGTGTCTTTTATACTATATCCTTAAACTAAATTAAGCTAGACAAGAGAAAATGTTCAGAAAATCATAAGGAAATAACATTTACAGTACTGTACTGTGTTTATTAAAAGAAATCCACAAATAAGTGTGCCTGTGTTGTTCAAGGGTCAGCTGTAATCATTAAATCTTTAGTAAAGTAAAGGTGGTTTTGTGATGAAGTATACGTAGCGATATTTATCATTTTAAGTGTATGGTTCAGTGTCAAGTAAGTACGTTCACAGTATCGGACAACCATTATCACTATCTCCAAAATATTTTCATCATCCCAAATTGAAATTGTACCTACTAAATATTAACTCTTGCATTATACTGACTCCCCTGTTAACCACTATTACACACTTTCTGTCTCTATGAATTTGCCTATTCTAAGTAACTCATATGAGTGTGATTTTATTTTATTTTTTTAAGATTTTGTTTATTTGCGTGAGAGACAGAGCAACAGAGAACGTGAGCAGGGAGGAGAGGGAGAAGCAGATCCCCACTGAGCAGGGAGCATGATGCAGGGCGCCATCCTAGGACCCTGGGATCATGACCTGAGCCAAAGGCAGATGCTTAACTGACTGAGCCACCCAGGTGACCCATGCAGGTTCTTTCTTAGAATAGCAATATTTGGTTTTTGTCTGGTTAATCTCACTTAACATATGTTTCCAGGGTTTGTCTATGTTACAATCTTTAACAGTATCTGAATTTCATTATGGTAAATGCCTGGATATTCCGTTGTCACCACATTTTGTTAAATGACTTATCTGTTCGTAGATAATGATGCTATAAATCCTGTATGTGTTTTTTTTTTTTTAAGATTTTTATTTATTTGTCAGAGAGAGACAGAGAGAAAGATCACAAGTAGGCAGAGAGGTAGGCAGAGGGAGAAGCAGGCTCCCTGCCGAGCAAGGAGCCCGATATGGGACTCGATACCAGGACCCTGGGATCATGACCTGAGCTGAAGGCAGCCGCTTAACCAACTGAGCCACTCAGGCGTCCCTGTATGTGGTTTTTATACTTGTTTGGTATCTGAGGCTATAACCCTTTCAGGAGTGATGTGGGGGGGCAGCTAGGTGGCTCAGTTAGTTAAGCATCTGCCAGGGTGCTGGGATCAAGCCCTGTGTTGGGCTCCCTGCAAAGAAGGGAGCCTGCTTTTCCCTCTACCCTGCTGCTTGTGCACACATGCTTTCCCTCTCCCTCTCTCAAATAAAAATCGTTTTTAAAAGAGTGATCAGTGTTCCTACAGCTCATTCCTCTTAAAATTATTAAACATGTAGGTAATAAATTACAGTGTGGTCCTAGCCTATTTGTATGAGTCCTGGTTTAAGCCTGTTTTTGAATTGATTTTAGCTATTTGTCTTTCGTTTTGCTGTTTGTTCTCTCAACTATTTCATTGAATAAGGAGTAGGAACCATGCTCTGGATTCATCTGGACCAGGTATAAAGAGGATAGATAGGTATATTTTAGTGTCTTTTTGTTGATCAGTATTGACAACAGCATTGTTGGTGGTTTAAATGGACAGATACTTTAATAAACACTTGGCGGGGGCGGGGGGGGGGGGGGGAACCTTACCTTCATTAAAATGGCTTTGATGGAGGAATGTACCAAATTTGCATTGTGAGAGGTGAGGGGGTAAACAAATATTTAAAGTTGAATTGGCGGGCCCCCTGGCTGGCTCAGTCAATAGAGCATTTGACACTTGATCTTAGGGTTGTGAGTTTGAAGCCCACAGTGTAGAGATGACTAAAAAATAAAACTTAAGGGGCACCTGGGTGGCTCAGTTGTGTGCCTGCCTTCGGCCCAGGTCATGATGTCAGGGTCTTGCTATCGAGCCCTGCATCCCGCTCCTTGCTCCTGGGGAGTCTCCTTCTCCCTCTCCCAGTCCCCCTACTTGTGTTCCCTCTCTCGCTGTCAAATAAATAAAATCTCTAAAAAACACATCTTTTTTAAAAAGAAATAAAGTAGAATTGGATACTTCTGAGTATTGCGCAGTAGTTGGAACTGGAGTGAACTCGGCTTGGTAGTTTTACTTTCACAATAGTCTGTTAAGACTCTTCATTTTCTTTAATATATGAAAATCAGCTACTGTGAAAGAGGAATCGGAATGGTAACTTTTTTGTTCGACATATTTTATGATTTGTCTAGGAATGCAGTTTTAGTAGGTGGAATCATGTATTTGTTTGAAGTTGTTTTATGGCACTCTATCACTGACCATATAGGATGGTAAGGTACAACTTAACGATTTAAATTTTGAGAAGTAGGGCTTTTGGGACACCTGGGTGGCTCAGTTGGTTAAGTGTGTGACTCTTGATTTCAGCTCCTGTCATGATCTCAGCGTCGTGGGATTGACCCCCATGTGGGGCAATTGGGCTCCACACTCAGCATGGAGTCTGTCTGTCCCTCTCCCTCTTCTCTTCCTCCTTTTATATCTCTAAAATAAATAAAACTTTAATAAAATCTTTCTTTTTTTTTTTTTTTTTTTAATGTAGGACTTTTGCTTCCATGGGAATATGGCCTGTCAGTAAGTTGTAGTTAGTAAGTGGTCATATTTTAAAGGATTTTAGTGAGGGATGCCTTGTGGCTCAGGTGGTTGAATCGGCTCTTGATGTCAGAGTGGTGAGTTCAAACTCCACACTGGGCTCCATGCTAGGGGTGGAGCCTACTTAAAGTGGCGGGAAGCCAGTTATAAAGAGTTTTAGTGAATCCTTTATAAAAGTCAGGTTTGGTAATGCATTTCTTTTACCATTATCATTAAGGACCACTTTTTAAAAGATGTTCCTAGGGGATAAGATTACTAATACGGTTGTGTAAGTAACTTGGAAGATGATGTGTAACTTCTAAGACAGGATGGGATTTGTTTTATTTATTCATTTATTTGGGACTTATTTTAGTTATTTGACACAGAGAGAGAGATCACAAGTAGGCAGGGGAGGGGGAAGCAGGCTCCCTGCTGAGCCAGGGCCAGTGAGGAGGGGAGTCCTGGTCAGGGCACCATCCCATGGCCATGAGCTCATGGCCTGAGCCGAAATCAAGAGTCAGATGCTCAGCCAACTGAGCCACCCGAGTGCCCCATGCTGGTCTCTTTTTTACATAGCACTTTGCAGTAATTTGAAGGTTAATTTAAACTTTTGAGGTGAATTTTTGTTGATTGAGAAGAATAGGATGAGGGGCTATAGATAAAAGATACTGTGGTGCCTGGGTGGCTCAGTTGGAGAGGACTTGGGAAAGAAGTTACAGTACTTAATGAAATAACTTTTGGTTTTTTGTGGGTTTGTGTGTGTGTGTGTGTGTTGTGTTTTTTTTTTTTTAAGATTTTTATTTATTTATTTGACAGAGATCACACGTAGGCAGAGGAGGAAGCAGGCTCCTTGGGAAGCAGAAAGCCAATGTGGGGCTCAATTCCAGGACCCTGGTATCATGACCCAAGCCAAAGGCAGAGGCTTTAATCCACTGAGCTACCCAGGTGCCCCAATGAAATAACCTTTGTACCTAGAAGTAGGAGATTCTAGACGGACACTTTATGTGCAGCCGTACTTGATCAGAAAAGTGTTGTTCCTTGGAGCACTTGGGTGGCTCAGTCAGTTAAGCACCTTTCTTGGGCTCAGTTCAGAGTCCTGGAATCAGCCCGGTATCAAACTTCCTGTTGAGCAGGGAGCCTGCTTCTCCTTTTCCATGCCACTCCCCCTGCTTATGCTTTTCTGTCAAGTAAATAAAATCTTCTGAATAAAGAAAGAAAAGGTGTTCCAATGTTCTGAAGGGATTGAAATATGATCATTGTAGAGTGACATGAAATTAAGATTCTATTGTCTATGGGAAACTTCCAGTTTTGGGTGGGTTTTTTTTTTTTTCCCACTTTTTCTGTTTTCATCTTTTACCCTTTGCTCCACCTACAGGTGAACTTCAGAAGCCTCTGAAAAGAGGGAGGAGATACTTAATTGGTTTAATTGGTAACAGAAGAGTTGAAGGATTTGTTTGATCCTATTTTCCTGTTCTCTGAGGCTGAAAAAAGCCTCCAAATATATATATTCCAACTAGAGGCAGCAATAGTAGTTTTAGACATTTTCCTCATTTCCTTATTACAGATGAGAAGAAAAGTATTAGATCTCTCATTGTATGGTATTGTCACTCATTTAATCTGAGAAGGCAATATTTTTGTTCCTGTTTTAGGCTGTGTGTTTTCTGTGTTAAGAGGTTTTAGAGGGATGCCTGTTATTGTCTAGTTTTTAGAGTGCCATTTCCTCAATTTTTTACAGAGGCCTTAGTGATAGTAATTTATGTGTAAAGAACAGAAGGGCTAGCAATAGTAGAGTTATGTTTTGGTTAAATCTTCTGGATATTGAGAACATGTGGGATTGTTTTGTGGGTTACCCTAAATAATTGGTATATAATTTAGCTTGTCTTTTAAAATTGATGCATGGTTGTCAGAAGCACTCTTTTTAAAATAAATTTGATCTCCTGAGTGTTTCCCCTTTTTTACTGCCTTATTCAAACCAGACCTGATTGTGTGTCCACAAAGGCTCTTTTGTTATTTTGAAATAATTTTAGACTGTAAAATACTGCCCCAAAAATACAGAACGCACCTAACACTTTCTACCTTTTTAATATTAACAACTTCTATAACCGTAATAAAATTATCAAAGCCATAAAATGAACATTGGCCAATACCGTTAACTGTGGGCATTCAGATTTCAGAAGTTTTCTCTCTAATACCCTTTTTCTGTTCTAAGTTTAGTTAGTTGGTTAGTTAGTTGGACTTTTTAGTCTCCTAATCTGTGATAGGTCTTTGATACTTTGATGAGTTCTGGTCATTTTGTAAAGTGTATTTCAATTTAGGTTTGTCTGGTTTCTCATGATTAGGCTGAGGATCCATGGTTTTTGGCAAGATACCACAATGATGTGGTATCCTCAGTCCACCAAGACATAGGGCACAAGATCAGTACATTTAATTACTTATTTGTTATTAATGTTTACTAGTGGGTTATGGTGGTTCCTGCTTTTTTACTAATAATAAAACTATGGGGTTTTGTTTTGTTTCCCCTCAAATGATCTTGGAGAGGTAATTTGAGACTACACTCTTGTCTGTTTTCTTCGGAAAGGATTGCCCATTCTTTTTAGCGTTCTTCGGTGGGTCTTGTTTGCAACATCTAGTATTGTGGACTTTGCTTGTAGAACTAACTTTTAAAAATGTAAATGACATAGTTTACTTTAGATGGTATGTAACAGTTATATTTTGGCACCTGGCCTTTTTTAGTGTCTCTTAAACTATGAATATTGATACCACTTGACACTACATTTTCAGTTGATAAATAACCCTTATTGTGTGATGTTACTGTGCTAATAAAGTTTTTCCACACTAAGGAAATTATTTTCATAATTAGTGTTTTTAAAAAGTGTTCAGTTGTTAACTGGAATATGAAAGCAAATGGGCAGTTTTGCCATAATTAATACATACCACTTGAAACGCAAACGAATAAGAATAAATATAATACTTCAGCCCATGAAGATTATTAAGGTAGCTTTACAATCAAATCAGTATTTTATTGCCTTCATGTTGGCTATATTTCCTGTTCATTATTATAGGTACATTACTTAGCAAATCCCTTCTCCATGAAAGCTTGAGCCCAGAGTTCCAGATTTGTTGGATAAGGCTTGGAAAACATAGTTCCAGAAAGTCTTAACTGTATTTCCAGAGGTTGGATAGCTCTGAAAGAAGATCTTCATAGATCATTTGGTAGCAAAGCCTAAATTAAACAAATGTGAGAGTAGTCTTTGTGGTAGGAAGTATAATTTGTTTATTTAGGGATCCTATTTCTCAAATCCTTTGGGCATGTTAATGTAGGTGTACTGTATAACTTCAAAACTTAAGGGGACCATGGTGCCTGGGTGGCTCAGTTGGTTAAGCACCGGGTTCTTACTATAAAAGATTTACTCGTTTATGAGAGAAAGCGCCCCTGTACTCACACATGAGTGGAAGGGGGAAAGGGAGAGAGAATCTCAGACAGACTTCTGCTCTGAGCCTGGAGCTTCACTCGGGCATGGAGCTTGCTTAAGATCTCCCTCCAGGTGACCTGGGTGGCTCAGTCATTAAGTGTCTGCTTTTGACTCAGGTCAGGATCCTGGGGCTCTGGGATCTAGTTCCTGCACGGGGCTCCTTGCTCCATGAGGAGCCTGCTGCTCCCTCTGCTTGTGCTTGCTCTCTGTGTCTCTCTCTCTCTCTCTCTCTGACAAATAAACTCTCCTGGTGCACACCCGAGGCCTCTGACTCCCCATCCCTGTGTTAAATAAGTTAAGAGTAAGTTGTACTATTAAGATATCTTTTAAGTAGGGGCGCCTGGGTGGCTCAGTGGGTTAAAGCCTCTGCCTTCAGCTCAGGTCATGATCTCATGGTCCTGAGATTGGGCCCCGCATCGGGCTCTCTGCTCAGCGGGGAGGCTACTTCCTCTCTCTCTGCCTGCCTCTCTGCCTACTTGTGATCTCTGTCTGTCAAATAAATAAATAAAATCTTTTTTAAAAAAAAGATACCTTTTAAGTAAATAACATTAGAAATCAAACTTTCTCCTTAACTGTTACTGTATGTTGTAGTGGGGGGCAAGTTAAAGTCCTGTTTCCAGGATTACTTTAATGTTATAATTACATTGGAAAAGGATAATAGTATCTGATCTTGATTTAGAGATATTTTACATAAACTTCTTATTTATAATGTTTATTACAAAATTACTTCTTCACGGGTTTGTAGTTATGACCCATAAAAATAAGTTTGTGTGTATTGAGCTAAATGAACAACATAGTAATCCCTTGCGATATGTTTTTATTTTAAAAATAACATGTTGGTGCACTTAACTAGTATAGCATTGAAGAACATCTTAGAAGATAATTTGTAATTGTTAAACCTGTATTTTGTAAAGCTGACAAAAATTAATATTTAGGGGCACTTGGGTGGTTCAGTCGTAAAGCGTTCGCTTTCAGCTCAGGCCATGGGAACAAGTCTTGCATCAGGCTCCCTGCTCCAAGGGAGGCCTGCTTCTCCCTTTCCCACTGCCCCTGCTTGTGTCCTCTCTTGCTCACTCTCTCATGCAAGCACACGCGCGCCTGCACTCAACTCTCTCTGTCAAATAAATCTTTTTCTTAAAAAAAATTAAAGTTTAGGGCGCCTGGGTGGCTCAGTGGCTTAAGCCACTGCCTTCGGCTCAGGTCATGATCTCAGGGTCCTGGGATCAAGTCCCGCATCAAGCTCTCTGCCTCCCTCCCTCTCTCTCTCTCTGCCTGCCTCTCTGTCTACTTGTGATCTCTCTCTGTCAAATAAGTAAAATCTTTAATAAAAAAAAAAAATTAAAGAAGTAGTACACGAAAATGATTGACATCATTCAAAAATTGCCAGTATTGCTGATGGGACTGGGATTTATTATTTTGACTTTACTTTCAGCATTCCCCTCCCCCATTTTTTTCCTTACTGAAGATTTATTGGCATGCTATAAAAGTGTTGAATAATTTTTTTTAATAGGAATTAAAAAATACGTTGTTGGCCTCATTATCAAGACGTCATCTGACCCAACTTGTGTAGAGGTAAGACCACTTTTGGAAATAAGTGTGAGATTGTAAAATAATTTAAATATTGAATCTTCAACTTAAATCTACTTTGTCATACAAGCATACATATAATCATTTATAGTAGATGTGTAATTTTTCTCAGAGTTCTTTGCTTATATTCTTATTAAACCTGATTTAGAATTTGCTTTAATCTAAACTTTTTTCTTCTCTTAGAAGGAAAAGGTGTATATTGGGAAATTAAATATGATTCTTGTTCAGGTAAGCTTTTACTTGATTCATTGTTCTCTTTAAAAGAATTAAATGCTTCAGTTAGGCTGCTTACTGGAACAAAATAGTCAAATCTTGATCAAATAACTAGACTAACATCTTGCAGTAATAATAGCTTTTACAGTAACTGTAATAGTTAAGCTACTATTTAACACTTGAAATTGTAAATTTCCTATGGTAGGAAACCTGAGATGTTGTAAACCTATCACTTTCGTGGCTCCAGTATGGATCAGACATGTTAACAGTTTTCTTATTTGCCCTTGACTGTGCCTACTTCCTTTGCATGTCATCTACATTTTAATTCATAGATCATTCCTTTGAATTCAGCATTCCTTAAATTGATTTCTATACCTAAGTCTGTTTTTCAGACTTTTCTAGTCTCAGCTTCAAAATTTTATGTTTACATACTTTTTATAGTATGACAAAAAATTGTCCTGTGAATATTACTAATTGGTATGTGAGAAAAAAATAGATTCTTCTATTTAATAAGTTATGAAAACATTGGGTTTTCACTAAGTTACACTGGCTTTTATACTGAGGACATCTGTTGTTTGCCTATTTTGAGGAAGAGGGAAGAGTACAAAGAAATTAGTTACCTCTTATTAACGTGTACAGTTAGGGAATAATCTGGTTAGAAAAATCCCTGGTATACAAAATACATAGTGCAGACTTGAAAGTCTAATACAGTCTATTAGATAAATTTTGGTCAAAGATGATTCCATCTCCCACTGTAATGCTGTGTCTGTCAAATTTATACAAACAAATGCTGCTATATTTCAGGACTGATACCACCCAAAGAAAATTCCTCTCCCTGTGCATCACCTTTTGTTGCTTAGAGTTTTATCTTGAGTCTACTGAGCATAATTTAAGCATTTGTATCTAGCTAATATTGATATGCATGCATACTAGTACGGCCTAGACCAAGGTGCATGGCTGTCTTAGATTTTGCGACTGTTGATCTCTGGTGTGAATTCAAGACCCACTTTAGGTCTAGAGATTACTTAAAATATTTAATAAAAAAAGAAAAAAAAAAAAACAGACTAGTTCGATTAGCTGGGATAACTGACAGGAGTCCTGGGCATTTGAGGCCAAAATCTTTGTGTTACACGTTACCTAGTTTATTCTGTAGAGGATGGCACATTTCCTCTCTTAAGGGGGAGAAAATGAAAAATGGGTGTTAATTGCTCCTGCTTTTAGTATCACACAATTTTCTTGAAGTTTGCTTTGCCCTTGAGAAGTAAAATTAACTTTTCTTATTTTATTTTAGATACTAAAACAAGAATGGCCAAAACACTGGCCAACTTTTATCAGTGACATTGTTGGAGCAAGTAGAACCAGTGAAAGTCTCTGTCAGAATAATATGGTGATTCTCAAACTCTTGAGTGAAGAAGTATTTGATTTCTCTAGTGGACAGATAACTCAAGTGAAAGCTAAGCATTTAAAAGACAGGCAAGTAATTATTTCGCTTTAGAATTTTTAAGTTATTTAAAGAAACTAAACTTGGAGGTTGATTATAATTTTTTGATAAACTGATTGTTAATATGTTAAATTACTTTTGTTTTTTGGTACAGATTTAAATCTGGAAGCTTGAAGAGTATGTGTGGTTAATAAGACAGGATGTTATACTTCATTGTCACAGCAGAATAACTTTATACATCTTAGGCAAAAGGAATATAGGTTAGGAGTTCCCAGAAACTGTTTGGATCTGTTTTTATATGGTGACTACTTAAATAAAAATGAAGGAATTGACTTGGGTCCAAATGTCAACTGAATTGTTACCAGTCCTGTGTCTTGGAAATGTGCCACTCTATTTTCTTTCACTTAGTAATAAAAATTTGTTCTGGTCATTAGGGCACAGAAGTATTTCACCTTTATATATTCTGACTGACTTCAGAATTTACAGTTTTGCCTCTGTTTTGATACATAAGCACATTGTAGGATTTAGGATATATATATATATAAAATATATATAAAATAATGCTTCTCTTACTCTTAGTTTGGAGAGTTTTGTTCCAACTATCTTGATTTTTAAAGGACCAGATTGATTGAAGTCACTTGACTGGCTCAGTTAGTGGAGTAAGTGACTCTTGATCTTGGGGTCATGAGTTCATCCCCACTTTGTGGGTGGAGAGTACTTTTTAAAAAATTAATTTTTAAAAAATAATTGATTAAATTTCAGGTTAGAGGGGCGCCTGGGTGGCTCAGTGGATTAAGCCGCTGCCTTCGGCTCAGGTCATGATCTCAGGGTCCTGGGATCGAGCCCCACATCGGGCTCTCTGCTCCGTGGGGAGCCTGCTTCCTCCTCTCTCTCTGCCTGCCTCTCTGCCTACTTGTGACCTCTCTCTCTGTCAAATAAATAAATAAAATCTTTAAAAAAAAAAAAATAATAAATAAATAAATAAATTTCAGGTTAGAGTAAGGATGACAGAAACCTCAAAATGAAATTAATATGCTCTTTATAGCATTTTTTATGGGTAAACTTTGAAAGAATGATACTATTCCACATAGCTTTAGCAACTTTGTAGCTTTTGATGAAGTTACTGATATTTGTGTTTAAAAAGAGACTCTAGTTTTTAATGACTAAATTTGTGAAATTTTTTGTAATTTTGTTAGTATGTAAATCACAGTATTTCTGTGTGTCTTCTAAACTGGTCACTTTTTTTTTATAGCATGTGCAATGAATTCTCACAAATTTTTCAGCTGTGTCAGTTTGTGATGGTAAGTGCTTTTGATTTCATTTTTTTTTTAAGTGATAATTATAGGAGGAGAATTATTTACAGGTGTGTTTTGTTACAGGAAAATTCCCAAAATGCTCCACTTGTACATGCAACTTTGGAAACATTGCTCAGATTTCTTAATTGGATTCCACTGGGATATATTTTTGAGACCAAGTTAATCAGCACATTAATTTATAAGGTATAGTGAATACATCTTAGTTCTTATTACTGGATATATTACTCATAATGTATATATTACTCATTTATAATGCCCTTTGCTATAGAAAACCATTACACATTTGTAGGTATAACCAGTGTTGTTTCTAAGAAACTGCTCAGAAGAGCTTTTCTTTGGTTTCAGCTAATAGTTCCTTGGAATGGTGTCAAAAATCTCAGGAATTCATGTGAACTGTTAAGGGATTTGATTTTAAGAATGTTTCTATAGCCTCTGCCTTCGGCCCAGGTCATGATCCCAGGGTCCTTGGATCAAGCCCGGCATCAGGCTCTCTGCTCAGCAGGGAGCCTGCTTCCCTTCCTCTCTCTGCCTGCCTCTTTGCCTACTTGTGATCTCTGTCTGTCAAATAAAAAAAATAAAATAAAGGATGTTTCTATAAAGTAGAAGGCCTCAGGATTTCCCCCCCACACACACTTTTTTTTAGCAGTAGGGTATAATATTTACATGGAATGGAGCCTTAATTAATTGCTCATCAGAGACGACCAATTACCAATTGGTTATATTATCTTTCCAGATGCCTTCTTGGCAGATAGAAGGAATAAATTTGTATGCTTAATTGAGACCTTATTATAACTTAACATTTGAGATTTTGTACTTCAGGGCTTGATGGGGTAATACTCTGTTCTAATATGTGAATACGATATTAGAGATATTTTATTGGTAGACAGTTTATAAAACTGTTTGCTATTGTCAGTGGTACTGCAAAGGAAGCGTTAAATAGTACAACTTTTACACATGTGAGTGTCAGGCCAATGGGCATATCCATTTTCTTAAGGTTTTTGATGCTTATCCAAATTGCCATATACTAAAGGTATGCCATTTTTATACCTTCTCAGCAGTAGAAAATGAAAGAGCCAGTTTTACCATGTTAACGTTTTGCCCATCTACTAAAAGGCTAAGTAATTATAAATCTTGGGTCTTTTTTTTAGACCACACAGAAAACATGATATTCTTAAAAGTCATGTAATGGTTCCTGGGAAAGTTACTAAGTGACTTTGTGTTTAGTTGTTTGAAGACACATCAGAAGAAGCAACATAGTTTGCTCCCACAGCATTTACTGTCTGTTGGGTGGATAATGAAATTTTCTCAAAATCTTAACATGCAAAACAAAATACCCATCCATTTATCTGGTGTTTTCCCTTATACTCCCTGTTGTTAAAACCTTTATTTTTCTTAATTTGTCAAGTAAAGTATAACATGTCATTTAATTTTATGCTTGCTTTTTTAAATTTTAAAATAGTTCCTGAATGTTCCAATGTTTCGAAATGTCTCTCTGAAGTGCCTCACTGAGATTGCTGGTGTAAGTGTAAGCCAGTATGAGGAACAATTTGTAACGCTATTTACACTGACAATGATGCAGCTAAAACAGGTAATACAACACTCTTAACAACTGACTAAACAATTTTAGTGCCTTAGAAAAAGTTGGGTGGGAGTTGAACCGTTTGGTACAACTAATTATAATAGATCAGCTACAGTGTAATTGTATACTTACTACATAAAATAAGAACAGGTAGAAATTTTAGTGAACATTTTGAAAATTCCTTGAAATAAAGATTCTGGGAGTGTTGTAATTTATTTACATGGAATTTAGAAGCTTGGAAACCTGGTTTTAATATTAGCTCTGCTTCTGACTTTGCCTCCGAAATGAGATTGTTCATTTATAATGCTGATTAGATATAGATGAAATTATTTAGAATGTTAACCATAATACTGCATTACTGTAGGTAATTCCAGTGAATTAATTGAATATTTTTGTTTTTAATGATACAAAGGAAAAGTCTGGTACAGGGAAAAATTGAGAAGATAAAGTGTGGAACTCTTACTATTTGTAACATTTTAAAAAATCAAAAGCTAGAATACAAAAATACTATAAGCAGACCAAGGATTTCTATCAAAGAATAATCTAAGTCTGTGGTTTATAATATTAGTAACGAGATAATGAAATCTTAGTATTTGAAGGTAGTATCTTTTATTGGTTTTAGAATGCAGACTAATGGTCTATATTTAAACTTGTAGATGCTTCCTTTAAATACCAATATTCGACTTGCATACTCAAATGGAAAAGATGATGAACAGAACTTTATTCAAAATCTCAGTTTGTTTCTCTGCACCTTTCTTAAGGAACATGGTCAACTTATAGAGAAAAGGTTAAATCTCAGGGAAACACTCATGGAGGTAGGCTTTGTGGATCCTTTGGCTTCTGAAATTCTTTTGTATAATGAAAGCTCTTTCAAAAATGCCTTTATTCTAAAATGTCTACTTTTTTTTAAATGTATGTATCTTTGGGGCACCTGGGTGGTTCAGCCTAGCTTAGTCCTTTAAATGTCTGCGTTAGGCTCCTGTTGTGGTCCAGGATTGGTCAGGCTCAGCAGGGAATCCACTTCTCCCTCTGCCCCCCCCCCCAACTCGTTTGCACTCATGCACTCTGAAATAAATAAAATCTTTTAAAAAAATTTTTAAGTGTACCTTTGACATACCTTCTACCTATTGTCAGTGCATAAAAATAGGTGAATTCTGAATTACAAGCTGAATTTGTTGATTATGTGTTCTGCATAATGTCAGATCAATAGTTAATCATCAAAATTAAATTCCTAAAGGGTATTCAGACATTTCTAAGATGAAAAGTGTAAAGATGCTATTTGAAAATTGAGGTATAATGCATGAGACATAAAACTCTACCTGGAAGTGTACAATCTCAGTGACATTCACAGTATTGTCAGCTGTCCTCTCTTCTAAAATATTTTCATTCATCTATACAAAACAATGTACCCATTAAAATAGTCCATTATTCTGCTCTCTCCCAGCCTCTAGCCAACCACTAGTTTACTGTCTATGGATTTTATCTGTTTTGAACCTTTCATATAGTTGACTCCTAGTGTATGGTCTTTCGTAATTAGCGTCTTTCACTTAGCATGTTTACAGAGTTCATTCATGTTGCAGCATGTACCATTATTTCATCTCTTCATATAGCTGAATAATGGTCCATTGTATGGTTATATAATACTTTGTATAACAAATCCTGAGTTGATGAACATTTGGATGGTTTACACCTTTTGAATATTAGTACCAAGTGTCCTTTAGTGTCCATGTCTTTTTAGGGAACTTACTTAACATACATACTGGCCAACAACTACATAAAGTTTTAAAGTTCTAAAGTTCTAGGACTATGACTCTGAAGAAAGCACAGTTTGCTCTTTGGGAATCTCTAGTCTTAGATAAATAATGAAACCTCAGAGTTGTGTAAAATGAAACGTGAATTTTTATTCTAAGTAACAAGTGGAAGGCAATTTGTGGTAGGATGAAAATTTCTAAGGATTATTTAAAACTGTTGGTCATCTTTGTAGGCCCTTCATTACATGTTGTTGGTATCAGAAGTGGAGGAAACTGAAATCTTTAAGATTTGTCTTGAGTACTGGAATCATTTGGCAGCTGAACTCTATAGAGAGAGCCCATTCTCTACATCTGCTTCTCCATTGCTATCTGGAAGTCAACATTTTGATGTTCCTCCCAGGAGACAGCTGTATTTGCCCGTATTATCCAAGGTAATAATAAAGTAGTTGGTTGAGTGCTCTGCCTGTTCCTTGCTGTGATTTTGAAGACTAAATGAAAGTAATGGGTTTTATTTTTATTTTATTTAGGCTTTTACAATATGTCCAAATAAAAGAGCTATAAAAAGAACCCAGTAACTTCTCCATTTATGTTCAAAGCTAAGAGATTGAAAAGGATTAGTTTAAGAACTATAGTTTTCAGGACACCTGGGTGGCTCAGTCGGTTAAGCATCTACCTTCAACTCAGGTCCTGGGGTCCTGGAATTGAGTACTGCATCAGTCTTGCATTGGGCTCCTTGCTTGGCAGGGGAGTCTGCTTCTCCTGCCTGCCACTCCTCCTGCTTGTGCACGCTCACTCACTCTCTCTCACAAATAAAATCTTAAAAAAAGAACTGCAGTTCTCCAAAGTGTGTCCATAGAAGTAGACTGCATCAGCACTACCAATAAGTTTGTTAGAAATACAAATCACCTACCAATCTACTGAATCAGTTGCTCTCTGGATGAGACACAGAAAACTTAATAGTATATGTTTATTCAAGATAATTAACATTTGAAAACCATTGTTGTAGAATTACTTCAAGAAATTTTTTATTTATTTGAGAGAGAAAGTGAGCACAAGCATTGGGGAGGGGTAGAGTAAGAGAGGGAGAGACTCTCTGCTGAGCAGGGAGCTTGATGCAGGCTCATCAATCCCAGGACCGTAGAATTAGGACATGAGTTGAAGGCAGATGCTTATTAACAGAGTGAGCCACCCACAGGCACCCCTAGAATTACATTTTTTAAATGTTCATATTCTTTTCTATTGTGGGAACAGTTTCGGGAGTATGTTGGTCTAAAGTGTGAAGTGCTTAAACTTTTTACTTACATTTGATGTGGCTGATTGCAAAAATGTAATAGGTTTTTCTTGTTTATTGTTGAGTAGGTCCGTTTGTTGATGGTTAGTCGTATGGCTAAACCAGAGGAAGTATTGGTTGTAGAAAATGATCAGGGAGAAGTTGTAAGAGAATTCATGAAGGATACAGATTCCATTAATTTGTATAAGAATATGAGAGAAACTTTAGGTGAGTGAATAAATACTGCCAATTCAATCTTTATCTTTTTATAATTCTCTTCTGGGGTGGAAATACTTTTTTTTTTTAAATACTATTTAAAGCAATGCGTTATACTTGTCTGAATCTGTTAGTAACCACCTTTATTGATGTGCTATTATTTCTTACTAAATATTTTTGATTGTAGAGTTTTGCATTTGAACCTTTGGAACCTTTTCCCTTCCTTTGTAGTTTATCTTACTCATCTGGATTATGTAGATACAGAAAGAATAATGACTGAGAAACTTCACAATCAAGTGAATGGTACAGAGTGGTCATGGAAAAATTTGAATACATTGTGTTGGGCAATCGGCTCCATTAGTGGAGCAATGCATGAAGAGGATGAAAAACGCTTTCTTGTTACTGTTATAAAGGTATGCAAGTGATACATATGAACTGGAACTATTAGGTAACTATATTGTATTAATATAAATGACTGAAATTGGTCTTATTTTACAGGATCTATTAGGATTATGTGAACAGAAAAGAGGCAAAGATAATAAAGCTATTATTGCATCAAATATCATGTACATAGTAGGTCAATATCCAAGGTTTTTAAGAGCTCACTGGAAGTTTTTGAAGACTGTAGTTAACAAGTTGTTTGAATTCATGCATGGTAAATCTTCTTTAATATATATTATTTAGCTATTTCTTGAACAAAACAAAAATTTTTCTTGAAAATTTTTTGAAAAATGTTTTTGTTTCATTAGAGACCCATGACGGAGTCCAAGACATGGCTTGTGATACTTTCATTAAAATAGCTCAGAAATGCCGCAGGCATTTTGTTCAGGTTCAGGTTGGAGAAGTAATGCCATTTATTGATGAAATTTTGAATAATATCAACACTATAATTTGTGATCTTCAGCCTCAACAGGTATGTAGAACACTAAGCCTTTTCTTAGAAGAGTAGTAGGGGTGCCTGGGTGGCTCAGTCATTAGGCATCTGCCTTTGGCTCAGGTCATGATCCTAGTCCTGTGATCAAGCCCCACATCGGGCTCCCTGCTCAACAGAGAGTCTGCTTCTCCCTCTTCCATTCCCCCTACTTGTGTTCTGTCTCTTGCAGTTTCTATCAAATAAATAAGTAAAATCTTTAAAAAAAAAAAAAAAAAAAAAGAAAGAAAGAAAAAGAAAGTGAACAGTATTGGGGCTCCTGAGTGGCTCAGTCCCTTGAGCATCCAACTCTTCATTTTGGCCCTGGTCCTGCTGTCTGGGTGATGAGATAGAGCTCGCACTGGGCATGGAGCCTGCTTAAGATTCTCTCTCCCTCTACTCCCAAAAAATGCGGTTACTTTTTTTTTTCTTTTTTTTAAGGTTTATTTGACAGAGCATACATGGGGTTGGGAGGGCTTGAGCTCAGGACTGTGAGACCATGACCCAGCTGAAAACAAGAATCCTATGCTTTAACTGAGCCACCCAGGTATCCCGTGACTACTATTTTACTCAGAATTTATAAATAGCAGTAGAGAGAGTGCCACCATTGGACTTAGTTCACATGTATGTGGCTAAATTTTTTTTTTATTCCACTATAGTTAACATACAGTTTTAGTTTTCGTGTATAATACAGGGAGTCAACAGTTCACACATCACCTAGTGCACTCCTTAATCCTCATCACCTATTTTACCCCCACCCCCACCCACCTCTCTGCTGAAGTGGTTAAATTTTCATAGTGGAGCAAAAATATAGGCAAAAGTTTGTCAGGCTATTTTCCTGCCTAATGTAAATTATTTCTCAGACTCAAAAAATAGGTTCTAATACATACGTGAATTGCTTATGTGTAGTTTTCCTTATGCATAAAAGTGAAGCATCTGCCTTTTTACATAGGTCCATACATTTTATGAAGCTGTTGGGTACATGATTGGTGCACAGACAGACCAAACAGTACAAGAACATTTGATAGAAAAATATATGCTACTCCCTAATCAGGTTTGGGATAGCATAATCCAGCAGGCAACCAAAGTAAGTTTTACTCTTCTTTTCTCAAAGTCCTAATGGAATTCAAGAAGACAATGTTGTTTACAAAAGTAGTGAAAATTATACTGTAATTTTATTTTGTTTTTTTGGTATATTGGGACTGTTACTCTATACTTAGTTATACCTGTGGGTATAAAGACTTCCTTGTTTTATTATTTTTAATTATAAATGTGATGGTGGTTTGGAGTAGGGTGTGGGTAGTGATTTTTGCTTTAGTAATTAAAGATAATTTTCATGTGATAAATAAAATTTGTTATTTGTCCTTCACAGAATGTGGATATACTTAAAGATCCTGAAACAGTTAAGCAGCTGGGTAGCATATTGAAAACAAATGTTAGAGCCTGCAAAGCTGTCGGACATCCCTTTGTAATTCAGCTTGGGAGAATTTATTTAGATATGCTTAATGTATACAAGTGCCTCAGTGAAAATATTTCAGCAGCTATCCAAGCTAATGGTAAGTGATTCTGAATTTTTGTGGAATGGTGAAGTAACAAATCAGTTCTACATTCACAGTCTTAGTGTAAGCATTCATTTCTTACAGATTTAAGTTAACTCTCCCAATGTCCAAATGACCGTAGACAGTTATTTTTCATGAGTTGCTTACATCTTTTCCTTGTAAAATTACTCTTAGTTTATTTTCCCTTGTCTTTATGTTTTTGAGTGGTAAGTCAGAACTATTACTCCTGAAGTACATGTTGTAACTACCAGTGTAGAATTTTAGTTGTCAAGTTGGATTTCACTGGATTTTGTTTTTTAGGTGAGATGGTTACAAAGCAACCGCTGATTAGAAGTATGCGAACAGTAAAAAGGGAAACTTTGAAGTTAATATCTGGTTGGGTGAGCCGATCCAATGATCCACAGATGGTATGTGAAATGTTACACTTTTTAAGTGAATGCTGTATTCTCTGATATGTGCATATAGCTCATTTAAAGGTAATTTAAATGATATGTTTGGCATTATCTTGCAGTGTCCTCTATTTTTCAGACTCCTTGAATACTTGAAAATACCACTATGTATACCATCTTCCTAAGAAATTGCTGTTAGTCGGGGACAGAGTAACAAAGTGCCTTTAGTCACTTTTTCCCCTATGGATAGTAGACATTCTGATGAAAGTTTTTCTTCATGAAGAAAGTGTTTCTTCATGAATCTTCAGAGCAATTTACAAAGCTGTCATTAGTTTGCCTCTGTAGTGAAAGTAAGAAAGTAAGGGCCTTCCCAGTGGAAGTTTTAAGTCTCTTTTACTCTTCTTTCTTTTAGTTTTAAATCATTTCCAGAAAGGAAAATGATTTTCAGAAACTAAACAAGGCTCCATATATGCCTCAACTTAGGAAACTGTATGTTAGTACTTTTCTTTTAAGTGTGTATTTTTAATTTATTCTACCATTTCATTCTCTTCTTCCTTGGAATATTAACAAGGAATCCTGTCATGTTAATCTTTGCTGTATGCAAATAAATAGTGGTTGATAAGTGTTATGTTTATTTTTATAACTTTAAAATTTCAGTATTGTTCCTACAGATAAGGAGATACTTTTCAGGGAACTTGTTCAGAAAACAAGCATGGAATTATTAGTATATCAAATATTGAAAGGTTTTGAACACATGTATGATGAGATCAGAACTTATTTCAAATTTGAAATTAGATAAGAGGAATGAATGAATTCATGAATGAATGAATTCATAAATGAATTATGAATGAAGTTCATAATTACAGTAGCTTGGGCAAATTTAGGAGTATTTGCAATCAAAATGAGAAGACAATATCATTTTATAGCAAAGATTTGTATAGAGGGTTGGGGCAGTGAATTAAATAACTCAGACTTTATGATCCACTTTAAATGGGGGAAGAATTACTGCATTTTAAGAGTAAAATAAGAATCAGTTCTGGTCTAACAGAACAAGTGGGTTATCTGAAAAATAATGTGCTTATCCTTAAAATTTTACTAGGCCTATTTTGTATAGTAGGACACTACTAACACTGGCAATTTAGTTAGAGGAAATATTATTTGTAATTATTGTCCTTGTCTTAATAAAGAACCTATTAAAGGCATGTAAGTTAGACCTTAATATGACCCTATTTGTTGAGACTCATGGAAATTCAAGGTCTTTCCGGTACAATTCTAAATCCTTTTACACTAGCAAATGGTTTTTACTTTTATTTATTAAAGTACTTACCAGGTAGCATTCACTAAGTTTAAAAAAACGATAATTGAATGAGTGTCTACTCTGTATTAGATACGAACTACTTGCTTTTTATGGATATTATTCATTGACAGAATTTTGATACAGCATCGGTTAGGACTTTATTTCATTCCTTTAGGCAAGTTATCCCACATGCAGTACTCCTAGAATCCCGGTCCTCCCACAGTAATTTGGAGTAATGTTTGGGCCCAAGTTACCTTTGTAATTACAGATTTGAACTCTGAATATGTCTGTGGCTCTTCCCAGCCTATTATGATTTCTTGGTTTCTTTCGGTAAAAAGTTTTAATATCCAAAACCAAATTAAAACATGGGATTTTCCAGTTTAAAGCAGGTACTCAATCTAAATGTCAATACAACACTGATCTGTTTTCGAATGGTTAGCAAGTACATAGAATAAAACCTAAAAGTTTTTATTTTTTTAAATAGGTCGCTGAAAATTTTGTTCCTCCTCTATTGGATGCAGTTCTCATTGATTATCAGAGAAATGTCCCAGCTGCTAGAGAACCAGAAGTGCTTAGTACTATGGCTATTATTGTCAACAAGTTAGGAGGACATATAACAGCTGAAATACCTCAGATATTTGATGCTGTTTTTGAATGCACATTGAATATGATAAATAAGGTATGTGGTTTACATTCCAGTTATGGGAAATTCTATAATATATATCCTTTAAGTTAAAAGCATAAATGATAGCTCTGAGATTAGCATAAGTTTTAAGCTCTGGAGTTCAAGTATTTGAACTTCTAGGCCAGAGAAATACTTACCTTTTTGTTTGTTTGTTTGTTTAAGATTTTATTTATTTGAGAGAGAGCAGAAGCATGAGTCAGGGGAGGGGTGGAGGTCACGGGAGAAGCAGACTCCCCAATGAGCAGGGAGCCCAGTACTGGGTCTCAGTCCCAGGACCCTAAACTGACTGGGCCAGACACTAAACCAGCTGAGCCACCCAGGCACTCCAGAAATACTTATTTAAAAATCTGTAGTTTGAAAGATCTTGGGGTACCTGTGTGGCTCAGTCAGTTGAGCTTCTTGACTCTTGGTGGTCTCGATCTCCAGGTTGTAAGATAAAGCCCCATCTCCAGGCTCTGCACTTAGTAGGGAGTCTGCTTAAAGATTCTCTCCCTCTGCCCCCTCCCAAGTACACTGCCCCCTCAAGCAAATCTTTAATTTTAAAAAGATCTTAACAAAATAGTAAATTTGATAGAGTGTAACATTAAAATAGCTATCATTTAGTGATAAGTTGCTGCATTTTAAGCATTAAAAATTTAGTGACACTGTCCTGGGATCAGGCCCCACATTGGGGCTCTCTGCTTCGTGGGGAGCTACCTTCTCCCCCGCTTTTATTTTATATATATATTTATTTTTTTTATTTTTTTTTTTTAAGAGTTCATTTATTTATTTGACAGACACAGTGAGAGAGCAGACACAATCAGGGGGAGTGGAGAGGGAGAAGCAGACTCCATGCTGAGCATGGAGCCCAATGTGGGGCTTAATCCCAGGACCCTGGGATCATGAGGCAAGGCAGACTAATGACTGAACCGCCCAGGCACCCTGAAATGGGAAACTATATTAGCCAAGAAGGGAAAATGTAGATAAAAGTATACAAATTTACACAGCAGCTAAAAAATTTTCAGATCTGTATTAGTGATCTTGAAGTCACTTATAACATGGTAGTAA
Source organism: Meles meles (assembly GCF_922984935.1). Lineage (NCBI taxonomy): Eukaryota > Metazoa > Chordata > Mammalia > Carnivora > Mustelidae > Meles > Meles meles. The sequence goes on from NC_060080.1 coordinate 61,412,030, forward strand.
TAGTCTCAGTATAACTAGAAAATGTGAAGTTCTTTGTGTGGGTTTTGAGGAATTCTCTTTATAATGTGACCTTCATTTTAGTAATTCATTTGTGTAATAATTGGTAATTTCATCTTCCATAGGACTCAAATTATATTGTCTTCAGGTTTCCTTCCAGTCACGAGGCCCACTAACAACTCCAAACCTTTATACTAAATTAGGATTTACTTTTTCTCTCTTACTTAACATAATAAGGCATTGAAATATTTTGTTCTCACCATTTGTTTTTAGGACTTTGAAGAATATCCTGAACACAGAACGAACTTTTTCTTACTACTTCAGGCTGTCAATTCTCATTGTTTCCCAGCATTCCTGGCTATACCACCTGCACAATTTAAACTTGTTTTGGATTCCATTATTTGGGCTTTTAAACATACGATGAGGAACGTTGCAGATACAGGTAAATACACATGTCCTTTTATTCATTTGCCCTACCAATCCACAGGCTCTTAGAAATAGATGTGTAGGTTATAGATAACACTTGTTGTTAGGGTTTTATTGGAGTGCATCACTTGCATGTGTAGGTCTAAGTAAATCCTAAAAGCAGTTGAATCCTCTCTTCCATAGTTGAGTCCACAGGCAGGATCAAGTTTTACAAGGAGATGGGTGTAAAATTCAAAGTAGAGCGACATCACTTCTCCACATCCTCACAAGTATGTCCTTTTTCCCGTCTGCTTTTCCTTGGTGCCAGTAAGGGTTAAAATGAGGAAAAAACACATCTTTAGCAAGAGAGGTTTTTATTTAGTTTTTAAATAGAAATTGGTTTGTGGGGGCACCTGGGTGGCTCAGTGGGTTAAGCTGCTGCCTTCGGCTCAGGTCATGATCTCAGGGTCCTGGGATCGAGTCCCGCATGGGGCTCTCTGCTCAAGCAGGGAGCCTGCTTCCCTCTCTCTCTCTCTCTCTCTCTCTCTCTGCCTGCCTCTCTGCCTACTTGTGATCTCTCTGTCAAATAAATAAATAAAATCTTTAAAAAAAAAAAAAAGAAATTGGTTTGTGTAACAGATATGTACTTGGTAATGCTGTTTTCAGAGTTGATTTTGGAGAGAATTGACTAAACTTTAAGAAACAGTGGAATGTTGGTAATAGTTACTACTTGGTAGTCTATATCTAAGCAGGTATAGTTGTTAGTTGAACTCCCATTACTCAAGAAAACTTAGGCAAAGAATTGTTAGTCCTTAGTGGAGGTGGGTGGTAAGAATGGTTTTTGACTCCAAATAGTTGAATAGGAATTCTGTATGAATGTTTCTAGTCCGTAAAAACTTTGTTGGTGTTCTGTACATTTTAGGCTTACAGATACTTTTTACACTCTTACAAAATGTTGCGCAAGAAGAAGCTGCAGCTCAGAGTTTCTATCAGACTTATTTTTGTGATATTCTTCAGCATATCTTTTCTGTTGTGACAGACACCTCACATACTGCTGGTAAGAATTTATAGCCATGGGGGCGCCTCATTGGCTTATTGGGTTAAGCCTCTGCCGTTAGCTCAGGTCATGATCTCAGGGTCCTGGGATCGAGCCCCACAGAGAGCCTGCTTTCCCATCTCTCTCTGCCTGCCTCTCTGCCCACTTGGGATCTCTCTCTCTCTGTCAAATAAATAAAAATAAAATCTTTAAAAAAAAAAAAAATTGATAGCCATGAAAATGTTATTTGTTAATTACTGCCTGTTGGAGTTAATAATGTTCTTTTTATCAACAGGTTTGACAATGCATGCATCAATACTTGCATATATGTTTAATTTGGTTGAAGAAGGAAAAATAAGTACACCGTTAAATCCTGGAAATCCAGTTAACAACCAGATGTTCATTCAGGAATATGTGGCAAATCTCCTTAAATCTGCATTCCCTCATCTACAAGAGTAAATATGCTTTTTAATACCCGCATACATTTTTCAGTTAAAAAAATGATGATTATTTAATTGTTGTGTTTCGATTTGCAGTGCTCAAGTGAAGCTCTTTGTGACAGGGCTTTTCAGCTTAAATCAGGATATTCCTGCTTTCAAGGAACATCTTAGGGATTTCCTAGTACAAATAAAGGTATGTGTTTTATTTGCACTTGGAGAAATATTTAAGACTAAATATGATTTAGTTGTTGCATTGTAGAATTAACCACTTTTTTGGTAAAGCAAAATGAATGATACTCAGGCTTACTAGGTCCTAGACTGATTCAGAGTGAAAAACTACGAATTTGGGGGCGCCTGGGTGGCTCAGTGGGTTAAGCTGCTGCCTTCGGCTCAGGTCATGATCTCAGGGTCCTGGGATCGAGCCCCGCATCAGGCTCTCTGCTCTGCAGGGAGCCTGCTTCCTCCTCTCTCTGCCTGCCTCTCTGCCTACTTGTGATCTCTCTCTCTGTCAAAATAAATAAATAAAATCTTTAAAAAAAAAAAAAAAAGAAAAACTACGAATTTGTAGTTGAGAACAAGATGGATTTCAAATGTTTTTGTAAAGTTGTTATTAATATTCATGTTAGATGATAATAAATGTCTTGGAATATTGGGATTACATCCTACAACTGATTCTTCAGTTGTGAAATACGGGGAGAGAAAGGTAGACCCTTTGGGGATTTCATATTTCCCCCCCCTTTTTTTTTGACAGAAATCACAACTAGGCAGAGGCAAGCAGAGAGAGAGGAGGAAGCAGGCTCCCCACGGAGCAGAGAGCCCGATCCCAGGACCCTGGGATCATGACCTGAGCCGAAGGCAGAGAGGCTTTAACCTTTAACCCACTGAGCCACCCAGGCACCCTGAATTCATACCCATTTTGTTACGAATCCATTTTAGGGAGTTAAGAGAAATAAGCAGATAATCAACCTGTTACTGCTATTGTTACACAATGCTTCCTTTAAATTTTTGGGAAGAGGGATTAATCTTAAATTATTTTCTTTTAAAGAAATTTAGAAGTAGGGAGGGCTGGGTGGCTCAGCCAGTTGAGTGTCTGCATTTGCTCAGAGTTCTGGGATCAAGTTTCAGGTAAACCTCTCTGCTCAGTGGGGAGTCTACTGCTCCCTCTGGCGGCCATTCTGCTTGTGCTCACTCAGGCTCTCTTCCTGACAAATAAATAAAATCTTTTTAAAAAATTAAAAGAAGAAATTTAAAAGTAACATAATACCTGCAAGTGCTTGATGGATTATCTTAACCTGACAGATAAGAATTGGTCACATATGTTACTCAGATTTTTTTCTTCCAAGGTAGAAATAAGGCTTTTTTCAACTGTGTATATATTAGTAAGTTGTAAGATAGAGAATGCAAAGGAGAATGAAAATTATCTGAAACAGCTATAAAGTCTTATCATAGTTTAGCTAAACTTTATCATTAATTGTAGGAAAAACAGCTTTTTAAATCTCCTGGTTTATGAAGTGTATTATATATATATAACATCAGACTGTACCTCTTTCAATAACCTTTTTTATCCTCAACTAACACCTTTGGTTTTAATTCAGCTACACAGAATTGTATCAGTATACTATAATTTAGGGACACCTGGGTGACTCAGTTAAGTGTCTGACCCTTGATCAGGTCATGATATCTCCAGGTCCTGGGATTGATCCCATGTGGTGTCGGGCTCCATGCCTAGCACAGAGTCCGTTTGTGCCTCTCCCTCTGCTCCTCCCACTGTGCACGTGCTTTTCCCTAATACCTATAATCTTTAAAAAATGTATGTATGTACACTATAACTTAAACCTAGCCAGTTGAGGCACAGATTTTTATCATCGTTGTAAACTAAACAGGGAGATGTTTATCTGTCTTTTTTTGGGTTTTGTCCGTCGCCGCCCCCCACCCCGGTCAAAAACAGGTCATTTTCCAAAATTGAAATTTATTATGTTAACACCTCAACTATCTTGTTTTCACAGGAGTTTGCAGGTGAAGATACATCTGATCTGTTTTTGGAAGAAAGAGAAACAGCCCTTCGACAGGCTCAGGAAGAGAAACATAAACTTCAAATGTCTGTCCCTGGCATCCTTAATCCACATGAGATTCCAGAAGAAATGTGTGATTAAAATCAGAAGTCATGCTGGGTTTTTTGTTGTTGTTGTTGGGTTCCCCTCCCCCCCTCTGCAACTCTTGTTAGCGGAAGAAAACAGCATCTGGATATTTGTCGACCAAAATGATGCCAATTTGTAAATTAAAATGTCACCTAGTGGCCCTTTTTCTTATGTGTTTTTTGTATAAGAAATTTTCTGTGAAATATCCTTCCATTGTTTAAGCTTTTGTTTTGGTCATCTTTAGTTTGCATGAAGTTGAAAATTAAGGCATTTTTTTTAAATTTTACTTCATGCCCATTTTGTGGCTGGGATGGGGGGAGGAGGCAGATTCAATTTGAACATATACTTGTAAATCTAATGCAAAATTACACAATTTCCTGTAAACAATACCAATTTTTAATTAGGGAGCATTTTCTTTCTAGCCTGTATTTCAGTCTAGAAGAAAAGAGAATGAGTAAAACAAATTGCGTTAAGAGGATTCTAGTGCTGCATTGTCTAAAGTTAGCACCTCTTGGACTGAATCATTTGTCTAGACTACATGTGTTACGAGTCTGTATGGCAAGTTTGCAGCAAGATCATGTGCATATCATCCCATTGTAAAGCGACTTCAAAAAAATATGGGAACACAGTTAGTTATTTTTACACAGTTCTTTTTGTTTTTGTGTGTGTGTGCTGTCGCTTGTCGACAACAGCTTTTTGTTTTCCTCAATGAGGAGTGTTGCTCATTTGTGAGCCTTCATTAACTCGAAGTGAAATGGTTAAAAATATTTATCCTGTTAGAATAGGCTGCATCTTTTTAACAACTCATTAAAAAACAAACAAAACAAAACTCTGGCTTTTGAGATGACTTATACTAATTTACATTGTTTACCAAGCTGTAGTGCTTTAAGAACACTACTTAAAAAGCAAAATAAACTTGGTTTACATTTATTTTTCTTTATTGGCTCAAAATTATTCCTACATTAATGGAAGTGGTTATATGTGTTTTAAGTATTAGGTAACATTAAGTGAAGTTGGACACTGTTGATATGCAAATATAACCTCTGGGGTTATTGGGAGTAAAGGCACAGTTGGGTTACTTGAACATGGCTCTGGTTCCCAAGAAACAAATTCCTTCTTTTGGCAGTTTACCATCCTTTGATCTTTATTTGCAATCAAAAAGCATCTTCCAATTGGTGTTCCTGGTTAGGAATTACCTGCAACAGATTAAAGAGAATGAGAACCCAGGTGTAAGAAGCTAGTGCAGATACTCTTGATTAATTGTATTTTTGTCTAATATAACCCTTGGAAATTTGCCTTAACCCTTTAGGAAAGGTAAGAGGAAGGGGGGAAATGTGTAGATGTCGTATAAAACATGAAAGGGAATAGAACTAAGGGAATAGAAAAAGGAAATTAGCTTGGGTGAACCTGTTTGCAGAGGATTGAATCTAACCTATAAACCTAGACTAAAACCCAAGCATTTGAAGTGCCTTGTGTTCATGCAGAGTCAGCAATTTTGTATTATTGCTGTACTCTAACTTTTTTAGGCTTTGGCAAAACCATTATTTCAGTAGACACAATCCTGTGTGAAACTTCTTTCTAGGACAGTAAATGGTAAGACTTGAAATATATTCAAAGAAGAACATTGGAAAACCTGGTTTCAAACTTTAGCTTTGTTAAAATCTTTGATTTGGGCCTGTTAATTACTGGGTTGGGCCTCAAAACCCCTTAAAAGAGGTTTTCTTGGATCAGCCTAAAGTTTAGGTTCAGATTGATTGGTCTGTTTGAATTAGCTATGAAATGCATATGGTTGCTTTTGAGTAGCTGTCACCATTTCAATGATCATAACACAATTTTCTTATCTTCTAACACATCCATTCTCTACCCCCTTGCTTTCTTGGTATGTTCTAGATGTTGCAAGAAAACAAGGCTTGGCATGGAAACCAGGATAGTCTGCTTTGAATTTAGAAATGATTGGCAACTTGGATTCAGCCACTGCCGAGAGTAAATTTACTTACTTTTCCTTTTTACATTGTATACAGGCCTCAGGACAATGTTAAAAAAATTGGTAATTGTCCCTCAGTATATTGTATTCATTCGTGTTAATAATTGAATCCGTATGTTTTAATTGGGTTCTTAAGCTCCCTAGCTGACATTTCCCAACCTTAATAACCAGGTTGAAGTCTTGTGACTGAAATGAAAGCGGAAGTGATGATAAACTTCTGGAAAATATGGATATGATGGTAAGAGGTACAGATACTAGATAATGAAATGGAAGATGATAGAACACCTCCCATTTCCCCTTCTGACTCTGTTACTGTCATGTATTTTAATAAATTACGTGATTTATAATATTGTACTATATATAATTATAGAAATTTTGAACTTCACAAGACAAATGTATACCTTGAATAAGAGTAATTGTAGCTATGGCTTAAAAGAATCCTTCCTTCGATGTTTATATAAGCTAAACATGTTCAAAGAAAATACATTCACTGAATTAGAAACTTCAGATTCAGGTTTTCTTTACACAAAGTTCTCAGAAGTACGTTCTATCCCATAGTTGAATCCCATATATGAAACTTCTGGGACTTGAGCAAAGAGTTTTCACCAAAACCAGAACAGTGTTATCACATTAAGTCTAGGGTGGGCATTTCTGGCTTAGTTGTACATTGGTCATATTTGGGACACCCTGAAGGTATTTGACAGCAGAGCACACTGTTAACTGGCTATTTCACATGTTTGGCATACTGCATTCTAACTCTTGAGAACAAGTCTCAAAATTGTCACAGGTTGGGAGGAAGACTAGGATTACATAGTTAAGTGGGTCTGAATCCTGGTCTGGGCAGTCAAATGGGGAATTTGGGGTAAGTCACTTGAACTTGAAAAACGGTATCACAAAGCTAAGTTCCCTTGATGGTTGTGAGAATTTAGGTATAACATGACAATATGACTGACACCATACCTAACTCTAGGGTACATTTTTCTTTTTTTTTTTTTTTTTTAAGATTGATTTATTTGAGAGACAAAGATCACAAGTAGGCAGAGAAGCAGGCTCCCTGCTGTGCTGAGAGCCTGAGATCATGACCTGAGAGGCAGAGGCTTTAACCCACTGAGCCACCCTGGCGCCCCTAGGGTGCATTTTTCTTTATTCAGATTTTAGCTTCCCTGAAATTGGAGTGTATCTTAATTGATGGCATCTCAGTTTCTGGTGGCACCACAATACCACTGACACGTCTTTGCTTGTCCACTTGTGAACTTAATCATAGCAGTTGGTGTGCATGAGTTTAATTGCTAAGTGTCTTTAAAAGGATAGTTCAACATCAAAATGTTACTTCTATATACAGAAAGGCACCCAGAAGCAGCAGGACATAAACTTTAAGGAAATTTAATTGTTAGAAGGATAACCACAATTCTGTATTTTCTTGCAAGTGGCAGCTGAGTTAGATCTTGGGACTTAAGCAGGGGAGCTGCCTACAAGCTGTAATGCAAGGAATTGTCTACCAAATTACAAGCAATACAGTTTGAAGAAAGTGTGACCAGACGATTTAATTTCAAAAAGAAACTGCCAAGGGCACCTGGGTGGCTCAGTGGTTTAAGCCGCTGCCTTCGGCTCGGGTCATGATCTTGGGGTTCTGGGATGGAGTCCTGCATTGGGCTCTCTGCTCAGCAGGGAGCCTGCTTCTCTCTGCCTGCCTCTCTGCCTACTTGCGATCTCTCTGTGTCAAATAAAATCTTTAAAAAAAAAAAAATTGCTACAACCAATTCATGGCATTTTATGGATTGTCAAGTACGTCGTCCGAGTTAGCAGTGTTTTCTTGATACATCTTGAAATTGATGTCCTCTTAGATTGGAAATAAACCAGTAAGTAAGCCAAGTAGGAGTTAAATCTTCACAGGCTTTTCCTTACCCCAGTCTAGTTAATTTGTTAGGCCTACCTATGATATAGATGTCTCATGTTAGAGCCCAACAGAGATAGGCAAGGATAGAGTTTGAAAAAAAAATACTAGAATACATAGAGGAAATAATTGGTCCGATTTGGTAGTGTATGTGTTAGGATTTCTCTGAAAAAGCAGCATAATTCATTCTGTCACATGACTCTTGATCTCAGGGTCCTGAGTATAAGCCCCCCGTTCGGGCATAAAGCCTTTTTTTTTTTTTTTTTTTTTTTAAGTAAGAATAAGGGCACCTGGGTGACTTAGTTGGTTAAGTGTTGGGACTCTTGCTTTCAGCTCAGGGTTGTGAGATGGAACCCCAATTGGGGTTCACTCTAAATGTGGAGTCAGCTTGAGATTCTTCCCTGCCCCCACCTTTGGTCCTTCCCCTGTTCACTTGTGCTCTAAAATCTTTTGAAAAGGAAACAAATGAAGTGTATCTAGTTATTAATTACATAGTATTTTTTTAAGTAATCTTTATACCCAACATGGGTTTTGAACTTAAACCCTGACACGAAGAGTCACATGCTCCACCAATTGAGTCAGCTAGACACCTCTATAAGTAGTACTTTTGATAAGTACTACATCTTCTGCACTTCCATTTCTCTGAGACGTTCTGCATAATTTCAGAAGATTAACAGTAATTCTGTAATAATCTAGTCCATGTTCAGGTTTCCCCAACAGTTCCTGAAAATGTCTTTCATGGCTTGTGTTTTTTAGGTTCATGTGTTTTGAATTGTATAGTTACTGAGTTGTGGGGGTTTTTTTGTTGTTGGTTTTTTTTTTTAAGATTTTATTTATTTATTTGACAGAGATCACCAGTAGGCAGAGCAGCAGGCAGAGAGAGAGGGGGAAGAGGGCTCCCTGTCGAGCAGAGAGCCCCACACAGGGCTCCATCCCAGGATCCTGAGATCATGACCTGAGATGAAAGCAGAGACTTAACCCACTGAGCCACCCAGTCACCGCTATAATTACTGAGTTTTTAATTTCTGTGATAATTTCTTAAAATTTGGTTATTTCTTCAATTTATTGTTTTTTAAAATAGTGTCTTCTCATTTTTCTCATGAATTACAGCATGGTGTGTATTTTATAGCATCCATTACTCAGATTGACAAAAGCCCCCCGACCTATCTCCCCACTGGTAACCTTTAAAATTTAATTATCTTGACCCTAGGGGAAAAACACTAGCTTATCCGGGTTTCACTTTCTGTGGTTCCAGTTAACTGGAGATCAACTGCAGTCCGGAAGCAGGTGATCCTTCTGACCCATCATCAGGTCAGTAGTAGCCTAATGATATGTCACAATGCCTGTGTCATTTACCTCCCTTCATCTCTTCGCATAAGCATTTTGACATCACGTTATCACAGGAAGGGTGAGTGCAGTACAGTAAGATAATTTGAGAGACCACATTTATTTTAATATAGTGTAAGTTTATAATTGCCCCATTTTATTGTTAATCACTTCTTGTGCTGAACGTAGAAATTGAACTCCAGGGGCGCCTGGGTGGCTCAGTGGGTTAAAGCCTGCCTTCGGCTCAGGTCATGATCCCAGGGTCCTGGGATCGAGCCCCGCATCAGGCTCTCTGCTCAGCAGGGAGCCTGCTTCCTCCTCTCTCTCTGCTTGCTTCTCTGCCTACTTGTGATCTCTGTCTGTCAAATAAAATCTTAAAAAAAAAAAAATTGAACTCTGTCATAGGTATGTAGGTATAGGAGAAGACAGTATATATAGATTCAGTACTGTGTGGTTTCAGGCATCCACCGAGGGGTCCTGGAACATATTCCCCCACAGATAAGATGGTACTACTGCACATTCAAAAGAATTTTTTTTTAAAGATTTTATTTATTAGACAGCAAGAGCGGGGAAAGAGGACCAGGTTCTATACTAAACAGGGAGCTCTCACTCAGGCTCCATCCCAGGCTGAAGGCAGATGCTTAACGGACTGAGCCACCCAGGCGCCTCTGTTACAAACATTTGAACTTGTTTTTTGTTTTGCTCCATGTAACAAAAAAAGTAATAATAGTGACAATGTTTATTTTGTGCTTGTGTCAGTGAAGTCCAGAGTTAACCAACAGAATTTGTGAAGCTCAGCTTTATATCACTAGCGTTCTGGTAATTTAGGGATTTTTTGTATCCCTGGCCCCTGGATTAACCCCAACTTCAAATATAGCTGGAGGAGTTTCAAGTACTGTATCTGCATTCTAGACAGCAGAGAGGAAGAAAGCTTCCCCTTATAAGACTTCAAAGTCTCAGAAACTGATAGAACACTTTCAAGTACCTGCCCATACCCCACCCAACAAGAGAAGCACAGAAATACAGTCTTGAAGCTGGACGCATTACTGTTGTGAATACAATTGGCATTCTATTTAAGGAGAAGGCGAAGAGTAAATTGAAGAAACTTAACAGACTTTACCACAAGTTCAAAAAGTCTTAAGTGAAAATAAAGGAAAAAAGGCAGTTGACTTAATGGGAAAAGCAAAATTTTCCCTAGCATTCAAGTACTAAAAATGCCAAAGAAATTGTTCCTGTGGCGGTGACAGCTGCCTTTGTCATTCACTGACCACAATTTGAAGGGAAAAAAACCCATCTATACAGGGTAGCAGACAAAACCATTTACTTGTCTTTGTTGCTAATTGCTGTGTGCAGTGGATTTTCAAGATAAATAAAAGACTACTAAAACTAATATCCTGACTTTACAAATGAAAACGTTAAAGTGTCCTAAAGGAGAGGAGACACTACAGCAGTTGAGGAGGAAGAGTTGTGTCTAAGAGTTGGGAACGTTCAGATGGGAAATCTTTCATTTCCATTGAAAAAAAGGGGGGGCTCTTTTAGAAAAACGGATATCTAAAATTCCAAACTCCTTTCTGTGATCCACTCCTGATTGACCTAATACCCAAACAGTACTGCTGCTCTCACTTCTCTGTTAGGATACCCGAGAAAATTTTATCTTTTTCCCAAGAGTTTGCCAACTAACTAGGTCTTTCTTTTCTGACATGGAAGCATTTGCTCCACTTTCAGAAATCGTTCTTTAGGGTGCGTGGCTGACTCAACTGGTGGAGCATGTGACTCTGGATCTCGGAGTTGTGAGTTTAAGCCCCACACTGGGTGTAGAGATTACTTAAAAAAAAATTCTTTGTCAGCTTCACTCGAGAAGGATTTCTTAGGAGCCTACTGTGAGTCAACATGCACCTAATTTATTAAGTCTCTCTTCTGTTAGCCTGTTGAACAAGACCAGAATTTTGTTTTGTTTTTTTAAGGGTTTATTTATTTATTTGACAGAGAGAGATCATAAGTTGGCAGAGAGGCAAGCAGAGAGGGGGAAGCAGGCTCCCCGCCGAGCGGGGCTCCATCCCAGGACCCTGGGATCATGACCTGAGGCAAAGGCTTAACCCACTGAGCCACCCAGATGCCCCAAGACCAGAGGTATGTTTCTTTTTTTTTTTCTTTTTAATTTTTGACAGACAGAGATCACAAGTAGGCAGAGAGGCAGGCTGAGAGAGGGGGAAGCAGACTCCCTGCTGAGCAGAGAGCCAGATGCGGGGCTCGATCCCAGGACCCTGGGATCATGACCCAAGCTGAAGGCAGAGGCTTAACCCACTGAGCCAGCCAGGCACCCCAAGACCAGAGTTTTAATGCAAGCTTGAATACACTTTATTTTGTATGCCAGGAGGAGTACTTAAGAGATCTAGCCTGAACATTAATTCTCTGTACTTGCTACCCTCACTGAAGTCTCTGACCCAGAATGTCCTATCCCCTGAGTCTTGGGTCTCATATACTAATGAGATCAAATACTCAAAATAAGGTCAGCCGTATTCAATATGCCCACCAGTTAAGAGCAAACTATTCTTAAATATATTTCTCCTTTTTATGACTCATGCAGTTCTTAGACACAGATATAAGTGCCATACTCCTCCCCTTGTTTTCCACACTATTGGTGAGGGTCTACAAGAAATCCTCTCGTCCCTGAGTCCATCCCCGAGTCACTCCCCAGATCCACCTGGGTCTTCATCATCAAAGACACTTAAGAGGACACAATGTCCTGAGCTGTGAAGTTGGCCTACCTGCCCTTTGGGTTGCCTTAAGCATTACAAATAGTGTTTGTTTTTTTTACTTTTTTAAAAATTATTTATTTGAGAGAGTGAGTGAGTGAGCATGAGTTGGGGAAGGGGCAGGGGAGAGAGAGAATCTCAAGCAGACTCCCTGCCTAGTGCAAAGCCTGACCTAGGGCTTGATCTCACAACCATGAGACCATGACCTGAGCTGAAATCAAAAGTTGGACACTCAACCAACTAGGCTACCCAGGCGCCCCCTATTGTTTTTTGTTGTTGTTGTTGTTGTTGTTTTATTTTTAAAGATTTCATTTATTTATCTGACAAAGAGAGAGATCATAAGTATGCAGAGAGGCAGGCAGAGAGAGAGGAGGAAGCAGGCTCCCTGCGGAGCAGAGAGCCCGATGCGGGGCTCGATCCGAGGACCCTGAGATCATGACCTGAGCCCAAGGCAGCGGCTTAATCCACTGAGCCACCCAGGCGCCCCAGCCCTATTGTTTTTTTTTAAAAAAGACTCTCAGAGGGGTGCCTGGGTGTCTCAGTTAAGGATCTACTCCAGGTCACGATCCAGCAGGGAGTCTGCTTCTCCTTCTCTGTTGCCCACACCCCTGCTCTTATTACCTCTCTCTCAGTTACATTCTCTCTCTCCCTCAAATAAATAAATAAAATCTTTTAAAAAAAAAAAAAAGCACTCTCAGAGAAGAAATTATTAGCTTATAGGAAGAAAATTTTCTGCTTCTGATGGTGTTTGCAACGACTTCATGGGTGAGCTGTTAACAGGATATAGAAAAATAGAGACTGTGCAAGCAAGAAAAGTAAACAAAACTACTCCATATCCTCGGAAAAGTTATTGAACCAACAAATAAGAAGACAGTACTATTTTTTTTTTTTTAAGATATTTTATTTATTTGACAGAGAGAAATCACAACTAGGCAGAGAGAGAAGGGGAAGCAGGCTCCCTGCAGAGCAGAGAGCCCGATGCGGGGCCTGATCCCAGGACTCTGAGATCACAACCCGAGCCGAAGGCAGAGGCTAAAGGTAAATTTAGAGAACCAAAAAGAAACCTTTCCAAATTAAAGAATACAGAAATAAAGAACTTAAGAGTTGAAGGATAAATTGGGGAAATCTCCCCAAAATCAAAAAGATGGAAACTAGGAAATAAACTATTTAAAAAATTAGAGGGACGCCTGGGTCGCTCAGTGGTTAAAGCCTCTGCCTTCGGCTCAGGTCATGATCTCAGGGTCCTGGGGTCAAGCCCCACATTGGGCTCTCTGCTCAGCAGGGAGCCTGCTTCCCCCTCTCTCTCTGCCTGCCTCTCTGCCTACTTGTGATCTCTCTATCAAATAAATAAATATAATCTTAAAAAAAAATTTAGACCAATTCAAAAGTTTTATGATTCCCAAGTCACATAAACAGAGGAGATGGAGGGAAGGAAAAAAAAAAAATCAAGGAATTCAAGAAAATTTCCCGGATTGGAAAGACATCAATTTTCTGATTGAAGGTGCCCACCACATACTCATCCCATAAAATGAAAATGGATCCCAACAATGTAGGTTATTAAATTTCAGAACACTAGAACAAAGAAAAATTAATATACACATGTTTCTAGAGAGAAAAGCATATCACATAAAAGGATCCAAAAATCAGAATGGACTTCTTGATAGTTAATACTAGAAAGTCTTCAAAATTTGGAAAGAAAATGATTCCCAACCTTGAATTCTTTACTCAGCAAATCATGTATGAATCATAGAATATTGAATCGTTAGATAGTCAGGATCTAAATAATTTTCCTCCCATACAGTCTTTCTCAGAAACAATTGGAGGATACACTCAAACAGAATCAGGGAATAAACAAGACAAAAGATACGAAAAAGGACATTGACACCATGGAGTGGCAAAGCTGTCCCCTAGAATGATAGTGAAGAGAAATCCCCAAATAACCAGCCAAGAACCAAGACTTAGAAGTCAATTTGTCTAGGGGCGCCTGGGTGGCTCAGTGGGTTAAAGCCTCTGCCTTGGGCTCAGGTCATGATCCCAGGGTCCTGGGATCGAGCCCCACATCAGGCTCTCTGCTCCATGGGGAGCCTGCTTCCTCCTCTCTCTCTCTGCCTGCCTCTCTGCCTGCTTGTGATCTCTGTCTGTCAAAGAAATCAATAACATCTTTAAAAAAATAAATAAATAAAATAAAAAAAAATTTAAAAAAAAAAAGTCAATTTGTCTAGATCCGGGGGAACTTTCTTTAGGAAGATGAAGGTGACAATGCTTAAAGCAGTAAGTCACATATATTAAAGTTATTGCTGATATTTTGAAATATTTGGGTTTATCACTTTTTCAAAATTACCAGTTATTTTTTAGATTTTATTTTTTAAGATTTTATTTATTTATTTGACAGAGATCACAAGTAGGCAGAGAGGCAGGCAGAGAGAGAGAGAGGAGGAAGCAGGCTCCCCACTGAGCAGGTGCCCTTGGGTTTTATTTTTACATAATCTCTACACCCAACATGTGTGCCCCCAAATTTACCATAGTTATTGACTCCCCCAGCTGTAGCTTATTATTCATTAAATAACACATGCATTGCCATTTCACAAATAATGTCTTAAATAATGTCTTAAAAATTCTTTTATAGTAGCGCCTGGGTGGCTCAGTTGGCTAAGCATCTGGCTCTTGATTTTGGCTCAGGTCATGATTTCAGGTTCTGTGGGATCAAGCCCCACATGGGGCTCTGCAGTCATCAGGGAGTCTGCTTAAAGATTATTTGCCACCCCCTACTCATTCTGTCTCAAATAAAATCTTTATTTATGTTTATTTATTTATTTTTGAAGATTTCATTTATTTGACAGAGAGAGATACAGTGAGAGAGGGAGCACAAGGATGGGGAGTAAAGAGAGGGAAAAGCAGGCTCCCCACTGAGCAGGGAGCCCAATGCAGGGCTTGATCCCAGGACCTTGGGATCATGACCTGAGCCATAGGCAGATGCTTAACAAATAAGCCACCTAGGCCCCCAATAAAATCTTTTTATTTTTTTATTTTTTTAAAGATTTTATTTATTTGACAGAGATCACAAGCAGGCAGAGCAGTACGCAGAGGAGGAGGGAGAAGTAGACTCTCTGCTGAGCAGGAAGCCTGATGTGGGGCTCAATTCCAGGACGCTGGGATCATGACCTGAACCATAGGCAGATGCTTAACTGACTAAGCCACCCAGGTGCCCCTAAAATCTTTTTTAAAAAAAATATTTGATTTATTCATTAGTGAGAGAGTGAGCAAGACAGAGAGAGAGAGAGAACATAAGTAGGGTCAGGGGCAGAGGGAAAGGGAGAAGCAGACACCTGCTGAGCAGGGAGCCTGACTCTGTTGATTCCAGGATCCTGAGATCAGACCTGAGCCAAAGGCAGATATTTAACTGATTGAGCCACTCAGGTGCCCTTCAAATAAATCAATTTTTAAAACTTTTTATGGGGATGTCTGGGTGGCTCAGTTGGTTGAGCAGCTGCCTTTGGCCCAGGGGTCATAATCCCAGGGTCCTAGGTTCAAGCCCCATATTGGGCTCCCTGCTTAGTGGGGAGCCAGCTTCTCCCTCTGCCCTTCCCCCTGCTCAAGCTCTCTATCTCAAATAAATAAAATATTTAAGAATAAATAAAAATTTAAAATATTTTTATAACTTTGTTGCAATATGATTGATTTTTAAATTTATTTTATTTTTATTTCTTTCTTTTTATTTATTTTATTTATTTATTATTTCTTTTTAAATTTTTTTTTCTTTATTTTTATTTTATTTATTTCTTTGACACAGAGAGAGAAAGAGAGAGAGAGTGCACACACAAGCAGGGGGAGTGGCAGACAGAGGGAGAAGGAGAAGCAGGCTCCCTGCTGAGCAAGGAGCCCAATGCAGGACTCGATCCCCATGACTTGATCTGAAGGCAGACACTCAACCTACTGAGCCACCCAAGCGCCCCTGATTGATTTTCTTTCTTCTTTTTTTTCCGTTAAAGATAGAGAGATTGATTGATTGATGACAGAGATAGCGAGAGAGGGAATGAGAGAGGGAACACAAGCAGGGGGAGTGGGAGAGGGAGAAGCAGGCTTCCCGCTGAGCAGGGAGGCGATATGGGGCTCAATCCCAGCACCCTGGGATCATGACCTGAGTTGAAGGCAGAGGCTTTAACCCACTGAGCCACCCAGGTACCCCCGATTTTCTTGATAAGCTTATATGTTTTATTTTCTCAGGGGTCCAAAGCCTTCACCAGATTGCCCAAGGAGTTCATGGCATAAAAATAATTAAGAATCTCTGCACCAGGAAGACCTCAGGTGGCAGCAGTTAGTTGCTAGGCTATAATAAAGTGTACAAGTGGGATGTCCTGATGTCTAGTAAAAACCCTCAATGACAGGCAAGAAAAACAAAAGCAAAAATGAACTATTGAGGGGGCACGGGGCATCTGGGTGGCTCAGTTGGTTAAGTAGCTACCTTTGGGTCAGGTTATGACTCCTGGGTCCTGGGATCAAGCTCCTTGCTGGGTGGGGAGCCTGCTTCTCTCTCTCCCTCTGCCTGCCTGCCTGTGCTCCCTCTCTCTCTCTCTCTCACTATCTCTCTCTCTGTCAAATAAATAAAATCTTTAAAAAAAGTGAACTATTGGGACTTCATCAGGATAAAAAGCTTTTGCACAGCAGAGAAAATAGTCAACAAAACTAAAACGCTACTACAAAACACAAGAAGATGTTTGCAAATGTCTTATCAGATAAAGGACTAGTATCCAAAATCTTTTTTTTTTAAAGATTTTATTTATTTATTTGACAGACACAGATCACAAGTAGGTAGAGAGGCAGGCAGAGAGAGAGGGGGAAGCAGGCTCCCCGCTGAGCAGAGAGTCTGATGCGGGGCTCGATCCCAGGACCCTGGGATCATGACCTGAGCCAAAGGCAGAGGCTTTAATCCACTGAGCCACCCAGGAGCCCCTAGTATCCAAAATCTTTAAAGGATTTATCAAACTCAATACCCAAGAAATAAAAAAATCAATTCAAGAAACAGGTGGAAGATATGAACAGACATTTCTCCAAAGAAGACATGCAGGAGCTCCTGGGTGGCTTGGTTGTTAAGCGGCTGCTTTCGGCTCAGGTCAAGATCCCAGCGTCCTGGGATTGAGCCCACGTTGGGCTCCCTGCTCTGCTGGGAAGCCTGCTTCTCCCTCTCTCACTCCCCCTGCTTGGGTTCCCTCTCGCTGTCTCTCTGTTAAATAAATCTTAAAAAAATTTACAAATGGCCAACAGACACACGAAAAAATGTGGGACATAACTTGGCATCAGGGAAATAGAAATCAGAACCACAATGAGATATCACCCAATATCTGTGAGAATGGCTAAAATTAACGAGTCAGGAAACAAGCAATATTGGCAAGGATGCGGAGAAAGGGGAACCCTCTTTACACTGTTGGTGAGAATGTAGGCTAGTGCAGCCACTCTGGAAAATAGTATGAAGGTTCTAAAAAGTTGAAAATAGAGCTACCCTACAACCCAGCAATTGCACTCGTAGGTATCTACCCCAAAGATACCAACATAGTGATCCTAAGGGGCATATGCACCCCAATGTTTATAGCAGCAATGTCCACAATAGCCAAACAATGGAAAGAGCCTAGATGTCCATCAACAGATGAATGGATCAAGAAAATGTGGTATATATACACAATGGAATATTACTCAGCCATCAAAAGAATGAAATCTTGCCATTGCAATGATGTGGATGGAACCAGAGGGTATAATTCTAAGTGAAATAATTCAGAGAAAGACAATTACATACGATTTCACTCATGTGGAGTTTAAAAAGCAAAACAGATGAACATAGGGAAAGAGAAGGAAAAATAAAATAAGACAAAAATTCAGAGGGAGGCAAACCATAAGAGACACTGAAGTCTAGGAAACAAACTGAGGGTTACTGGAGGAGTGGTGGGGGGTGGGGGAGGATAGGAAATTGGGTGATGGGCATTACGGAGGATGTTCCATGTAA